>NC_090387.1:86605937-86937326 GCF_036365525.1 Heterodontus francisci
TCACTTGAAATATTTGACAAATAGAATCCCATATCTACTGCCTCCCAAGAGCCAGTGTTTCGGCAGCCAAAGTAATTTTCACAGCTATTTTTATTTTCCTAGCTTCCCAAGCTAAAGGACCACATTTCCCATTTTCACCCATCAGAAGTATTATAAAACCAGCTGCACTAGAATATCCATCAGGAAGATCAGCATGTGAAGCAGAGGGATTTGCACATGAGAATTTTAAAACCGAGATGTTGCCGGTCCAAGAATCAGATTAGATCAGCGAGCAAATTGATGAACTAAAGTTCTGTACAGCTGCAGCATGACTTGCCAATTTTTATACTCTATGCCCCGACCGATGAAGGCAAGCATGCCGTATGCCTTCTTGACTACCTTATCCACCTGCGTTGCCACTTTCAGTGACCTGTGGACCTGTACGCCCAGATCTCTCTGCCTGTCAATACTCCTAAGGGTTCTGCCATTTACTGTATACCTCCCACCTGCATTAGACCTTCCAAAATGCATTACCTCACATTTGTCCGGATTAAACTCCATCTGCCATTTCTCCGCCCAAGTCTCCAACCGATCTATATCCTGCTGTATCCTCTGACAGTCCTCATCACTGTCCGCAACTCCACCTACCTTTGTGTCGTCCACAAAAAAATTACTAATCAGACCAGCTACATTTTCCTCCAAATCATTTATATATACTACAAACAGCAAAGGTCCCAGCACTGATCCCTGCGGAACACCACAAGTCACATCCCTCCATTCAGAAAAGCACCCTTCCACTGCTACCCTCTGTCTTCTATGACCGAGCCAGTTCTGTATCCATCTTGCCAGCTCACCTCTGATCCCGTGTGACTTCACCTTTTGTACCAGTCTGCCATGAGGGACCTTGTCAAAGGCTTTACTGAAGTCCATATAGACAACATCCACTGCCCTTCCTTCATCAATCATCTTTGTCACTTCCTCAAAAAACTCAATCAAATTAGTGAGACACGACCTCCCCTTCACAAAACCATGCTGCCTCTCGCTGATAAGTTAATTTGTTTCCAAATGGGAGTAAATCCTGTCCCGAAGAATCCTCTCTAATAATTTCCCTACCACTGATGGAAGGCTCACTGGCCTATAATTTCCTGGATTATCCTTGCTACCCTTCTTAAACAAAGGAACAACGTTGGCTATTCTCCAGTGCTCTGGGACCTCACCTGTAGCCAATGAGGATACAAAGATTTCTGTCAAGGCCCCAGCAATTTCTTCCCTTGCCTCCCACAGTATTCTGGGTAGATCCCATCAGGCCCTGGGGACTTATCTACCTTAATGCTTTGCAAGACACCCAACACCTCCTCCTTTTTGATAATGAGATGACTGAGATTATCTACACTCCCTTCCCTAGGCTCATCATCCACCAAGTCCTTCTCTTTGGTGAATACTGATGCAAAGTACTCATTTAGTACCTCGCCCATTTCCTCTGGCTCCACACATAGATTCCCTCCTCTCTCCTTGAGTGGGCCAACCCTTTCCCTGGTTGCCCTCTTGCTCTTTATATACGTATAAAAAGCCTTGGCATTTTCCTTAATCCTGTTTGCCAATGACTTTTCATGACCCCTTTTAGCCCTCCTGACTCCTTGCTTAAGTTCCTTCCTACTATCTTTATATTCCTCAAGGGTTTCGACTGTTCCTAGCCTTCCAGCCCTTACGAATGCTTCCTTTTTCTTTTTGACGAGGCTCACAATATCCCGCGTTATCCAAGGTTCCCGAAATTTGCCAAACTTATCCTTCTTCCTCACAGGAACATGCTGGTCCTGGATTCTAATCAACTGACGTTTGAAAGACTCCCACATGTCAGATGTTGATTTACCCTCAAACAGCCGCCCCCAATCTAAATTCTTCAGTTCCTGCCTAATATTGTTATAATTAGCCTTCCCCCAATTTAGCACCTTCACCCGAGGACTACTCTTATCCTTATCCACAAGTACCTTAAAACTTATGGAATTATGGTCACTGCTCCCGAAATGCTCCCCTACTGAGACTTCGACCACCTGGCCGGGCTCATTCCCCAATACCAGGTCCTGTACGGCCCCATCCCTAGTTGGACTATCTACATATTGTTTCAAGAAGCCCTCCTAGATGCTCCTTACAAATTCTGCCCCATCCAAGCCCCTAGCACTAAGTGAGTCCCAGTCAATATAGGGGAAGTTAAAATCACCCTTCACTACAACCCTGTTACCTTTACATCTTTCCAAAATCTGTCTACATATCTGCTCCTCTACCTCCCGCTGGCTGTTGGGAGGCTTGTAGAAAACCCCCAACATCGTGACTGCACCCTTCCTATTCCTGAGCTCCACCCATATTGCCTCGTTGCATGACCCCTCCGAGGTGTCCTCCCGCAGTGCAGCTGTGATATTCTCCTTAACCAGTAATGCAACTCCCCACCCCTTTTACATCCCCCTCTATCCCGCCTGAAGCTTCTAAATCCTGGAACATTTAGCTGCCAATCCTGTCCTTCCCTCAACCAAGTCTCTGTAATAGCAACAACATCATAGTTCCAAGTACTGATCCAAGCTCTAAGTTCATCTGCCTTACCTGTTATAATTCTCGCATTGAAACAAATGCAGTTCAGACCACCAGTCCCGCTGTGCTCCACAACATCTCCCTGCCTGCTCTTCCACTTAGTCTTACTGGCCTTATTTACTGGTTCCCCCTCATTTATTTCACTAGCTGTCCTATGCTCTGGTTCCCACCCCCCTGCCACACTAGTTTAAACCCTCCCGAGTGACACTAGAAAACCTCGCAGCCAGGATATTTGTGCCCCTCCAGTTTGGATGCAACCTGTCCTTCTTGTACAGGTCGCGTCTGTCCCTGAAGAGATCCCATTGGTCCAGTTATCTGAAACCCTCCCTTCTACACCAGCTGTTCCTCTACACATCGCAGCATGCTTCCATTTATTCTGTATTCCCTTGCCTTGTTTGTCCTCCCCAAGTGCATTACCTTACACTTCTCCAGATTGAATCCCATTTGCCACTTTTCTGCCCATCTGATCAGTCTCCTGCTGTCTACAGCTTTCTTCCGCTCTATCAATCACACAGCCAATTTTCATATTATCTGCAAACTTCTTAATCATGCCCCCTACATTTAAGAGAAAATCATTGAAATTCCACGAACAACAAGGGACCCACTACTGAGGCCTGCGGAACCCCACTAGATACAGCCTTTCAGTCACAAAAATACCTTTGCTTCCTGCCACTGAGTCAATTTTGGATCCAACTTGCCATTTGCCCTTGAATCCCATGAGCTTTAATGTAGTGAGCAGTCTGTCATGTGGGACCCCGTTAAAAGCCTTGCTAAAATCCATGTAATCTACATCAAATGCACTACCCTCATCTACCCTCCTTGTTAACTCCTTAAAAAATTCAGTCAAGTTAGTCAGACGCAGCCTTTCCTTAACAAATTCATGCTGACTGTCCTTGATTAATCTGTGCTTTCCTAAATGACGAAATGATATGTCCCTCAGAATTTTTTCCAGTAATATGTCCAACACTGAGGTGAGGTTGACTGGCCTGTAATTACTTGGGCTATTCCTTCCTCTCTTTTTAAACAGTACAACGTTAGCAGTCCTACAGCACCATGCCTGTAGCCAGAGAGGATTGGAACATGATGATCAGAGCTTTTGCTACTTCTTCCGTTAGCAGCCTGGAATACATTTTATCCTGACCTGGTGATTTATCAAGGATACCGAACACCTGATATTTCCTCTTTCATTAAGTTTATCCCAACCAGTATTTGACACTTCTCCTCAACTGGAATGTCTGCTTTATCCCTTTCTTTTGTGAAGACAGACACAAAGCATTCTTTAGGAAGCATGCCCATGTCTTGTACCTCCACACACAAGTTACCGTTTTGGTCTCAAATCAGTCCTACTCTTTCCTTAATTATCCTCTTGCTCACAAAACATCTTTGGATTTTCCTTGATTTTACTTGCCAGTATTTTTTCATGCCTTCTCTTTGCTTTCCTAATTTCTTTTTTAATTTCACCCCTGCACTTTCTATACTCCTCTCAGCAGTATTGAGCTTTTGGCATCTGACAAGCTTTTTTTTTGTTTTATCTTACTCTGTATGCTCTTTGACATCCACGGGTCTACATTAGGGAACATATTTGTTCTGAACACTCTTTATCTCCTCCTTGAATGCCTCCCACTGCTCTGACACTGATTTACCATCAAGTCGCTGTTTCTAGTCAACTTTTGCCAAATCACATCTCAATTAAATTGGCCTTTCCCCAACTTGAATCCTTTACTTTTGGTCCATCTTTATGCTTTTCCATAACTACTCTAAATCTAACCGAATTACAATCACTACCAGCAAAATGCTTTCCCACTGATAGTCCTTCCACCTGCCAGCTTCATTCCCTTAAAACTAAGCTCAGAACTCCTCCTTCTTTTGTTGGACTTTCTATGTACTGAATAAAAAAATTTTGAATGCATTTTAAGAATTCTACGTCCTACGTACTTTTTACACTGAATTTATTCCGGTTAATATTAGGGTAGTTGAAATCCCCTACTGTTCCTGCTGTATTGATTCTCTTCTTCTCTACCTGTTTCATAGCATTGGCTCTTTGCATGGAAAGGTTATGAAAGGTGCATTAGGTTTCAATCATCTTGTGTATCTGGACCAACCTGTATTGCATTGCTTTTGTGATTCTGTTATTCCTTCTCCAACACCAGTAATCACGGTCACCAGATGTTTTTATGTCCAATTTAAATAAAGTTCAATTATAAGTCCCTTGGCTAACACTGACAGATGCCAAGTTTTAGAAAGTGTACTCAGCTGCAGTTATAAAATCCAAGGACACACTGGATCACCTGTCCCCAATGTGCTTTGGTGGTGTAGGTCTATACATTTCATTGTTGACAGCACACTGTGCTCATTCGGTTGTTTGTGGAAGATTTAGCTTGAGCTGAAAAGTTAATGTTTTTGCTTTATTCACATGGAACTACATCAAAATTGCTACATGGAAATAGGTCATGTGGCCCAAGCAGTCTATGGTGATATTTATCCTGGTATTAAGGACCCAAGCAGTGATCCTAATCCCACCCTATTTCCATAACCCTTTATTCCCTTTTTTGTTCAATAACCTATTGAATCTCTTCTTAAATGTTGACAAGTTTTCCATTTCGATCAATAATTTTGGTAGTACATTCCACAGCCTCTATGTAATAAAGCTTCTCCTGCTCTGTGTCCTAAATCTCTTGCATTTAATCTGTTTTTTTTGTCCCCTTATTCTGGACTCCTCATTTGCTGAAAACAGTCTGTTTCTATCGACTCTGACCCATCCTTCATCACTTCTTTCAAGTCATCTCGTCATCTTCACTGTTCTAATGAAAACAGTTACGACTTTTCAAGTCATTGTATTTGTATTTATTAATTCCAGCCAGCATCCTAGTGAATCTGTGCTGTACCCACTCTATTGCAGCAACTAGCTTTCCTGTAGAATAGAACCTGCATCTGCGCATAGTACTGGCACTGTGGCTTTCCTAAAGTATTGTGTAGATTTACCATTACATCTCAGTTTTTCCTTTGTGTACCTCTTACCATAAAATCTCATGTTCCATTCGCCTTTTTACAATCTTAACCATTTGAGGTTCTACTTTTAATGCCTTGTAAAGCTACTCCTCCAAATCCCTGACCTACCTTCATCTATTCTAATATATAATTATTACTTTAACATTTTTATCTAAATGTACCACCTCACGTTTACTGACATTAAATTATAACCTCTATAAGAAACTGCCCTTAACTCCTGCTCTCTGTTTACTCCATTCTAATCAGTTTGTAATCCAATTTGTTACCCTTTCTTTAATTTCAGAATTTTGCATGTAACTTGTTAGTCCTCCATCACACTGGGTAATAGAATAGTGGGATGAGTTCCTGATATTATACAGGTTGTTTGGAAACTGCTGAGTGGAAGTCAGATATTCCACGACAGAAAGGGAGAGAGAATTGGACACCTGGTCCTCCAAGCTTCTCACTGTTCTCACAAGAATTCATGGTAAACAGAGTCCTGGAAGTAGGTTCCTTGTGCTTTTAAACAGGAATCAATGTATAGATATGGAAGAATCAAAGGGGAATCAAAAAAATAAAACTGTCAGAAGATATTCAGCACAAGACTATCTGGAATTGGACATATATTTACCAGACCTGACAGAGCTCAGACCCCAGGCAGGATTTTGCTTTTTGGGTTGGGACCTTGACATCGGGCTCAAATGCGTGTCCCATCCCTGCCTGGTGTGGGAAACAATCACCTGGTAGTAATTTTCCCCAAACTGGCCAACTGGTGGCCAGAGGGTGGGCTTGCAGACCAATTAGGGAAGGTGGGTGGTCTCTTGAAGCTGGAGGACCAATAGGAGGCCCTCCGGCACAGAAGGAGCTGATGCCTGCAATTCAGGTAAGAGAGAGAGATGGGTGCTTCCATTTTGAAGCATCCTGTCTCCCAACTTTTCAAAATTTTGTATTAAAAACTGTCTTCAGCCTGGCCACTAGCATGGACGGAGGGCTCCTCTACATGGCAGCCTGCAGCTGTAGCTGAGGCCGGACAGGGCCTCAAAGCCTGCCTGGAGTGCTGACACCACCACCACCTGACCCCCCCGCCCCAGTCTGCCATCGGGAGGTTGCCTCTGGGCAGCTGGCCTAGTCCTTGATGTCTCGGGGACTGGAAAATTCCAGTCGGTCTCTGGCAATAGGCCTTAATAGGCCATTAAGTCCCCTCAATTGGCTCCCGATCGCTTGCGAGCAGGTAACCCTTCAGCTGCTTATCCCCCCCCCAGGAAAAAGGCCCCGGGCGGGATGTACTGGTGAACTGACAGGCTGGCTGGTGTGAATTTTCGTGCCTACCTGCCTCCATACTACGCGCCCCCCCTTCCCCCTCCCCATTGGGGGCTGAAAATCCTGCCCTCTGTGTAAGTTCACTGACTTTTAGAGGTGCTGTCCTTTCAATCTTTTTGATCCTTTGTTCCTTGGTGATCTGAAAGTGAGTAGATGCTGGTTCCGGTCAGTTTAGTTGGGTGCTGGAATTCATTTGCATTCCTCAGTGGTCCACTATTGAGTGTGTATATAATCCTTGGCAACTCTACTGCAGGGGAATAGGCCTGTGTTTCTTGCCCGTTCAGGAAGACAGGAACTGTTTGGAACTGGCCTTTGGATTTTGACAACGCTCAAATTTTCATGCCTTTGCATCCAAAACTCAATGAATCCGATATGATCAACTCCAAGTTGTTTATGCACAGAATCTCTTTAATGATTACACCAACAGTCTCTCATTGTCACCTTTTGCAGGTTGTGCATGGACAGCTGATATGCCAAGCTATCATCGGTGGGCAGTCTGGCAAGGAGAGAATAATGAAAGTGGATGTGCACTGTGAGTTCATTGCCCCAATGCTGGAACTTTCAACGAAGCAGTTGAACTTTCGAATAGAGAAGGTAATTGAAACCAAATGTATTTACTCATTATGCTTTACTTACCACCAACTGTGGGATGTGAAAGAAACAATTTTAAGTTTCTCTGTACCAATTGTTTTGTGATTTTTCCATAAACTTATGATTTTGCAGTGAGTTTCTATGGACAGTTATATCCTGTTGTTTAGGATCTGTTTAATTTATTCAAGATAACATTAAAGCTATACGCTAGGCATTTGGTTCCGTGTATGTATCAGCAATGCTTTCCTATGAGTTTATTCCAAGTTGGGGGAGACAACACAATTACGTTTTTTTTTATTTGAGGGAGAAAGTCACCGCCAATATTTTTCTTCTAAATCCAGTAGACTTGAGTTACCATAGAAAACTTAATAACTTTTTCCACCAAATCCAAGCATTTATGTAAGTGTTGTTGAATCATTGAAACCAGATAATAAACTAACTGACAACAATTGGTCAGAAGATAGGAACAGAGGAACAGGAGGAGGCCATTTCGCCCCTCAAGCCATTCAGTGAGACCATGGTTGATCTGCAACCTAACTCTATATACCCACCTTTTCCCTAGTTCCCTTAATACCTTTGGTTAACAAAAATCTATTAATCTTAGGTTTATAATTCACAGTTGATCTGGTGTCAATTACTATTTGCGGAAGAGAGTTCCAAACTTCTACCTTTGTCTGTAGAAGTGTTTCCTAATTTCACTCCTGAAAGGTCTGTCTCTAATTTTAAGACTATGGTACCTTAAAGAGTAAAACTTGTGAGTGGTCTGCGTGGTACCTACCGGGTTGCTACGCGAGTGCACAGCTTCCAGGGAACGTTGGTAGTGAGACAATGGAAAATGTATGCAACTCGCAGGGAAATTACAGAGTGGATCCCTTGGGATATTGTGAGGTCCGCTGATTATAATAACAAAAAGGCTTCCCTGTGCAAATTGGGAACATGGGGGTGGGATTTCTGGTCTAGCAGCAGGGGATATAAAGAAGAGCTGACCAATTTGTATGTGCTGTGTTACCATAAGTTTTACAAAACAATATTAGATAGCTGAAAGTATGTGGGACCAGAGCAGAGATAGGAGAGAAGAGCTGCATTCACAGAGGCGGAGCTGGAGATCTTCAGCATGAGATTGAGCAATGTAGATATACCCGCTTTTTTTCAATGTAGCACAATCATCTAAAGGCTGTCGCAAGGTATGTGTGGAAGGAGGTGATAGAACATGTTCATGACACTTGATGCAGTTAAATGCAGGGCTCATTTACTTTAGAAAGTTTCCTCAGTACAGAAAATTTCTCATTGACTCCAATGTGTTTTGGGAGACAGGGTAAGTGTATGCTTTGCATAGGAACTAGGAGCAGGAGTAGGCTATTCGGCCCCTTGAGCCTGCTCCGTCATTCTGTAAGATCATGGCTGATCTGTTTGTGGACACAGCTTCACTATCCTGTCTACCCCTGATACCACTTGACTCCCTTGTTTGTCAAGAATCTGTCTACCTCTGGCTTAAAAACATTCAATGTTCCTGCCTCAATCGCTGTCCAGGGAAGAGAGTTCCACAGACTCTGAGAGAAAAAAATTCTCCTCATCTCTGTCTTAAATGGGAGACCCCTTATTTTTAAACTGTCTCCCCTAGTTTTAGTCTCTGTCACAAGGGGAAACATCCTTTCGACATCCACCCTGTCAAGTGCCCTCAGGACCTTATGTGGTTCAATAAGATCATCTTTCATCCTTCTAAACTCCAATGAATACAGACCCAACCTGTCCAAACTTTCCTCATAAAATAACATTTCATCCCCGGAATCAGTCGTGTGAACCTTCTCTGAACTGCTTCCAATGCAATTATATCCTTTCTTAAGTAAGGAGACCAAAACTGTACACAATACTCTAAATGTGGCCTCACCAATGCCCTGTACAACTCTAGCAAAACATTCCTATATTCCATTATTCCTATATAACATTCCATTCCCCATGCAATAAATGACAATGTTGTGTCAAGAAAAAATATGCCAAATGAGAAATATTAATTTCATCGGTTGGAAACTTACATTAGATTTTTAATGGAGAAAATCTTGTAGTTAACTTTAAAAAAAAACTGGCAGCCAAAATGGCCACTGCAATTCGCATCTGAAACACTTTTTCACATTCAAAAGATCAACCCGGAGCCAGAGGGGTGAGCAGCATGGACCATGGCTTGCTCTAACTGATTGAATTATCTAAAATGGCTTCATTAGCACAACAATCAAGGCAATCCTAACATATTGACTTTGAAAGAGCAAGCCCCCTCCAAGTGTAAATTGGCATCTTGGGGCATGTGGAGCCAATTTCTAACCTTGAATTTCATTAGAAGGTTCCAAAAAACCTGAAGCAGCAATGTGACCATCTGTCCATTTTGGGGGAAGCTAGTTACATTTCCTTTGGACAAAGAGACAAGCAGTAACTCAGAGGGCTGAATTTTATAAGCCCGTCGCCAAATTCGGTGGTGGGTGAAAAAAATGGTGGCCCGCCCACATGGGCCATATGCCAAAGAGCTGTCACGATTCTAAGCGCAGCGGCTCATGGGTCGCCCCCCACCACCACCCCCCCCACCCCTGGATCACGTGGAAGGGGTGGGCTGGCTGTCCCCGGTAATGGTGCCAGCTGCCTTTGCGATTAAGATTAAATTAAGAAAGATTAAATGAAAATAAATAAATACATCTCTTTTTCCCCTCTCCTGTCACCCCCAATAACAATTAAATTCACTATTTTCCCTTTCACCACCCCAAAACACTTACCTTTACCATCTGACCTTGCCCCCTGCAAACTGCACAAACTTTAACTTCAACCCTTCCCACCATCACACCCATGACATTAATTTGACCCCTACCTGCCCCCCGCCCCCCATGTTGAGAAACGTACATCCTGTCCCCTCCTTACAAGTGTTGCACCTCGTTTTGCCGGATGGGGATTGAAAGGCGTGGCAGTGCCGGCTGCCAGGCCGAAGATCACAGCGGGCCATCAAGCTTAATGGTAAGTACATACAAATCTATTAATTTCCTTGACTTGCACATCGTTATTGTGCTTCATTGCTGAGTGGCGGCGGGGGGGCGGGGGGGGTGGGTGGGTTTGCTGCCAGGAGGATCAGGCCGGGCTGGGCCCTGCCAGCATCAAGGTCCGTGGCGGGCCTCACCCAGAGCCATCTTCAGGCCCCCTTCGCGCCCTCCCAGTCATAGATCCTGACGTCGAGGGCTCCTTAACATCCAGCCCAGAGTGAGCAGCAGCAGAAAGCTGTATGCTTCCCTTTCTCTCTCTCTCTCTCTCTCTCTCTCTCTCTCCCCCACAACCCCCCAGAAAACATCAAGTTTGAAAACTGTCTGTGACTCTCGACCCTCCAAACCTACAGACTGTGTCTTCCAGCCACCAGGGGAAGAGAGCCAACTGCAACTTTACCTTCAAGAAAACACTAAGCAAAGCAGGCCAACCACAAAGTGCACTTTGACCAGCAAGGACATCGAGAATACAGCTTCAGCCGGAGGACTACCGGATCATCCCCTTCACAGACTGTGTATTTAAGTTCCATCTGGACTTTAATCCAACCACCAAATCTATTTTTTCCTCTATAATCTATTTGTGTGTGTGTGGATGTGTAGTGTATTTTTTTAGTGTTATTGAATCGGGGTTGGAGTGTTAATTGTAATAAACTTACCTCTTTCTTGTTTAAACTCAAGAAAACCTGTCCGATTAATTCTTTTACAATCATAGTAAAGGAAAAAGTTAAAACACTCACAGAGGTAGTAAACACAACCAGTGTTTAAAAGGAATAAACCCTGTTGCAGTCAAACAAGAGGAAGGGTAAGAGGGGAGTCTGAGGACCCCCTCCTCACCTGGGCATAACAGAAATTTGGGGGCTAGAGTCTGGGATCGTAACCCAATGACCAACGAGAAATTGGAAGTGGGAAACCAAATTGATCCCAAGGAAAAATGTTTTTGAAAAACTTCAGTACAGGTTTTGTTGTGTTTCACTGCTGGAATACAAACATGTACACATTCGAGGCCACTTCCCAAGCCTGGGTGAAGTACCTTGGGCTGGGTTAAAGGCCCTATCCATTAAAGAGTTTAGGAATATAGCTGGGCAGTTAGGGATTACTTTCCGTGCAAAAGCTAAGAAATTTGAAATCCTAAGACTTGTGGCCAGCCATTTTTTACTGCTGAAGGCTCAGAGACAGAGTTAGAGTCAAAAACAGACAGGGTAATGTTCGCTAAAATATGATTGGAACAGAAGAAACTCTAATTAGAATTCCAGAGACAGAAAGAGCAGAGTCATGAAAGGGAAAAAGATATGGGAAGAAAGGGAAAAAGAGAGAGCTTTCCAGAAGGAGGAGGAAAGAGAGTTAAGGCATCTAGAACTAACTAGAAGGTGACCCAATGCCCCCAATAAAAGCGTGACTAGCAAGGGAGCTATCCCTAGCTGAGCTCTTCAAGTTCTCCCAGTTGATTCCATTGTTCGATGAGGGGGATGTGGAAGCAATTTTTTTTTATCACTTTTGGAAAGCTTGCAAGGTAGCTGAAATGGCTGGCCGAGAGCTGGATGCTGTTGTTACAAAGCAAGCTAATAGGAAAAGCCCATGAGGTTTATTCACTGTTGCCAGATGAAAGTTCATCAGACTATGAGATGAATAAAAATGCCATCCTGGGGACATATGACCTAATATCGGAAGTGACTGCCACAAATTCTAAACCCTTCGGAAGCAGCCTGACACAACTTACTTCAAGCTTGAAACAGTTCAGCAGCTTGCTTTTGACCAGTGGATAAGGGCGCTTAAGGTACAGCCCACATATGAAAGCCTCAGAGAGGTAATACTTCTTGAGGAATTTAAAAACTCAGTTCCCCTTTCTATTAAAACCTACGTCGAGGAACAAAAGGTTCAAAGAGCCAAGCAGGCCACAGTTCTGGCTGATGAATTCACCCTTGTACACAAGTCCTTACCCCAAAGGAAACCCTTCCCTAGTCACTCCCACAAAGGGTGAACAGGATAAAAGGCGGGAGGGTAATGGGAGCCCGAACAGCCCTGGGTGAGAACGGAAAGCTGGACACACAGGGGGCCCTCCTCAAACCAAAAAGGATGGTGCTGAGAACAGGAGTGAGACCTGAAAACCTGTGTGTTTCCACTGTAACAAGACAGGTCATTTTCGAGCTGACTGCTGGAAATTATGGGGAAAACCTGTAGGTTACCAGACCAGTGCAGGAGAAGGGGCCCTGATGGAAAGCGCAGCAGAACACGCTGTGGCTTTGACTGCAGCAGTAAGACCCGGTAAACATACTGCTGCGGGTACGGGAAATTTAACAAAATCCCTGAAGGTTATCAGGATTTTGTATCCCAAGGAAAAGTGGCCCCATACCCATCAACTGGGGTAAGCAAGCCCATCATCATACTCAGGGATACAGGGGCCGCCAAAGCCCTTCTGCTGGGAAAAGGCATGACCTATCCCCCAGAGAGTGCAGTGAATGCGAGGGTGTTAGTGAATGGTATCGGATGGTGGTGTATGCCCGTACCTTTATATCGGGTGCACCTGGAGTGCGACCTAGTTTCAGGACCAGTAACTGTGGTGATTGTCCCTAGTCCACCGGGGGATGGGGTTGACTTGCTCCTAGGTAATGATCTGGCAGGGGTAAAGGTGGTAGCTTCCCCAGTGGTTTTAGAGAGACCGAAAAACATCAGGGAGACGGAGCAGTTGCCGGGGCGGTCACCAACATTTTCCCTGATTGTGTGGTGACTCAGTCCATGACCAAACAAGCTCCCTCAGAGGAGGCTGAACTGGACTTTGGGAAGTTAGAGGACCCAAAGGATGGGTTAAACAGATCTTCCCTAGTTGAGGCTCAGCAAGCCAACCCAGTATTAAGTTAGCACAGCCTGCCCCAAACTGAAGCAAAGGGAATTCCTGAGTGCTACTATTTAAAGTATGAGGTGCTGATGAGGAAGTGGAGACCTCCTCACAGACCTGCGGACAAAGAGTGGACAATGGTTCACCAGATAGTGGTGCCACTAAGGTACTGTAAAGAAATATTAAGAATGGCCCACGAACTGCCAATAGCTGGACATGTCGCTGTACAAAAGCCAAAGCCCACATGAGACAGAATTTTGATTGGCCAAAACTACACAAAGATGTGGTGGCATTGTGGTTAACTTGCCACACGTGCCAGGTTGTGGGGAAGCCCCAACCTGCAATAAAACCTGCACTCCTCACCTCCCCCCCACTCCACACAGAATTCCCATGCTGACTTTTGGGGAACCTTCCAGCAGAGTGCTGGTGGACTATGGGATCCCTGCCGAAAACAAAAGGGGACAGACAAGCACAGGTCTATCAGACAGTCAGGGAGGAACAGGATGAAAAAGACAGTGAGGACAGGTTAGAGGAGGGCCAGGAATATTCCCAAATGGAACCCCCTACTTTCCGGTTAGCCAACCCTGAAAAGTTAAAAAAAATTAGACCCCACACTCTCCTATGTAAATTCAGGCCAAAGAGGCACCCTACCAAGGCTACTAACAGCATTTACAGAAACCTGCAGGACAAGGAAAGTTCCCAAAAAGGCAAACCAACAGGGAGGGCGATGCCTCACCTAGTTGAAGTGCCGCAGGGATGTGCAGTGAGAGTTGGACAGACACCTGTGTGCAGGAATGTCCCAGAGGAAATGGAGCAGATTAGCAAAGAGACCTCCTCCCTCCCCCACCCCCCCCCCCCCCCCCCCGCCAAAGTAAAGGGAAAGGGGAAGCAAAAATGCCTTAAAGTAAACAGCACTTGTGTGACTCACCATAAAACCAAATGTGAGGTCAGGGTGGATCTACCCACTGAAGAACAATCCAATGATCAGGTTCCAAACCCAAAGCTAATCACCCCAACAATTTCAATTCAGAATTCAGCAAGAACAAGGGCCCAGAGGAAACCTAAGACACCTCACAGGGGCTTAAATCCAATTTATTAGCCACTACCACCATGGGGAAAAGAAATCAAGGTACTGGAACTTGAATGGTTAAAGCTACGTGTTGCAAAACAGCAATTGAGTGGTTAAAGCTTTTACATACAGGAGAACTTGCGTTAAACAATAATGGAAATTTTCAGACCCTGAGCTTCACCAACAACCACATGTTTATTGAACATCCCCAGGGTATTACAAATTGATACTAGAGAAATGTTAACCCCATTTGACAATACATGACCATCCCAGACAAAACTCCAAAAAATTAAATCAACACTGCTGTTGCAGAAAAAGCCAGCTGCAGCAATTCTAAGACAAATGAGTGAATTTGAGGAGTGAGTGAGAATGAATGTGTGTTTTCTTCTTTTTCTTTTCCACCCCTTTAATGAAATGTTCCCATCATTACATTTCATTTCGTGTGGTACAGAGGTGTCAAGAAAACCCTGTATGCCAAAAGAGAAATAAAATCTTGCAGTTAACTTGAAAATAAAAACTGGTAGCCAAGATGGCCACCACAATTTGCATGTGAAACACTTTTTCATATTCAGAAGATCTACCCAGAGCCAGAGGGTTGAGCAGCATGGACCCAGGACAATGCCTTGCTCTAAGTGATTGAATTACCTAAAATGGCTTCATTAGCACAGCAGTGAAGGCAATCCTAATATATTGACTTTGAAAGAGCAAGCCCCCTCCAAGTGTAAATTCGCATCCTGGGGCATGTGGAGTCAATTCCTAACCTTGAATTTCATTAGAAGGTTCCAGAAAACCTGAAATAAAAGCAAAATACTGCCGATGCTGGAAATCTGAAATAAAAACAAGAAATGCTGGAACCACTCAGCAGGCCTGGCAGCATCTGTGGAAAGAGAAGAAGAGTTAACGTTTCGGGTCAGTGACCCTTCTTCGGAACTGGCAAATTTTAGAAATGCCAAAGGTTATAAGCAAGTGAGGCGGGGGTGGGGCAAGAGATAACAAAGGAGAAGGTGTGGATTGGACAAGGCCACAGAGCTGACCAAAAAGTCATGGAGCAAAGGCAAGCAATATGTTAATGGTGTGTTGAAAGACAAAGCATTAGGACAGATAGGGTGTTAACGGACTGAAGATTGAACAGCAGCAAGTACAAACATGAAAAAAAGACAGTGGGTAAGCAAACCGAACAAACTAAGATGAAATGAAATAAACATTTTAAAAAATTTGTAAAAAATGTAAAAAAGAAAAAAAGAAAAAATAACTAAAAATAAAAGTAAAATGAGGGGCCCGTCATGCTCTGAAATTATTGAACTCAATGTTCAGTCCGGCAGGCTGTAGTGTGCCTAATCGGTAAATGAGATGCTGTTCCTCGAGCTTGCGTTGATGTTCACTGGAGCACTGCAGCAAGCCCAGGATAGAGATGTGAGCATGAGAGCAGGGGGGAGTGTTGAAATGGCAAGCAACCGGAAGCTCAGGGTCCTGCTTGCGGACTGAGGGAAGGTGTTCCGCAAAGCGGTCACCCAGTCTGCGTTTGGTCTCCTCAGTGTAGAGGAGACCACATTGTGAGCAGCGAATACAGTATACTACATTGAAAGAAGTACAAGTAAATTGCTGCTTCACCTGATAGGAGTGTTTGGGGCCTGGAATAGTGAGGAGAGAGGAGGTAAATGGGCAGTTATTACACCTCCTGCGATTGCAGGGAAGGTGCCATAGGATGGGGACGAGGTGGTGGGGGTAATGGAGGAGTGGACCAGGGTGTCGTGGAGGGAACAATCCCTTCGGAATGCTGACAGGGGAAGGGAGGGGAAGATGCGTTTGGTAGTGGCATCACGCTGGAGGTGGCGGAAATGGCGGAGGATGATCCTTTGGATATGGAGGCTGATGGGGTGGAAAGTGAGGACAAGGGGAACCCTGTCACGGTTCTGGGAGGGAGGGGAAGGGGTGAGGGTCGAGGTGTCGGAAATGGGCCGGACATGGTTGAGGGCCTTGTCAACAACAGTGGGAAGGAATTCTCGATTGAGGAAAATGGTCATATTAGAAGCACCGTCATGGAAGGTAGCATCATCAGAGCAGATGCGTCGGAGACGGAGAAACTGGGAGAATGGAATGGAGTCCTTACAGGAGGTAGGGTGTGAAGAAGTGTAGTCGAGGTAGCTGTGGGAGTCGATGGGTTTATAATGGATATTAGTAGACAACCTATCCCCAGAGATGGAGACAGAGAAGTCGAGGAAGGGAAGGGAAGTGTCAGAGATGGACCATGTAAAGGTGGGAGGTGTCCAGGTAGAGGGAGAATGCTGGAGGCGAATGAATGGGTCTGCTGATCGGGGGGAGGACTCCTGGTCAAAGAGAGGACTCCTGGTCAAAGAAGTGAGCCCGGAGGCGGAGGCGACGGAAGAAGAGCTCAACGTCATGCCGAGCGCGAAATTCATTGAGGTGGGGACGGAAGGGGATAAAACTGAGACTTTTGCTGAGTACAGTACGTTCAGCATCAGAGAGGGGGAGGTCAGAGGGGGCTCTCCGCTTCTTCCTTGAACAGAGGCCCAACCAGTCCCCATCCACCACCACCCTCCTCCACCTGGCTGAACTTGTTCTCACACTGAACAACTTCTCCTTCAACTCCACTCACTTCCTCCAAGTAAAAGGTGTTGCTATGGGTACCCACATGGGTCCTAGTTATGCCTGTCTTTTTGTGGGATATGTCGAGCATTCTTTGTTCCAGTCCTACTCAGGCCCCCTCCCGCAACTCTTTTTCCGGTACATTGATGACTGTATCGGTGCCATTTCCTGCTCCCGCCCCGAACTGGAAAACTTTATCAACTTTGTTTCCAATTTCCACCCTTCTCTCACCTTTACATGGTCCATCTCTGACACTTATCTTCCCTTCCTCGACTTCTCTGTCTCCATCTCTGGGGAGAGGTTGTCTACTAATATCCATTATAAGCCCACCAACTCCCACAGCTACCTGGACTACACCTCTTCACACCCTACCTCCTGTAAGGACTCCATTCCATTCTCCCAGTTTCTCCGTTTCCGATGCATCTGCTCTGATGATGCTACCTGCCATGACGGTGCTTCTGATATGACCTCCTTTTTCCTCAACCGAGGATTCCCCCCCACTGTTGTTAACAGGGCCCTCAACCGTGTCCGGCCCATTTCCCGCACCTCTACCCTCACCCCTTCCCCTCCCTCCCAGAACCATGACAGGGTTCCCCTTGTCCTCACATTCCACCCCATCAGCCTCCATATCCAAAGGATCATCGTCCGCCATTTCCGCCACCTCCAGCGTGATGCCACTACCAAATGCATCTTCCCCTCCCTTCCCCTGTCAGCATTCCGAACGGATCGTTCCCTCTGCGATATCCTGATCCACTCCTCCATTACCCCCACCACCTCGTCCCCATCCCATGGCACCTTCCCCTGCAATCGCAGGAGGTGTAATACCTGCCCATTTTCCTCCTCTCTCCTCACTATGCCAGACCCCAAACACTCCTTTCAGGTGAAGCAGCAATTTACTTGTACTTCTTTCAATGTAGTATACTGTATTCGCTGCTCACAATGTGGTCTCCTCTACATTGGGGAGACCAAACGCAGACTGGGTGACCGTTTTGCAGAACACCTCCACTCAGTCCGCAAGCAGGACCCTGAGCTTCCGGTTGCTTGCCATTTCAACACTCCCCCTGCTCTCATGCTCACATCTCTATCCTGGGATTGCTGCAGTGTTCCAGTGAACATCAACGCAAGCTCGAGGAACAGCATCTCATTTACCGATTAGGCACACTACAGCCTGCCGGACTGAACATTGAGTTCAATAATTTCAGAGCATGACGGGCCCCTCATTTTACTTTTATTTTTAGTTATTTTTTCTTTTTTTCTTTTTGACATTTTTTACAATTTTTTTAAATGTTTATTTCATTTCATCTTAGTTTGTTCAGTTTGCTTACCCACTGTCTTTTTTTCATGTTTGTACTTGCTGCTGTTCAATCTTCAGTCCGTTAACACCCTATCTGTACTAATGCTTTGTCTTTCAACACACCATTAACATTTTGCTTGCATTTGCTCCATGACCTTTTGGTCAGCTATATGGCCTTGTCCAATCTACACCTTTCCTTTGTTATCTCTTGCCCCACCCCTGCCTCACTTGCTAATAACCTTTGACATTTCTAATATTTGCCAGTTCTGAAGAAGGGTCAGTGACCCGAAAAGCTAACTCTGCTTCTCTTTCCACAGATGCTGCCAGACCTGCTGAGTGGTTCCAGCATTTCTTGTTTTTATTCCAGAAAACCTGAAGCAGCCATACGATTGTCCATTTCGGGGGAAGCTGGTTTTATTTCCTTTGGACAAAGAACCAAGCAGTAACTCAGAGTGTGCAGCAGCAGAAGGCTGTGTGTTTCCCTTTCTCTCTCTCTTTCCAGAAAACATCAAGTGTGAAAACCGTCTGCGACTGTGGACCCTCCAAGTCTACAGACTGCTACAGCCAGTGACCAGGGGAAGAGAACCAACTACAATTCTGCCTTCAAGAAAACCCTGAGCAAAGTAGGCCAACCACAAAGAGCACTTTGACTCGCGAGAACTTCAAGAATGCAGCTTCAGTCGGAGGACTGCAGGATCACCCACTTCACAGACTGTGGACTTAAATTCAATTTATTCTGGCCTTTAATCCAACCACCAAATCTATTTTTCCCTCTGTAATCTATTTGTGTGTATATGATTCTTGTGTGAATGTGTGTGGATGTGTAGTGTATTTTTAAAATATTTTTAAATCGGGGTTAGAGTGTTAAGCATAATAAACGTACCTCTTCTTGTTTAAATTCAAGAAAACCTGTCCGATTGGTTCTGTCACAATCACAGTAAAGGAAAAAGTTTAAACACTCACAGAGGTGGTAAGCACTACTACTGTTTGAAAGGAATAAACCCTGTTGTAGTCAAACAAGAGGAAACACAAGAGGGGAACCTGAGACCCCCTCCTCACTGACTGTAACACTTGCATTTGCAGCCTTAATCACTTGCTGTACCTGCATACTAACATTTTGTGTTTTGTGTACTCGGCCACCCAGATTCCTATGTATCTCAGTGTTCTGAAATCTCTCGCCATTTAAATAATATGTTGCTTTTCCATTTTTCCGGCCAAAGTGGACAAGTTCACACTTTCCCACTTTATACTCCATCTGCCAAATCTTTGCCCACTCACTTAACCCATCTACATCCCTTTGCAGACTCCTTATGTCCTCTTCACAAATTACTCTCCCACCTATCATGGGTCGGTCTGTGCTGTTGCAGATTCTAGCACTTCACCAATTTGTCGGAAAGACAAATACCCAGTTACACAAAATTTTCTAAAATATGAATACTTGCAGAGGTAAGTGCACCTTGCATTTAGCTACATCAAGTGTAAATAGCATACCTGCAGCAAGCTCTTTCACCTGGAAAGCTGCACTTGGTTTTTGGATATATTTTTATGATTTATGAACCCTGAGCTTCTTATCACGTATCACAAGTCAAAACATATTCATGCATAACACACCCTGCACATGCTGAGGAAACCTTCCTGTGTTCTGCTGCTTATATCAGAAGACTTTGTGGCTACTACCATTCCCTTCAGCACTATGTGGCCAACTGTTTAACTCCTACAAGTTTTGGAGACAGGGTAGGGCCAATGCTTTGTTAGATTAGCTTTGTTGCAAATTACATAGGAACAGGAATAGGCTATTCAGCCCCTGTTGCCTATTCCGCCATTCAGTGAGATGAAGATTGATCTGTACCAACTCCATTTACCTGCCTTTGATCCATATCGCTTGATATACCTACCTAGTAAAAAGCGATTTCAGTATTGTTTCAGTTGTCCCATTATTCACAACCTTGCGGTGAAAGAGTTACAGATTTCCACTACCCTGTGTGTGAAAAAGTGCTTCCTAATTTCATGCCTAAATAGCCTGGTTCTTCACCAATCGGTTATTGAGTGCAAGTAGTAGAAGAAGTTGTGCACAGTGGAGTGGAGAGGTGAATAACAAGGGGTGGGGTTCTCAGTATCAATTTCAGTATCAGTCAGCATGGAGCAATATGAATTACCCAACTGCTGTAAAATGCATTTAACATATACACCACTAGTGATGCACAACTTCATAAAATAAATTCCAATGCTACTATGTCTTGCACACTATTCATTGAAAAGAACATTGTTATTTATCCAAAAGCCAAACAAATTAAACTTGTTAGTACACAGCAAAAACTTAACAGGGATGGGGAAGAGCGACTTTGTGATTATAAAAATATCCAATTAAAAAAGTAGTGTCCCATGGCAGAGCTCATTGGAAGAACTTTTCTATGATTTCTAGAATTTTCTATGGTTGAGTATCTCTTCATGGACCGACACAGACACTATGGGCTGAATTTTGTTCTGTGGCGGTGGCTGTAAAAAATGGCAGCCTGTGCGCACGGGTTTTGCTCTGCAGAGCCGTTTCAATATTGAACGCGGCAGCTCTTTTACATGGCTGGGACGGACCACCAACCCTATGTGGAGGGGCAGCCATTCCGTCCCGGCAACGGTGTCAGGTGCCACTGCACATGCCCCGACGCCAGTTTTAAAGGGCTTCCAGCCCTGCATTGCAATTTAAATTTTTCACAAGAAAAGACTTTGAAAAATCAAATAAAGTTATCCTGACCCTCTCCCACCCCTCCAATCACCATTAGATTCATAACTTGCCCTCTTTCTCACTCCCATAATATTTAATTTGTGTTCCCGACCTTTCCCCCCGAAGTTCAAAAACTTTAAACTTTACCCCTTACACCAATCAGATACATTTGACCCTGCTCTCCCCTACCCACCTCCCACACTGAAATACTTACCTGCTTCCCCTCCCCACCTGTGTCCCACATCAGATCTCCGAATGCGCGGGAACGCTGGCCATCGGCGCCAATATCGGAGGGGGACGGATGGCGGGAGTGGGCAGGACATTTATTCAGTAATTAACATTTATTTAGATATCAAGATTTGCCGTCTGCCGCCGAGTGGCGGGGGGGCCGCCACAAAGCCTTGCCGTCAACGGTAATATGGGGCCGGACCTTCCCGGCATCGAGGCCCATGGTGGGCCTCTGCCGGAGGCAATTTCTGACCCCCCCCCCCCCACCGTCATGACCCCTGATGTTGGGGGGGCCTGTAAAATTCACCCAATGGATCAAATGGCCTCCTTCTCTGTTGTATATTTTCTGCGAACTGAGTAATCAGAGCTCCATGCACCTGCAAAGGCTGTTGTACTGCTGGGTTTCCCTCAGGCACAAGTGCACAGAGAGATGAGGAACTTAGCATATATGGATATATGGGTGCGACCCATGTTCTGACCCTCCATGCTCCAGTTGGATTCCCAAAGTGTTACCAGCTGGTGGGTGTGGATGGAGATCAGGGAGGTTAACTCAAGATTTTGTTGCAGATTTGAAAATAAGAGCAAAAATAAATTTGTTGCTTGGTTGTAAAGGAGCTAATTTTTCAAAACATGGCCATGTTCTGTGAGAAGCTGTTTAGCCAAAGCTGCCACGTCGATAGAGTCGTCATTTAAAATCTTTGTAATGAGTCTGCCCCTATTGCTTTGCTAGCTAAGTGGACTGAAGCTCGCCCTTCCAATCAGCCATTATTCCTCCCCTTCCCTATCAGACCTTATTTGTCAGCCCAGCTCCTTTTCCTGCCACTTTTCTTTGCTCAGCTGGAGAGGGCATGTACATTTCGACTGATTCCACTTTTGCACCCCTGGCTATCCTCCTGTTTCAGATCATTGCCTGTTTCAGGTCACTGAGATCTTGTGATGCCCCCGGCCTATTTTGGATACAGTCCAGATTGTGTTTTTTAGCAAGCTGCTGCTGGAGCAATCATGACCTCGAAATTAAACTTGTCCTTTGCTGAATAAAGTTTGAAGTATTTTAATTACATTTTTTTAAAGTTTACATTGCACAATTCTTTGATCTTCATGAAAGATATCCAGTATCTGGATCTATTCCAAATACAGCCGATCGACCAGTGATAAATAGCACAGACGCTGGTCATTTTGTATGAATGGTTTTCATTGACAGTTTGTGTCTTCTGCCTGAGTGTAAAGTGTGCTGTATCAGCAGCCTTTGGTAGAACTATGGATCTCCAAAGAATCAGAGATCTGTCAGAATATGATGATCCTCTTTGTCATTCTGTACCTTTTCTGCAAAAGCCTCTTATGTGCCTTTTCATTAAAAGAGAAACTGTAGGAATTAACAATAGGTGACAAAAAGGAGTGATGCAATCTGGCTTCATTCCGGTAATCTCCCAACACTTCCCATCACTGGGCTGCTGTCACACAATTTGGGTGTGCAAGTGGGTTGGCTGTAAGTGGGGGGAGGTGTAGGTGCAGATGCCTGGCAGGCGTTAGTATGGACCAGAATGCGCAGGAACAACTTACAGTTCTTCACCTTTGTCCCCTCTGCAGTATCTCTCCTATGAATTGAAATAATTGAATCTGAGCATTATTTGTGACCACTGACTGCAGAGCCCTTTCACTCCTGCCAATAGCAACAAAATGAGTGATGCTGGGTTTTAAACATAAATTGTTATGCTGGAGGGAGATGGTGGGATGGGCTTGGATTCTCAGAACATGGCGCTAAGGAGAAACTGAAGCAATTTGGATCAAAGGTTACAAAGCATTTTCTGGGGTGTGCCTGCTGCCAGACCCAAGTTGACACATGTTTCAGGGTGGAACAGGAAAAAGAGACTACAAAATAACTGGTGCATGCAACGACACAAGAAAGCCCAGATGATAAAAGATGCAAATTATAGAGTAAAAACAAATACTTTTGACAGCATCTCAAAAACAAGAGCAACTTGTATTTAGCATTTAGCACCTTTGACATAGTAAAACATCCCAAGGTGCTTCACAAGAACGTTATCAAACAAATTCAACACCAAGCTGCATAAGGAGCTATTAGGACAGGTAACCAAAAGCTTGATCAAACAGTTGGGATTAAAAAGCGTCTTTAAGCAGGAAAGAGATACAGAGAGGTTGAGAGGTTTAGGGAGGAATTCATGAGCTTAGGATCTTGGAAACTGAACGCACAGCTGCCAGTGGTGGGATGATTAAAATCAGGGATGCTGGAGAGGCCAGAGTTGGAGGAGTGCAGATACCATGCAAGGTTGTAGGGATTGGAGGAGATTTCAGAGATCGAGAGGAGTGAGATCATAGAGGGATTTGAAAACAAGAATGAGAAGTTTAAAATTGAGGCATGGCTCAAATGGGAGTCAATGTAGGTGAGCGAGCATTTTAATTGCATGTGTGCCATGGCTGTTTGTAACCCAAAACACTGACTCTGTCTCTTGATCCTTGCAGCCTGACCATGTGGTGCTGGTTCCTCAATATAAGCCTCTTGTGTTGAAGAACATCTCTCCATTGCCACTGACCTTGATCCTCAGCATGGAAGGACCATTCACAATTGTAAAAAAGCAGGAGGATGAAGCAACAATCATTTCAGAGGTAGAAGGAAATTGCTGTTCTATTTCAAGTTTACTTTTTAAAAACTCTATCTCTTGGGTGAAAATGTGTAGACTGTTTGATAGGGGATGACTAAAAGGCATTAACCAAACAAAAGTGTTCAAATAGTTTATACCTATATTACTGGATGCTTTGATGTAATTGTAAGCTCTATTGCCTGTAGTTCGGATGATGACTTTATAAAGTGGATGACTGATTTACACTCAGTAGCTGTATTCGAAAGTGAGATTTCAGCCTTAAAATCGCCTGTTATTTTAAACTAACAACGTCTGAATCTGGAAGCCATGTATGGTAACGCAGTGAAGTAGACATTTCATGCTGGAAGTTTTGGCCGTTCTGGTCCTGCACTCTGAACATGAGCACTCTGTCAGGAGTGGAGCAGGCTTATGCCGTTTTAATAATAATAAAATAAAAACAAGAAATGCTGGAACCACTCAGCAGGTCTGGCAGCATCTGTGAAAAGAGAAGCAGAGTTAACGTTTCGGGTCAGTGACCCTTCCTATTTCAGATTTTCAGCATCCGCAGTATTTTGCTTTTATATTATTATGCCGTTTTAAGGCTGGTACACTGGGTCCTAGATTCCACTGCCAGTTTCTATGAGGGTCTTGGTTTGGGTAGAACCATTTCCATCCCAAACACTGACATCAGATCGGGTTTGGCTGGTGGCAAGGAGAGAAGTCCTCAGCTAAGAGTTTCCTTGACGATAGTCTGGATTCTGCCAGGCGACTGCTGTACTGTGAGATACTAGGTTTACTGGCCTACTCAGCTACTGATTTGGTTTCCACTTTGGGGTTTTGGTCTGCATCCCTGCAGACTTCAGTCTGCTGTACAATCTGATTAGGGGAAGAAAGGCCCTTCACTAACTGTTGCTGGTACTGGATACTGTTGAACAGGATTAGTGGCTCTGCTACTCCTGCTTCGACCACCCTCCATTCCTCTATCCTGCACTGTGGTAGGTAGCTCAGGGAGTGCCTGCCAATTTTAATAAAATGACAGAAGCCTTCCCAACCCTGGATACTCTGCAGCTGTTCCTAGTGGAGGCATCACAGCACTTGAGCTGGTGTGCACTTCATGACGGATTTGTGGACACATTAAGTGAACACATCATGTCTAACACATCAATGCTGTAGAATAGAGGAGGTCTGAATGATTTTTTGCAGTGTGTGGAGAATGCATATCATTTGAGGAATGAAGAAGATCCTACCAGGTAATCAATCAGACTTTCTATTGGGTTCATTTTGACTTTGGGTGATATCAGCTTGGAAACCTGCCAAACACCCCTCTTACCCGATAAACATCTCTCTTACCCGTTAAACATCTCTCTCGCTTTAAACATTTGTTATAGAGTCATAGAGTTATACAGCACAGAAACAGGCCCTTCGGCCCAACGTGTCCACGCCGACCATCAATCACCCATCCAATCTAATCCCATTTTCCCACACTTGGCCTGTAACCTTGTATGCTATGTCATTTCAAGTGTTCATCTAAATACTTCTTAAATGTTGTGAGGGTTCCTGTCTCTACCACCCCTTCAGGCAATGTGTTCCAGATTCCAAACACCCTCTGGGTGAAAAACATTTTCCTCAACTCCCCTCTAAACCTCCTGCTCCTTATCTTTAATCCATGCCCCCTGGTTATTGACCCCTTTGCTAAGGGGAAAAGTTTCTTCCTATCTATCCTATCAATGCCCCTCATAATTTTTTATACCTCAATTAGGTCCCCCCTCAGCCTTCTCTGCTCCAAGGAAAATAACCCCAGCCTATCCAGTCTCTCTTCATAGCATTAATGCTCCAGCCCAGGCAACAACATCCTGGTGAATCTCCTCTCCACCCTCTCCAGTGCAATCATATCCTTCCTATAATGTGGTGACCAGAACTGTACACAGTACTCCAGCTGTGGCCTAACTAGCATTTTATACAGCTCTATCATAACCTCCCTATTCTGAAATTCTATGCCTCTACGACAAGTATCCCATATAACTTCCTAACCACCTTATCTACCTGTGCTGCTGCCTTCAGTGATCTATGGACAAGTACACCAAGGTCCTTCTGACCTTCTGTACTTCCGAGGGTCCTACCATCCATTGTATATTCCTTTGCCTTGTTAGTCCTCCCAAAATGCATCACCTCACACTTCTCAGGATTAAATACCATCTGCCATCGCTCCGCCCATGTTACCAGCCCAACGATGTCGTCCTGTAATCTAAGGCTTTCATCCTCACTATTTATGACACCACCAATTTTCATGTCATTTGCGAACTTACTGATCATGCTTCCTATATTCACGTCTAAATCATTAATGTACACTACAAACAGTAAGGGTCCCAGCAATGATCCCTGTGGTGCACCACTGGTCACAGGCCTCCATTTGCAAAAACAACCCTCGACAATCACCCTCTGCCTCTTTCCACTAAGCCAATTTTGGATCCAATTTGCCAAATTGCCCTGGATCTCATGGGCTCTTACCTTCTTAACCAATCTCCCATGCTGGACCTTATCAAAAGCCTTACTGAAGTCCATGTAGACTACATCAACTTCTTTACCCTCAAATACACATCTCATCACTGCCTCGAAAAATTCATTCAAATTTGTTAGACATGATCTCCCCCTGACAAAGCCATGCTGACTATCCCTGATTAATCCCTGCCTCTCCAAGTGGGGATTAATCCTGTCCCTCAAAATTTTTTTCAATAGTTTACCTACCACTGGCAATGCAATTATATCCTTTTACAAATAAGGAGACCAAAACTTCACACAGTACTCCAGATGTGGTCTCACCAAGGCCCTGAACAGCTGCAGTAAAACTTCCCTGCTTTTATACTGTAGTCCCCATACAATAAACACCAACATTCCATTTGTCTTCCGAATCATTTGCTGTACCTGCATAGTAACTCTTTGTGCTTCATGTACCAGGACACCCAGATCCCTCTGGACTACCGAGTTGTGCAATCTCTTTCCATTTAAGTAGTATACAGCTTTTCTATTCTTCCTGCCAAAGACGACACGTTCACATTTTCCCACATGATACTCCATCTGCCAATTTTATGCCTACTTACTTAACCTATCTATGTCCCTTTGTAGACTCTTTACCTCCTCTTGACAAGTTACTTTCCTTCCTATCTTCGTTGCATTGGCAAATTAGCTACCAGACATTCAGTCCCTTCATCCAAGCCATTGATGTAAATTGTAAATAGTTGAGTTCCTGACACTGATCCTTATGGCACTCCACTCGTTACAACTTGCCAACTTGAAAAAGACCCATTTATCCCTACTCTCTGATTACTGTTAGCTAACCAATCCTTTATTCATGCTCATGTGTTACCCCCTACACCATGTACTCTTATCTTGTGTAGTAACCTTTAATGTGGCGCCTTATCAAATGCCTTTTGGTATTCCAAATACACCACATCTACAGGTTCCTTACCTAAGAAAGGATATACTTGCCCTGGAGGGAGTGCATTGAAGGTTCATCTCACTAACTCCTGGGATGGCAGGATTGTCATTTGAGGAGAGATTGAAGAGATTGGGCCTGAATTCTCTAGAGTTTAGAAGAATGAGAGGTGATCTCATTGAAATATACAAAATTCTTACAGGCCTCGACAGGGTAGATACAGGAAGGATGTTTCTGTTGGATGGTGTGTGGGTGGGGTGGGGGTGGGGGTGGGGGTTTCTAGAACCAGGGAACATAGTCTGAGAATAAGGGGTAGGCCATTTAGGACTGAGATGAGGAGGAATTTCTTCACTCAGAGGGTGGTGAATCTTTGGAATTCTCCACCCCAGAGGGCAGTGGCGGCTCAGTCATTGAGTATGTTTAAGACAGAAATTGATAAATTTCTACATATTAAAGGCATCAAAGGATATGGGGATAGTGCAGGAAAAAAGTGTTGAGGTAGTAGATCAGCCACGATCTAGCTGAATGGCGGAGCAGGCTCACGAGGCTGAATGGCCTACTTCTCCTATTTCCTATGTTCCTATATTCCCCTTTATCCACCCTGCTTGTTACTTCCTCAAACAACTCTAAGAAATTAGTTAAACACAATTTCCCTTTCATAAAACAATGTTGACTCTGTCTGATCCCATTTTGATTTTCGAAGTATCCTGCTATAACCTCCTTAATAATAGATTCTAGCATTTTCCCTGTGACAGATATTAGGCTGACTGGCCTATAGTTTCCTGCTTTCTGTCTCACTCCTTTCTTGAATAAAGGTGCTACATTTGCTATTTTCCAATGTGCTGGGACCCTTCCAGAATCTGAGGAATTTTGGAAGGTTATAACCAATGTCTCTATTATCTCTATAGCCACTTCTTTTAAGACCCTAGGATGCAGAGCATCAGGTCTAATAGTTATCCCAGCACCTTTTCCCTGGTGATGGTGATTGTTTTAAATTCCTCCCTTTCATCTCTTGATTTTCAAGTATCTATGGGAAGTTTTCTAAGTCTTCTATAGTGAAAACAGACACAAAATACCTGTTCAATGCCTCCACCATTTTCTTGTTTTCCACCAGCTGTTCCCCAGACTCACTCTCTAGAGGACCAACACTAGTTTTAGTTACTCTTTTCCTATTCAAATACTTGTAGAAACTCTTACTATGTGTTCTATACTACTAGCTAGCTTTCTCTCATACTCTACTTTCTCCCTTTTTATTTTTTTTAGTCATCTTTGCTGGTTCTTAAAACCTGTCCAATCTTCTGAACTATCACTAATCTTTGCAGATTTGTACAGTGTATCTTTCAATTTGATACTATCCTTAACTTCCTTATTTAGGCACGGATGGTTCATCCTTCTCAAAAAATCTTTCTTTGTCACTGGGATAAATCTTTGCTAAGAGTTACTAAATTGCTCCTTAAATTCTGCCACTGCATCTCTACTGTCCTACCTTTTAATCTAGTTTCTCAGTTTACTTTGGCTAGCTCTTCTTTCATACTCTTATAATTAC
Organism: Heterodontus francisci; assembly: GCF_036365525.1. Taxonomy (NCBI): domain Eukaryota; kingdom Metazoa; phylum Chordata; class Chondrichthyes; order Heterodontiformes; family Heterodontidae; genus Heterodontus; species Heterodontus francisci. The sequence continues at coordinate 86,634,742 of NC_090387.1, forward strand.
CTTTATTTAGGATTTAGATTTAAAACACTAGTCTTCGACCCATACTTCTCCCCTTCAAACTGAACGTGAAATTCTATCATGTTATGATCACTGTTGCCTAGAGGCTCCTTTACCATGAGGTTATTGATTAATCCTGTCTCATTGCACATTCCCAGGTCTAAAATAGCCTGTTCCCTTGTTGGCTCCAGAACATACTGCTCTAAGAAATTGGCCTGAATACAGTCTATGAACTCATTTTCCAGGCTGCCTTTGTCAATCTGATTCCTCCAATCTATATGTAAAGTCACCCATGACTCTTGTGGTACCTTTCTTACACACCCCATTTATTTCTTCCTGTATATTCTGTCCTACAGTGTAACAACTGTTAGGGGACTTATAAACTACTCCCACAAATGACCTCTTAACTCTCCCATTTCTTATCTCTACCCAAACTGATTTTATACCTTGCTCTTTCAAGTGAAGGTCATCTCTCGCTCTACCACCTAGAATGACTAGGGCAGCAGGTGCATGGGAACACCACCACCTCCAAGTTCCCCCTAGGACAATCCTGACTTGGGCGTTTCATGGTTCCTTCATTGTCGCTAGGTCAAAATCCTGGAACTTCCTCCCTAACAGCACTGTGGGAGCACCTTCACCTTACAGACTGCAGCGGTTCAACCACTTTCTCAAGGGCAACTAGGGATGGGCAATAAAAGCTGGCCTTGTCAGAATGCCCATATCCCATGAATGAATAAAAGTTAAAAAAAACCTCTCCCATTAGTTAAACACCTCTCACTGTTAAACACCCTCCTGCCCATTAAACACTTCCACTCATTTTTGTTTTCACCTACGTCAATGGGACAGCACTATTGTCTAAAGTGAAAATGACCCCTTATGCATAAGATACTGACTGTTGGCAGGCTATTTCATCATGGAGAGCTTCATGTGCTATGCTGATGTGCATCCTGCTCTGAAGTGATGAAAGGTGGTTTGCACATAATTTGAGAGTCTTTGTGATCCCTTAAAAATTAAACTAATGAAGGATCACAGTAGAAGGTGCAGGGCTCTCTTTAAACATGTGTGTTGTATTATGTTGGCAATAACTGCAGCCCAGCAGTATCAATGTGCTGAAAGACCAGAATGTGTGAAGGATCTGTTGGGCCAAGCTGTTAATTCTGTGTGTAAACCTGCAAATTGCAGTGTTAGCTTGAATGTTTTGCACTGATAATGTTTTTGGACATTGCACAGTTGGGGTTGTTAACAATGCCTCTAATCTTTCTAAGTGTTCATGTCAACTTTTCTCCACACAGACAGTGAAGCTGGATGTCGGTGAGAACCTAGAGCTGTTAATCCGGTTTGATCCATCTTACAAGGATGACTTGTATACACGTGTAGTAGAGGAGGTTCTGACAGTCCAGTACTTGGAGCATCCACACATGGATTATGTGGTTTTGAGGGGAGAAGTGAACTTTCCAAACCTGCACTTTGAAACTACTGTGGTGGATTTTGGTTGTATCCTCAACGATACTGAGATGGTGCGCCATGTTTTGATGACCAATTGCAGCCCACTACCAGTAAAATATCGCTGGTCCTTCCTTTCGGGTGACTCAGTAAACTGGGGCAGGTAGGAAAGCCCATTGCTTGTCGAGTGCCAATTGTGATTTCTTTAAAAAAATTGGATTCTTTAGCAGTTAAGAAAGCTGACCATGAGACCCAGCTACAGGAACACATCAAAATGTTAAACGTGTGTAAAAAAAAAGCCGGGTTACCTAAGCAACTGCTTAACCCAACAATGGGTTGGCCAATAAATCACTGCTTGTGACAGCCATTGTGCAGATAGAGATGTCAGATGCTGCAGAGAAGGGGATGCATAAAGATTCAATTGTCTGTTGCCAGAGATGGCTAGCATTAGGCTGACCTATCGGCAGAGATGACAAAAGCAGATAAGTTTGAGTTGCTGAATGTTAATATTGCCCTTTTAAGATCTCTCATTGGTCTTTTGAGCTCTGGAATAACGTCACTGTGGGATGATATTTACGTATGCATTGATATCAGGTTTTAAATGACCATTGCCTACCCTGTAAAACTATCAGGAAAGTCTTTAAATCAACCCCTTCATTGGGCGAAGACTCATGTGGAGCACAGACCTGTTGGGTCGACTTTGCAATAATTATGAAGTAAGATGCTGTTTGTGTGTTAGCAAAGATCAATTCAGGACTGATATCAGAAAATTCTGCATATAGCAACTTGTGTTGTCTTTAACATGGAAAACAGCCAAACATTTAACAAAGTGGTACAGAAAAATCAATAGGACTCGATCAAGAAAGGAACACTCAATCATAGAGGGATAGTTTAAGAGGAATGACTGAAAGCTTGGTTGAAAAGATGGGTTTTGAGGAGGGGAGAGAAGTGCAGGGAGGAGGGGTTTAGAGAGAGAGTTCCAGGGATTAAGGCTGAGGTAATTGAAGGCTTTTCCACCAATGGACAAAAGGCTAAAGTTGGAGGGCCAACATGTTTACAAGACTGGTCGTGATTGCAGAAATAGGGCAGAATTTAACGTGGCTGTTGGGGGCGTAGAATCACATTGGAACCATCTGCCCAGAAATGCGGCGTTGTGTCGTCGGTTCCAGATTTTGTCAGCGGGAAGAAAGCATCATGGTGGCATTGATGCCCCAATGTGACATTTTAAATTGCTGCGCAGCTTTTTCAAATACGTTTAAAGTTAATTTTACCGATTTAATAATTGGCCCTCAATTGGCACTCACCTTCTTTCCGGATTACGACCGTTAAAACCTGATGGCACTGAGGCGGGAGGCCTCATTGCTGTGATGGGGAGGCAGCCCTGAGCATTGCAACATAGGGAAAGAGGGGGGTTTGGAGGCCACTGTCGGACTGTGTTGCTGGGTGTTCCGCAAGGGGGTTTGGGGTCTCGGGTGCTGTGCAAGTAGGATCAGTCTTGGGGGGGCTCTGCAAGGGGGTTCAGGGTGTTGAGGTCTGTGCAAGGGGGTTCGAGGTCTTGGGGGTTGTCCAAGGAGTTTCAGGGTCTTGGGGGCTGTACAAAGGGGTTGGGGCTGTCGGGGGTTCTGCAAGGGTTTCATGTGGGTTTGGGGGTCCTGTATTGGGTTGCCAAACTGCTGTGTGATATGTTAGGTTGCTAAAACTGCTGGAAGAGAGTGTGGTCCATCAGCAAGGTGGGGCTCAGGTCCATTAGGAATGCTGCCAAGAGAATTGTTAGGAACTTAGTTGCCGAGGCAGGGTGATTTCTACATCGCCAGTGATCTACCAAATCAAGAACTCCTCCACCTGTCCGTGCCATCTCCCTCCTTTTTTGGGCCCACTTCTCCTGTAAGAGGAAGGATGGAGATCGTGGAATTTGGCAGAGAGATCAACATGACAGTTCAGCTCGTGTCAGCCCCTCGGCCCCTACCGGGGGATCTGATAGATCTCATCCTGCCACATGCTGTCAGGGGAGTTAATGGCAGGGGTGAGTTATGAAGGGAGGTGGCCTGTGGCCCAGATGCAGCCATGCATCTGTCAAGTTGAGGTAATACCCTAGCCCCTCTGCCATCGCTGTGGTAGTGCCATCCTCTGCATATCGTGCACCCTCCCATGTAGTCACATGTAATCCCCAAAAAGGAGAGTGGCATGGAGCTCTCACCTTGACCGAATGCAGGTGGTCGTTGATGCTCTTTCGGCACTGCACCCAGTTTCGGTGGGTAACATCACGGCTGCTGACCTCCTCTGCGATCTCCACCCATGCTTGCTTGGTCAGGTGGGAGGACCTTTTCTTGCCATTGCTGGGGAAGAGAACCTCCCACCTTTCCCTTGCAGCCTGAAGAGGAGAATCTGCAAGGGGGCATCACTGAACCATGGGGCCACCCTTTGTCTTGCCTTGGCCATCCTTTGATATCTTCCTCGGGGTTTGTGGGGGGTGGGGGTTGGTGCGGTCTAGGAACCAGTCCCATGAGCTGCACAAAGCTGACAATGACTGTAAGGCAGGACTGAATGCTGGAAGGCTTTTAAATATGGCACCAGCACTTGCACCGGGGTCATCAGACACCATAATGACCAACTCGCCTCTCGCCCCCACCACGTGATTTGGGGGGGTGGGGGAGGCACATCTCCACTATGCAAAATGCCCACCGGCCATGTGATCACAGTGGGGCAGCTGCCCACCTGATGGATGGGATTGGCATCCATTTCTGGGCCAGCAATTCAGCCCATAGAGTGAGGTGAGGGATTTGAAGGTTTAAACAAGGATTTTTAACTTTATGTATTAGGGAGCTAGGAGCCAATATGGATTAGTGAGGATGGGATGCTGGGTGAGTGGGACTGAGAATGGAAGAGAGTAGGGAAAATGGAAAAGAATCTGCAAAGTGAGGAGTTTTTCAAAAAGAGTGCATAATGTGTGAAATGGACCTAAACGTAGCATCGTGGTGGCAGAAAAATGCTAGAACCATTGAGCAAACTGCTAATGGGATTGCAGGGAACTGTAGGGTATATCACAATGGGTCAAATGGGCTGAATGGCCTTCATCAACTGCATTTATCTTTAATGTCCAAGCTCAGGAAGGAGAAGTATTCAAAGATACCATTTGCATTATAGAGATGTCATTGCTGGTGATGTTCTGATGCAGAGCAATGAAGTTGATGTTGGACTTCTCCAAATACCAGGAATCTATTGTTTTTCCTCCCTTTCCCTGTTTTCTGAAGGTGGGCTATAATTTCACTGGTACCAAGTACCCACCAGTACCTAATCCAAATGGGTGTTCTCCAAGGCTGAGTTTGGAGAGCGAGCGTTATCAAGCTGTTCGACGATGGGAGAGAGGTGGATCTTAATACGCCTTAATATCCACCGATGCATGTGTCAGCAATCAGGACTGGGTATTAATAAAAAGATATAAAAACTGGAAATCTGAAACAAACACCAGAAAATGTTGAAATGTACAGCAGGTCAGTCAGCATCTGTGGTTAGAGAAATGGGTATAATACCCTTCCTTAGAAACCAGGGTGAGCTTCCCTTGCTCGAAGTTAGAAGTGCTGAAGCTAGTTACATGCTCCCATTGGGCTGGCAAGTATCAACTCTCTCTGGCTCAGCTACTCACTGGATAAACTCATTGAGCTATGAGAGGAAAGTAATATCCTGGGGATTCTTTAACAGTACCTGCCAAACCTGCGACCTCCATTACTTCAAAAACAAGGGCAACAGGTTCTTGTACTATCAGCTCCAAGATTCCCTCCAAGTCACATGCTGTTCAGATTTGGAAATACATTGCCGTCCACTGGGTCAAAATCATAGAACTCCTTATGAACAGCACTGTGGGATTGCCTTCACCACACAGACTGCAGTAGTTCAAGAAGAATGCCCACCGCCACCTTCTCAAGGGCAACTAGGGATGAGCAATAAATGCTGGCCTTGCCAGTGACACCCACCTCCCAAGAATAAATATTTAAAAAATAAATCTTTTTGCTTTACAAAGCTATTGCAGGCGTTGAATCTAAGTATGGGCCCTGTATTGGAACTTGCAACCACTCTGCCCGCCTCCATTCAGCGCCACATCTGTGATGACAAGTATCAATCTCATTAAAGCAATGATATGGCAACCGGCATATTTTTGGACTTCTTTCCAATTTTGGATGAATGAGCAACTTTAATTGAATATATTTTAGATCCTTGAACCACATTGTTGCTGAAGAGGTTGGTAGGCAAACCAGTTAAAGGCCTTTCCCTATGACGTTCTCTGACTCGATACGAGGAGGTAGAGGTGTGTCCTCTCAGTAGTCTTCCTTGCTTCTTCCACCATAACTGTGAGCATGACCCTTCCTTGATGCCTAATTAAAATAGAAAGCTTATTGTCTTGGGGCTGCAGACACAAACCCAGGGCTCCTACCACTTCATAAACGAGATATATGTTTTTATTTTCAGAAAGGTACCTGGTATCAAATTGGAAAATATTTTTGCATCAGATTACAGACTTGGCTTCCTCCTAATACTTTTTGTTTCTCCTGACATTGGGACAGTGTGCTGCTCTGATGACACTAGTATTGACTAACTCTGTACTGAAACAATATTGATTTCTGCAGTCTTTAAAGTGAATGCTGAACTTTATTCTCTTATGATTTTTCATTACTGAAGTATTGCTTGCCACTTCAGGAGTTTCTAGTGACAGGTCAACTAAACTCATTTCAGCATGTCTTTATGAATAGCAATGGAGCTTAGGAACAGCTAATGTGTCCTTCAAATATTTACCATTTTTAAAGGTTATAAATATCATAAGTTATGTGAATGTAAAAAGGCAGATATACTTTCATTTCTCAAACCTGATGTCATTTTACTTGTAGTTGGTATGAGGTATTACTTTGGTTTGAGTTACTGAAGAACATAAAGTTCAAATAATTTGGTTCACCAAGGCCACTCCATCTTCACTCCATTCAGGATGCTATTCTATTGTGGATCTCCTTCCAACAACACCTGTCCATGCCATGAAGAGGTGGAGTTCTCCCTTGGGAAGTCTGAACCAATGGGGAATAACCTTAAGTTAGAGCTAGACCATTCAACGTTAATATCAGGAAACATTTCTTCAGAGAAAGGATAGTGGAAATCTGGAACTCTCTGAAAAAAACTGTTGAGATTAGGTGAATTGAAAATTTCAAAACTGAAGTTGATAGATTTTTGTTAGGCAAGGAGATAAAGGATGACATCACCCAAGTGGGTAAATGGAGTTAAGGTACAGATTAGCCATGATCTAACTGAATGATGGAACAGGCGAGAGAGTCTGCATGACCTCCTTCTGATCATCTGCTCCTTTCTTCCCAGAAGAAAAGGTCTAGTAATGCGACTCTTCTTCTTTGGCCTGCTTATCTGGAGAGACAACGAGTAAGCGCCTGGAGGTGGTCAGTGGTGTGTGGAGCAGCGCCTGGAGTGGCTATAAAGGCCAATTCTAGAGTGACAGACTCTTACACAGTAATGCGACTAACATATCCATAAACCCTGAATCTCCTTTCATAACAAGTATCAATCCAACTTCAGTTAGAGGCATCTATTAACCCCAAATTGGCTCCCTTGTCTGGGGACTTGCACTACCTGCCCACTGTACTGTGAGGGAAGGGAGGTTTTTAATCTGTAACTCTGCTTAAGGCTTCTGAATTTTGTGGTTACCTCTACTCCTGTTCTTCTTGTCACAGTTTAAATAACCTGCTTATTTCAACCTTATACCAGTTTAATCTCTTGGCTTCAGTCTTCTTTTCTCCAGCAAAAATAAATTGAAACACTTAAGCCTTCCCTTTATAAGTTCAGGGTAGAATTCATGATCAGTGAACAGTCAGTATACTTCTGCCTAATTTCTCTCTCTGCACTATTTTAGTGCAGCCATTAAATAGCACAGAGAGAAACTTGGTAGGATTGCCTTAAACATTCAGATGAGAATAATGCTGATTATAATGTCTACTGTTTCATATCTCAAGACCTGCAATGATCCTGTACAATCTCTAAAGTTCATAACTCATAGGGGTAGATTTCAGGATTTAATGCTCCCGATACAAAGCTTCATGCAACAGGAGCACAGATCAGGAAGTCTGCCACAGAACTGGGGGGGGCGGGGGGGCATGGTTTCCCATCCATTCGCTTTAACGGATGGTAAGTCATGCAGGTGCACAGATCTATGTGCCTCACCTCCCGATATATGCTCTAGTTACACGATACTCTGCTAATTCATAAAACTAACCATGGTATGTTTTTACAATTCTTCCATATCCAAATTTCTTTAGTAGATACAAAAAGAAATTTATTACTTGCAGTATAAAGAATCAAAAATACCAAACAGCATAATTCAAGGTAGTGACTGATTCTGAGAAACTACTTTAGATGTATGTGATAACACATTCACACTGAGTCAGAATGTTTTGGATTCAAGCCCCACTTCAGAGAATTGAACACAAAATCTAGGTTGACACTCCACTGTACTGCACCATCAGACATGCAGTCTTCCGGATGTCAAATGAAGACCCTGTCTGCCCTCTCAGGTAGATGTAAAAGATCCCATGGCATTATATTGAAGAAGTGCCAGGGGAGTTAGCCCCAGTGTCACAGCCAATATTTAACCCTCGATCAACACCACTAAAACAGATTATCTGGTCATTGTTACATGTTTGTGGGGGCTTGCTGTGTGCAAATTGGCTGCTGCGTTTCTTACATTACAACAATGACGACACTTTAATGGCAGTTACTTAGCTGCAAAAGTCTTTCGGAACGTCCGGAGGTTGTAAAAGGCACCACATAAAATCAAATCTTTTTTTTCCTTCTGCTCAGACTATTTGTTATATTAAAATATTTAAATACCAAGGGACATGAGTTAAAATGAAGTTAGTAGTTAGAGGGAAGTGAGATGGAATGTTTTCAACCAGAGGCTGAGTGAGTTGTGTAATAAATTGCCTTGGTAGGTAATTGAGGCAGAGATTATAATTGGGTTCAAGAGGGGTCGCAATCAACTGCTGACCAGGGATAGACAGAGTTTTGGTCTCTCAGGGATATGGCGAGCAGACAGAAAAGTGGAGTTGAAGCCTATGATCAGCTATGATCATATTGAATGGCAGAGCAGGCTCGATGGGTCATGTGGTCTCCTCCTACTCCTATTTCTTGTATTCTTGTGACCTCCTTCTCTTCCTCCTATAATCTTCAGGCTTCTTTCATACTTTTCAAACTTCTGCATTCCTGACACTCCACTTAGGTTTCTTAGAAAAAGGAAGTGACATTTTGTTTCATTAACTTGGAATAGTATTAAAGGGCATCACTAAAGATTAGCATGCAAGCTAAAAGCGAGACTATCTCAATCTAATCTGTGATATTTACTAGGCAGACATATTGTTAGTCCTCAACCGTTTACAGGGAATCAGGAATGGTATGGGGGAGGGAGAAAACAGCTGAAGAACCTGGCAAGGCTGCGGACATGGATGCCCTGATCACCTTTACGGCAGGACCTGATTATCATTTTTGGATCTATTCCTTTCCTGGACTGTGAAGGAACATAGGAAATAGGAGCAGGAGTAGGTCACTGGCCCTTCAAGCCTGCTCCGCCATTCAACTAGATCACGGCTGATCTTCTACCTCAATGCCATTTGCCTGCACTGTCCCCATATCCCTTGAAGCCTTTAATATATAGAAATCTATCAATCTCTGTCTCGAATTTACTCAATGACTGTGCCTCATCATCCCTCTGGTGTAGAGAATTCCAAAGATTCACCACCCTCTGAGTGAAGAAATTCCTCCTTATCTCAGTCCTAAATGGCCTACCTCTTTTTCTGAGACTGTGTCCCCTGGTTCTAGATCCCTGCCTTCCCACACCCCTCCAGCCACTGGGAACATCCTTCCTGCATTTACCCTGTCGAGTCCTGTAAACATTTTGTATGCTTCAATGAGATCACCTCTAATTCCTCTAAACTCTAGAGAATATAGACCAAGTCTCCTCAATCTTCCATCATAGGACAATCCTGTTATCGCAGAGATCTGTCTAGTGAACCATCTTTGCATCTCCACTATGGCAAGTATATCCTTCCTTGGGTAAGGAGACCAAAACTGTACAAAATATTCTAGGTGTGGTCTCACCAAGGCTCTATACAATTGCAGCAAGACTTCTCTACTCCTGTCCTCAAATCCTCTTGCAATAAAGGCCAAAGTACCATTTGCTTTCCTAAATGCTTGCTGCACCTGCATGTTGGCTTTCAGTGACTTATGAACAAGGACACCCAGGTCTCTTTGGATGTCAACACTTCCAAATCTCTCACCATTTGAGAAATACTCTAAGTCTGTTTTTCCTACCAAAGTGGAAAGCTTCACATTTCCCCACATTATGGGTTGAATTTTACCAGCCCCTCAATGCTGTGTGTCGTGTAGGGGGGGCCTGCCTCGACCCCTGACGTCGAGAAGGGCCCGCCGCATATTACCGGCGATAGGGGGACCTCGGCGCGGCTGACCTTCATCTATATATTCAAATTAACATAAATTAGATTTAAATGAACCCACCTCCAGGTGGCGGCCGTTCCACACAGAATTTACGGCCGCCGATCGCACCTTGCGCGCCTTCTGAACTTCGTGCAGAGTTCCGAGGCAAGAACCTGGTGGGGAGGGGGGGGGCAATAAAATTTTCAGGGCGGGAGGGGTGGGGAAGCGGAGAAAACAATTTTTATTGGCTGTGGGTTTGAGGGTCAAAGGGACCAAATTTCAGGGGGGAATGTTTGGAAGATCAAAACAAGTTTATTATGGGGAGAGAGGGAGATAGATTTGTATATAAGTTACCCATTGTGGGGTGGGAGACGGAAGTTAGCGTGCAAATAAAATTTTGTTATTTCCCGGAGGCCGGGACCTTTAAATATTGAAATATTACAGAAGGGCTTGAATCCCTTTAAAAATGGTGGGATAGCGCTGGACGCTGTTGCCGAGGACACAGCAGCCCACCCCCTATATCATCAGGGGCGGCTGATCCGCCCCCTCTATTTAAATCATCCCCCACGCGTAATAGCGCAGGGACTGTGTGGCGGCACTTCCATGTCAGATGGCTGCTGAGTTTGGAGAGCGGCCCTATATTTCATCTGCCATGTTATTGTCCACTCACTTAGCCTGTCCAAATCCCCTTGAAGCCTCTTTTCATTCTCCTCACAATTCACATTCCCACCTAGTTTTGCGTCATCAGAAAAATTGAAAATATTACATTTGGTCCCCACATCCAAGTCATTGATATAGATTATGAATAGCTGTGGCCCAAGCACTGATCTTTGTGCTGCCCCACTATTCAAAACCTGCCAACCTGAGAATGACCTATTTATTCTTGCTCTCTATTTTTTGCCTGTTAACAAATTCGCACTCCATGCTAGTATATTGCTCTCAATCCCATGTGCTCTAACTTTGCTTACTAGCCTCCTGTGTGGGACCTTATCGAAAGCCTTCTGAAAATCCAAATACAGCACATCCACTGGTTCCCCCTTATCTATTCTGCTGGTTACATCCTCAACAAATTCTAACAGATTTGTCAAATATGGTTTCCCTTCATCAATCTATGTGGCCTCTGCCCAGTCTTGCCATTATTTTCTAATGTGTCCAGTTATCCTTTATAATAGATCCCAGCAATTTTCCTACTACTGATGTGAGACTAACAGATTTGTAGTTCCCTGTTTTCTCTCTACCTCCTTTCTTAATTAGTTGGGTTACATTTGCTACCTTCTAATCTGCAGGAACCATTCCAGAATCTATAGAATTTTGGAAGATGCCCACTAACGCATCCACTATCTCTAAGCCACCTTTTTCAACACTGTGGGATGTAGATCATCAAGTCAAGGGGATAGATCAACTTTCAATTCTTCATTCGCTCGTCCCTTGGTTCTCTAATATGTCAGGAAAGTTTTTTGTATCTGCCGCTGTGAAGACAAACACAAAGTATTTGCTTAGTTTCTCTGTCATTTCTTTATTTCCCATTATAAATTCTCCTGTCTCTGCCTGTAGTGGGCCCACTTTTGTTTTCACTAATCCTTTCCATTTTTATGTTTCTTGCTAGTTTACTTGCATATTCTGTATTCTTTCTTTATCAGTTTCTTGGTGAGGCAAGAGATAACAAAGGAGAAGGTGCAGATAGGACAAGGTCACAGAATAGCTGACCAGGAGGTCGTGGAGCAAAGGCAAACAATATGCTAATGGTGTGTTGAAAGACAAAGCATTAGTACAGATAGGGTGTTAACAGACTGAAAATTGAACAGCCGCAAGTACAAACATGCATGACGGGCCCCCCATTTTACTTTTATTTTTAGTTATTTTTTTCTTCTTCCTTTTTAAAATTTTTTTTGTGTTTATTTTATTTTATTTCATCTTAGTTTGTTCAGTTTGCTTACCCACTTTTTTTTTCATGTTTTTACTTGCGGCTGTTCAATTTTCAGTCCGTTAACACCCTATCTGTACTAATACTTTGTCTTTCAACACACCATTAACATATTGTTGGCCTTTGCTCCATGACCTTCTGGTCAGCTATTCTGTGACCTTGCCCTATTTACACCTCCTTTGTTATCTCTTGTCCCACCCCTGCTTTACTTGCTTATAACTTTTTACATTTCTAATATTTGCTAGTTCTGAAGAAGGGTCACTGACCTGAAACACTAAATCTAAATTAGCCTGTTCTCTAGTTCATTTCTCAACATACTGTTCTAGAAAACCATCTCATATAAATTCCAGGAATTTGTCCTCCACAGCATTAGTGCTAATTGTTTACCTAGCCGATATGTAGATTGAAGAACCCCATGATTACTATATTACCCTTAGATAGCTGCAGAGATAGTGCATGCGCTAGCTATGCTTTTTCAAAATTCCTTAGATTTGGGAACGGTACCATCAGATTGGAAGTTGGCAAATGTTACACTGCTTTTCAAGAAAGGAGGTAGAGAGAAAACAGGGGACTATAGGCCAGCTAGCCTAACATCAGCCATTGGGAAAATGCTGGATGCTATTATTAAGGAAGTCTTAGCAATGCACTTAAAAAATCGCAGTATGATTAGAACAAGTCAACATACTTTTACTAAAGGGAAATCCTCTTTGACAAATTTATTAGAGTTTTTTGAGGATGTAACTAGTAGGGTAGATAATGGGGAACCAGTAGATGTAGTATACTTGGATTTCCAAAACGCATTCGATAAGATGCCACACAAAACATTAATAGGCAAGATAAGGGCTCATGGAGTTGGTGTAATATATTAGCATGGATAGATGATTGGTTAATGTATAGGAAGCAACAAGTGGGCATAAATGGGGCATTTTCAAGTTGGCAAGCAGTGAATAGTGGAGTGCTGCAAGGATCAGTGCTGGGGCCTCAGCTATTTAAGAATAGAAAAGCAGAATATTTTTTAAAAGGTGTGAAACTTGTAAGCGTTGATGTTCAAAGAGGCTTGGTTGTGCTTGTACAAGGAACGCAGAAAGTTAACTTGCAAGTATAGCAAGCAATGAGGAAAGTAAATGGCATGTTGGCCTTTATTGAAAGAGGATTGGAATACAGGAATAAAGAAGTATTGCTACAATTGTACAGGGTTTTGGTGAGACCACATCTGGAATACTGTGTGCAGTTTTGGTCTCCACATTTAAGAAAGGATATACTTGCATTGGAGGTGGTGCAGTGAAGGTTCACTAGATTGATCCCTGGGATGAGGGAGTTGTCCTATGATGAGAGACTTAAGTAAATTGGGCCTGTGTTCTCTGGAATTTAGAAGAACGAGAGATGATCTCATTGAAACTTAGAAGTTTCTAAAGGGGCTGTATAGGATAGACACTGAGAGATTATTTTCGCTGGTCAGAGAATCTAAAACACAGGAGTACAGTCTCAGGATAAGGGGCTGATCATTTAGGATAAAGATGAGGAGAAATTACATCACTCAAAGGGTTGTGAATCTTTGGAATTCTCTACCCCAGAGGGTTATGGATGCTCCATCATTAAATACATTTAAGGCTGGGATAGAGATATTTTTGGTTTCTCAGGGAATCAAGGGGTATGGTGAGCAATCGGGAAAGTGGAATTGAATCCTAAGATCAGCTATAATTGTTTTGAATGGCGGAGCAGGCTCGATGGGCCAGATGGTCTACTCCTGTTCCTATTTCTTGTGTTCTTGTTACATGCACCTCTATTTTCTGGATTTATAATGTGCCCTACATTACCACTACTGTTTGGTGGCCTATAAACAGCTCCTACCAGTGTTTACTGCCCCTTGCTGTTTCTTAGCTCCACCCAAACTGATTCCACATCTTGATCTTCTGTTCTAAGATCCTCTCTCACTAATGTACTGACCTCATCCTTTAATAACAGTGCTGTCCCACCTCCTTTTCCTTTTTACCTATCCTTCCTAAATGTTGAATACCCTTGAACATTCAGTTGCCAGCCTTGGTCACCCTGAAGCTATGTCTCTGTTGTGACAATTATATCATTTCTGTTTACTTCCATTTGTCCTGTCAGTTCATCTACCTTGTGAATGCTATGTGCATTCACATAGAGTGCCTTTAATTCTGTCTTTTTATTATTTTTGCAATCTAGCCTTATCTGCTGGTGCACTCTTAAATTTGTATGATCTGTCCTTTCCTGCCACACTCAGATTATCAATTCCCTTATTGCTACCTTGCCCTCTTGCTTTCTCCTCTCTCTTTAATTTATCACATCATTCTCTCACTTGCTCCCTCACCCCCCATTATTTAGAGGGTGGGGGAAGATCAGTGTTTGGGATTTGGGTGGGGGTGCGGATGGGTGCGGGCAGGGTGTTAAAGTGAGGACATTGCATGGGGGAAGAAAGGACATCACGCAGAGGAAGGGAGGACATTGTGGCATGGGGAAAGAGAAGGCATTGTGACAGGGGAATGAGGACATTGTGGCGGGGGAAGGGAGGATTTGCACTATGGGAGCAGATTTAAAAATGGCAGCAAGTGCGTACCTAGTGGGTTGAGGGCGTGTTTTGTTTATTTGATGATTTAATCCCCCCAAGCCTCTCCTGTCTGTCATTTGCTGTGTGGGCCGGGGGCAGGGGGGGTTTGGGGGGTGGTGGCGGTGGGGTGGTGTGGAGGGGTGGGTGCGGTTAATGTCGAGGCCAGAATGTTAGTACTATTGACTGTGAACACTCAATATCAGAGAAAGAACATTTATTTTTGTATTTGTATTTACAAACATAAATCCAACTGATGCTTCGGCAGACAGCTTACACTTTCTTTGCTGAATCTGTTCCTTCTGTTGAGTTTTCTTCCCATTCCTGTTCAATAAATAAAAAGGAATTGACTTCCAAAATTGCTCTCTCAATTTAATCAAAAGGTTTGTCTTTAGACTTTTCTAGTTCTTTTAGATTAAAAGAAAGTAATCCATGGAGTAAATAATCCACTAAGTGAAAGCCACATTTTACATCAATATTTCAATGTAAAAATTAAAAGCAACTCAAAATAATTAACTCAGAAAAGCTTCTAGTTACTGACTCTTCATGTTGATTTGTTTCAATTTGATCAGAAATTAAATTAAAAGCAGTTAGACAGCTGCTTAATTGTAATATCCCGCAGGAACATAGGAGCAGGAGTAGCCATTCAGCCCATTGAACCTGCTCCACATGGCTGATCATCTACCTGAACGCCATTTTCCCGCACTATCCCCATATCCCTTGATATCATTATCCTATATATTCCTAATATCCCTAGCTCTGTGGAAATGTAATCGACTTAGGTTTTTGCCAGATGCAATAGGGTTCAGATGTGGATGGCTTGTGGGAGTTTAATGGAAAAAACTCAGTTAATTTGAAACTTCCTTCTATTAATCTGTCATCCCTCACACCTTTTCTATTGAGCTAAAGCTCTGGTTAGTCCGCAACTAGAATAATGCGTCCAGTTCTGGTCACCACACTTTAGAAGGATGTGTTGGTCCTTGAGAGGGTGCAGAGATTTACCAGAATGGTTCTAGGGATGAGGGATTTTAGCTACAAGGGGCGTGTTTTTTCAGTACCGCCAGGAATGTAGGAGGGTGGACACTGCCACCGGTGAGTTTCATCAGGACGGGGGAGTCAGGCCCCAGCAACCCAACCAATTCTGCAATGAGGCTAATTAAACTAGTTAAGGAGCTCATTGAGGATTTGTTGAGTGCCAGTTTGGGAGTTTGGTGGGGCCACACATGTTGCAGGCAGGGCCAGGGCAGGACAGGTGCCTGGAGCCTGCAACACTGCGGGTAGCCAGTCAAGGCAACACAATGATATCAGGTGGGCCCACAAAGGGAGCATGGCTGAGGGGGCACTGCCATTGATTGTGCACTGGTTGCAGGGACAGTGGTCTGTATGCATTTGGGCAGTGCAGGGAGTCGTCACCCTCATGGCTCTCAGTGGCATAAGAGAAGGTGGGTAAGGCTTTAAGACATGAGTGAGAATCCAGCTGAATGCAAGGAAGGCAACATCTGGCAATGGGAGCGTGACTCTCAGATTTTGGGTCTAGTGGCAATGAGACATCCTCAGCCGCAGAGGCAGAGCCCCTGGCAGGAGGAGCGCAATGGAGAGGGACGAGTGGCAGGAAGAAAACGAAAGCCATACTTTCAGCAGAGGATCTGCCGCAGATGATGGAGCTATCTGGACACATTGGAGAACAAGTGCTGCAGGAAACTACGGCTCTCCAGGCAGATGACCACAGAGATTTGTACCCTTGTCATGGAAAACCTCACAACTCACAGGACTGGTCACCATTCCCTGCCAGTAGCTGTCAAAGCCTCTGTGGCTTTGAACTTCTTCGCCTCTGGCTCCTTCCAAGGATCGGCAGCGGAACTTGGTGGTGTCTCGTAATGAGCTGCACATTATTGCAACCTCCAGGTCACTGATGCCCTCTTTACGAGAGCTGGGCAGTACATTCAATTCAGACAGCAGTTCAGAGAAGGTTTACTAGACTAATACCTGGGATGGGCAGGTTGTCTTATGAGGAAAGGTTGGTCAGCCTAGGCTTGTATCCACTGGAGTTTAAAAGAGGAAGAGGCAACTTGATTGAAACATATAAGATTCTGAGGAGTCTTGACAGGGTGGATGTGGAAAGGATGTTTCCTCCTGTGGGAGAATCTAGAACTAGGGGTCACTGTTTAAAAATAAGGGGTCGCCCATTTAAGACAGAGGTGAGAATTTTTTTCCTCTCAGAGGGTCGTGAGTCTTTGGAATTCTCTTCCTCAAAAGACAGTGGAAGCAGAGTCTTTGAAAATTTTTAAGGCAGAGGTAGATAGATTCTTGATAAGCAAGGGGGTGAAAGGTTATCAGGGGTAGGCGGGAATGTGGTGTTGAGGTTACAATCAGATCGGCCATGATCTTACCGCATGGTGGAGCAGGCTCGAAGGGCCGAGTGGCCTACTCCTGCTCCTAATTGTATGTTCGTTTGTTGTTAATTTCATCCCCCCAAACTCTGTAGATAGATTCTAGGGAATAAGGGTTCCCCTGGAAGAGATCGCTACTCACTCTTTATGAGATCCCCAGACAGAGCCACAGAGGTGCTACAACCAAAGCCATCAGCTCACAAGGACCACTGTTGAGCAGGCCATCGGGCTTCTGAAGATGTGGTTCCGGTGCCTGGGCCAGTTGGGTGGCGCCCTGAAGTGCACTCCTGCAAGGGTCTCCTCCGTAATATGACCGTGCAGAAAGGCATGAACCTTGAAGAGTGTGAGGCCCTGGCATGACACAGCTCATTGGGGGGAAGAGGAGGAGGAAGATGCAGAACACAGAGGCATCCTGTCTACACAGAGAGTTGGCCAGAGTTGGCACAGGACTCAAGGGACTTGCCTGGATGCCATCAACATCAGGGATCATCTGATTCAGGTATGTTTCAGCTGAGCCCTTCTAACCCGGGAGGACGGCATTGTCCAGAACTCACTTTGAGCTGCCGATGGGAACACTTCCATTGAAAACACAGCCTGGAATAGATCAACTCTTACTGCGAATGAATATCCATATCTGTCTATAGATTTCATTGTCCCCCTTCAAGTACCCTTGCTTCCCTCCACCACCTTTTCCCTCTTTTCCAGTGTCGCCATTAAAGAATGGAAGCTCACACGTCTGGCGTTATGTGTCAATATTTACATTGTGTTGAATAAGAGAAAAAGTGCACATTTGCAGACAAAATACACACCACTGAATCACCTAGTGCTCTGTCCGATGCAGTGGCCTCCACTCGGCCACTTCTATCCAGTGCTGCCCTTTGGCCACAAGTGAGTGGGGGCAGCCCGCTTGTTTGCCTTTGCTTGCAGCTAAGATACACATGCCGCTCGTCCTCATTGTAGAGGTGCCATTGAGTGCACCTCCAGTGGCTGCTGCACCAGCGTCAGTGCAGCCTCTGTCACTGGGCCCTGCTGCATAGAGGGCCCCTCAGTCAGAGGGACCAAGGAGGCTGATGATGATGATGGCAGCTCATGAGGGATAGAGCTCTTACCCTTCTTGGTCAATGCCTCAGCCCTTGGATGGTGTCCAGTTTGCTGGAAGGGAGCACCAATTGGGGTGCAAATGACATCCACTCCAAACATACCTGCGCCATCAGGGCCACTGAACGGTCAATGCTACAGACTGTGGCATGCATTCTGTACATTTCAGTGCAGTGCTCCTGAATCCACGCAGAGTGCTGCTGCTTGTGGCTCTCCATGAGATTGGCTGATCTGTCAAGGAAGGAGCTCATACGCTCAAAGCCCTGAGCCATGGTGGTGCACATGAGCTGAATGGACTCCTCCATTCTCAGATCCTGAGCCCGCACTGCCTCAAGGAGCTCTGACATGTGGGAACACATCTGTTGCTGCTAGTCTAAGCAGAGGTTCCTTTCTTGTGACTCCAGATGCCCTGCATCTGTGCCCAGCTCCGCAAAGCTGTGTCTGTTCTCCATCCTCCGAGGGGGACTGCCCATAGCTGCCTTTGCCTCCGTCTCACCAGTGACGTGCTCTTCGCCCACTGCCACCCTATCTAATCATGCACGAAGACCCACCAATGTGTGGGCGAATCACCGATGTTGATGGAGGGTGCACATGTAAGATGTGATGGGCTTACTCTGATGTCTCTAGTTCCAGCGCTTGCCCCAGTGCCAGCACATAAATGTGTCATTTCCCCTCCATGTCAGGACCTGCGGGAGACACAAGAAGAGCCTTGGAGATCTGAAGTCTCTGCACTGCTGTTGTTTCCCAATACAGTTGAGTCTTTGGCCTGCTGTCAGATGTGTAGGAATGTACTCTACTTCTTATTATACAATATCTTTTCACCCTCTCCACCAGGAATGCCCATCTCGCCTTCCCCGATTTGGTCCTGCATGCCACCCTTGCGAGTTCCATGACTCCCTCCTCCATGGCAGTGGTGATGGGAAGGATGGGGCACTCCTCCTCCCGCCTGCACTATTTCTCAGGCATTATGAGCCTTTTTCTCCTGCAAGAACAAATGAGAGAGAGAAAAGGCACTGCGAATGCCAGCAGTTCATTGACATATTGACACATTGATATGTATCAGTACTAGCAAGTCCTCTACAGTGTTCTGTCTCTGAGCTTTCTTAGGGGCCAGTAGGTATCCTGGGCACACAATCCTCCCATGTCCAGGATCAGCATGCACTCTCAGGCTCCTCAGCTGAAGGTTGAATACCCAGTGGCCTGCCATCAGGGTCTGGCGTATTCACTCATCTTGCCAGAGCAAAGAAGATAATTGAACTTTTCTGGCACTGGATGTAGTTTCTCCTGACCACATTTCATCTACTAATGTTCTCAGGAACCTCAATCCATGCCTGCTTGGTTTGGGGAGGTGGTCTTCTCTTGCCATCCTCCGGAACAAGGACCTCCCTCCTCTCCCTCATTGCCTCAAGGAGGACCTCGATGTCAGTATTGATGATGCAAGGGGCAGACCTGACACAGGTGCCAGCCCTCTGATTTACCTCTTCCATCACTATGGCATCCATTCCTTCTGTCAAACAGGAGCCACAGTGTAATTGTGGTTTTAACGCAGGCCTATGCTTGCATCGTCTGGCCTCCATTCCCACCCCTGCGACCACTAATTGGCCATCCAATACGCCCTGCAGCCAATTAGTAGCTCGCCTCTGTAAAAATCGGGGCTTGTGACTGCTTCCCTCTGCACCACACCCTCCCAACCCCTGAGGTGGGATCGGGACTCTAAAGCTGTCCCGATGTCTGTGTCCTGACCCTGGAAGGAAAATCAGGTCCAAAGTGAGGTTGGAGAAGCTGGGATTGCTTTTTTTGGAACAAAGGAGATTGTGGGGAGATTTGATAGCGGTGTCCAAGATTACGACAGGTTTAGATAACATAGACAAATAAAAGCTGTTCCCATTAGCTGACGGTACAAGGACTAGGGGACACAAATCAAGTTTTTGGGCAAGAGATGCAGGGGGATGTGAGGAAGAACTTTTTTGCGCAGCGAGTGATAATGACCTGGAACACGTTGCCTATGAGGAGAGATGATCAATGATTTCAAAAAGAAATTAAATGAATACTTGAAGGATATGGTACAGAGCAGGGGGAATGGACTGACTGGATTGCTCTACAGGGAGCTGACATGGACTCGATAGGCCAAATGGCCCCCTACTGCACCATTATGACTCTATGAACTAGCTTGGGTACCTTCAAATTTTCAGTTTGTTACCTCTCCTCATTACTCAGTACTAGGAGTCCTCAAACAACACCATCAAAACCACATTAATTGTTCATATGTTTCATTTCTGTGTGTGGAATTTTGTGCAAAACACCTGCCCTATTTGTGTACATAAGAAGTCACTGAATTGAAAATTAACTCCAGAAACTGCTGCCCTATCCAAACACGGGGTCCTACTCATCCATCACCCCTGTGCTCACTGCCCTACATTGGCTCCCCCTCCAGCAACACTTCAATTTTAATATTCTCATTCTTGTGTTCAAATTCCTCCATGGCCTTACCCCTCTCTATCTCTGTAACTTCCTGCAGCCCTTCGATATCTCAGCGTTCCTTCAATTCTGTCAGTTCTGGCCTCTTGTGCATCATTGATTTTCACTGCTCCATCTTGCACGTGTCTGCAGATGCCTTTGCCCTAAACTCTGGAATTCCCTCCCTGTCCACATCTCTTCCCCTCTTTCCTCCTTTAAGACACTCCTTAAAACCTATATCTTTGACCAAGCTTTTGATCATCTGTCTTAATAGCTCCCATGTGGCGTAGTGTCAAATTTTGTTTGATAATGCTTCAGTGAAGCCCCTTGGGATGTTAAAGGTGCTATATAAATAGAAGTTGCTGTTGTTAACACTTCAGTGCTGTACTGAGGGAATGGTGCCCTGACAGAGGTAGCGTATGCCTCCTCAGGTAGCCATAAAAGATCTTGTGGCACTATTTCAAAAAGCAGGTGAGTACTCCCTGGCCAATATTTATTCTTCAATCAGCACCACGAAAATAGATTGTCTCGTCATTATCAAATTGCTTGTCAGGAAAGCTTACTGTGTAAAAATGGGCAGCTGCGTTTCCTACTTTGAACAGTCACTTATACTTTCTTTTCTCATTACACAGTCTTGGAAATCCTCAAACAACACCATCAAAAGCAGATTCAGATGAGTTTCATTGATGTGTGAGAATCTTGCAGCTTCCCTGTACATAACAAAAGTCACTGCACTTCAAAGTAATTTCTTATATTAGAAATGCTTCAGGTCTTTCTGACATGCATGTTAAAAGCAATGATGAAAGCTTTTCTTTTAGTGATTAAATACCGTTGAAACTACCTTTTATCTGATTTAAGGCGATCAGTGCTAACTTAATCCAATGCGCAGAGTTTGAGATTGAGGGGAAGGCTTTCCTGGGTGTGTGCCCAGGGGTAATGAATTACATGTGCACAGCAAATATTGAGAAACTAGGGGGTGTGTGCCATGCACACCTATTTAGGAATGTGTTTCATTTCCAATATGCACTATGCTGACATCATCCAGTGCTCCTGAGCACAAATACAGGAAAATCTCCTCATTGTCTAAAATTCTTTAGTGTTTAACCCTTTTGAATTGAACATTATTGTAGCATATAAACTGCAAGGAGCCCCTGATTTACAATGTTTAATTAAGTCATATAGTAGTTGCTTGGTTGTACAGAACTTGAGTGTTGCTGAAAAAGAGACATGCTGTCAAAGCTTTTTGTCTTGCACTCATCATGACAGATGCAAGAATGCCAAATTTCAAAGGGAGCAAAAATTTATACTGTATGAGAAAAGGGTGCTAATTATTGGGTTCTGATTGTTTGGCAAGTGGACGGATTGGTTGAGGGGCCGCCAGGGAGGATGGACCAGGGAACGATTGTCCCCCATGCTTTGTTTAAATCAAAAAAGGCATGACGACTGGACATGTTCCTTTTGTCTGCAGAGGACAGGTCTCTGTGTATGAATATATGTAGCTTCTAGCAAGCATAAGTGAGCCACATTGCGAGCCTGACTAAGGATCTTAAATTGGCTGTTAGGTTAATTCTTAGCACACTCAGGAGTGTTTACTAAGTGCTGTCTAATCGCGGAATCACATCTAGCATTTGACATTGCGTTCTGAGTTTTGCAAGTACGGGCTGGTTGAGTACAGTCAATACTCTGCATGTTGTGAACAGCCAAAGGGACATGCTGTTTGATATGATCCACCAATCGTTGAGACATACAGCCTACGTACCTGGCATCGTACCGGCACTGGAAATTATATTCTGCATTACTCATCTGTGTGGTAGGCAGAACATCTTTTTGGCTTGATGGCAGCATCCTGTTAGTGAAAATACCACCTGTGTTGCTACTGCATAGTAGCAGTGTGCAATGGATAGCTCCACCTGTTCCTCAATTTTTTCATATGCTTTACTCTTCCAGGGTAGATTTGAGGAAGACTGTGCACTTTTCAGGTCTGAAAGTGACGGCCTTAGGCCCATTCATGAGTATGCATGATGCACAGTGACCAAAGATCTGATTGGGGGCAGTGATTATCCCGTAGTGTCCAGTCTACCTCAAATTACCCTGAAAGGGTAAGGTATCTCAAAAATTTGAGCGACAGGTGAAGCTAGCCGTTTCACACTGCTATACAGTAGCAACTCAAGTGGCATTTTCCATTAACAGGGTGCTGCCATCAAGACAAAAAGACATTCTGCTCACCACGTAAGTAAGTAATGTGGTATATGAATTCCAGTGCCAGGTGCGTAGGCCGTATAAAGCAACGACTGACGGATCCAATCGAACAGGGCATCCCTTCGGCTATTTGCAATAGGTCAGTATGTCACCATCCCATGGAAACTAATATTGAACCTGGGACAGGGACACAATAAAAATGTCAGCAAATTAACAACAACATTCGCATCACAAAAGTGCAAGGCAATGACCATCTCCAACAAGAGAGAATCTAACCAGCTCCCCTTGACATTCAATGGCATTACCATCGCTGAATCCCCCACTATCAACACCCTGAAGGTTACCATTTTCCAGAAACTGAACTGGAGCAGTCAAATAAATACTGTGGCTACAAGAGCAGGTCAGAGGCTGGGAATTCTGCGGTGACTAACCCACCTCCTTACTCCCCAAAGTCTGTCCATCATCTACAAGGCACAAGTCAGGAGTGTGATGGAATACTCTCCACTTGCCTGGATGGGTGCAGCTCCAACAACACTCAGGAGGCTCGACATCATCTCGGACAAAGCCGCCCGCTTGATCGGCATCCCATCCACCACCTTAAACATTCACTCCTTCCACCACTGGCGTGCAGTGGCAGCAGTGTTTACAATGTACAAGATGCACTGGTGCAACTCACCATGGTTCCTTCGACAGCACCTTCCAAACCCACGACCTCTTCCACTTAGAAGGACAAGGGCAGCAGACTCATGGGAACACCACCATTGGCAAGTTCCCCTCCAAGCCATACACTGTCGTTGAATCAAAATCCTGAAACTCCCTCCCTAACAGCTCTGTGGGTGTACCTACCCCACATGGACTGCAGCAGTTCAAGAAGCCAGCTCACCGCCACCTTCTCAACGGCAGTTAGAGATGGTCAATAAACGCTGGCCTTGCCAGTGACGCCCACATCACATGAAGTGAATTTTTAAAAAAAATGTAGAGGAGTTAATGCTAACAAAGCATTTGTCTATTTACAGTACTTCTAAAATTCCTCCCTTGTGTATAAGTTACAAGCAGTGTCTCTTACCTGTTTATCCTTTTTAAAGGTGGTTGAGTATTGCTCGTGATAAATTATATAGCCTTGGACATTCAAAATGATATATCACTTTTATTCATTCTACTTCTTATGTAATGTACAGTAAAAGCTAGTATGAGAGCAGCATAGGGGTTTGGCAGAGGGAGTTTTGCACCAGGGAACAACTTCTGATAGAGCAGCACCTTCTGCCCACTGCAGCAGAGTGTGGCAGCTGTCTTGGTAAAGGAGCACCAAAAGCGGGACTGAACTGTCCAGGAAGACAGAGGACTAAGAAGCCCTGAGAGTTAACCCTGTGCAGTGGGTGTATCACATCAGAATGATCTTTATTCAAAAGAAATGTGGACTTGGAGAATCAGGGCTGGAGGGCCTCTGTCATTTGGATAGAAAGCATTTGCGAACAGTCCACCATCCGTACTCCATTAATAGTGACAGTACGCATTGCCCCTGCCCTCAACTTCTATTCCAGAGTCCTTCCAGTCACCACAGGGCTACAGCACAGAAGGAGGCTATTTGGTCTATTGTGTCCATGCCAGCTCTCTGCAAAAGCAGTTCAGCTAGTCCCATGCCCCAGCCCTTTCCCATAGCCCTGCAAATTTTCTCTCTTTAGGTGCTTATCTAATTCCCTTTTGAAGCCACAATTGAATCTGCCTCCATCACACTCTAGATACTGATCAGCTAAGTCAGAACTTCCTGTTCTGTATGGCTGGCTGCCACAGCACAGGTTGTATTTACTCAATAACTGCATGTACACAGGAGAATAGATTGACTTTCTGAAATAGAAGCATTTTGTATATAAAATGGGTGTGGTAGGATTCCAGTTGAGAGATTAGATAACCATATAGTTAATAGTTTAAAGTGACAAAGTCCTGTCGGCCATGCTGCACCTGCACCCAGATTCCTGATAGGTGGGCAAAGCTGTGTGATGGAAGCATGAATTGTAAAGTGTATCTGCGTCTTACACTGACAAGCCTCAAATTAGACAACAGATTGTTTTTAATGTGTGTCAAAGGCTGCAGACAGGTTGAGGAAGATGCAGAACTAATGTTTATCACAGTCACAGTCACAGTGACCTTGATGAGGGCAGTTTCAGTACTCTGGTGCAGGTGGAAATCTGATTGGAGGGATTTAAACATGGAATTGCGGGAAAGA
Organism: Heterodontus francisci; assembly: GCF_036365525.1. Lineage (NCBI taxonomy): Eukaryota > Metazoa > Chordata > Chondrichthyes > Heterodontiformes > Heterodontidae > Heterodontus > Heterodontus francisci. Next base: position 86,659,518 of record NC_090387.1, read on the forward strand.
TGGGCAGGGATTTGAGAGGCAACAGCACACTCAAGGACTTTGGAGAAGAAAGGGAGGTTAGAGATGGGATGAATAGTTTGCAAGAACAGAGAGGTCAAGAGTGGGTTTTTGAGAAGAGGAGTGATGGGATTTGAAGGGGAGGGGGACAGAACCTGAGGAAAGAAAACCATCAACAGCATCAGCCAACATATGGGCCAGGAAGGCTAGCTGGGTTGGTAGTTTGGTCAGAATGTATTCAGGTGGGAATAGAACTGAGGGAGCAGGAGGTGGGTCTCATGAACAAGTTGAGCTTAGAGAGGACATGATGAGAGATTGGAAAGAAACGAGAGAAACATTTGAGTTCAGGGCTAGGGCAGTGGGGTCCTGAAGGGAAACTTTGGCCAGTGTGCTAGGAGATGGGAGGGAAGCAGCAGAGGCAGCTGATCCGATGGTCTTAAGCTTTGTGACAAGTCCATGAGCTCCTCACAGTTTTTGTTGGAGGTGAGAGTGGAGGAAACAGGGGAGAGAGGTTTAAGAAGATGGTTTGCAGTGGAGAAGAGAAGCCAGTGGTGAGGGGATTATCTTTACATTTCACAATGATCCTGGGTGGTGAGGGGATTATCTTTACATTTTACAATGATCCTGGGTGGTGAGGGGATTATCTTTACATTTCACAATGATCCTGGGTGGTGAGGGGATTATCTTTACATTTCACAATGATTCTGAGTGGTAAGGGGATTATCCAGCTCAAGGTAAGTGGAGGAAACAGCACCAATACAGTTATCAATGTACCAGAAAAAGAGATGAGGGAGGGGGCCTGAGTAGGACTGGAATGAGAAATGTTCCACATATCCCACAAAAAGGTAGGCTTAGCTAGGACCCATGTGGGTACACATAGCAACAGCTTTTATTTGGAGGAAGTGAGTGGAGTTCAAGGAGACGTTCTTCGATGTAAGAACAAGTTCAGGCAGGCAGAGAAGGGTAGTTTTGGATGGAGACTGATTAGGCCTCCATTTAAGGAAGGAGTCCTCAGGGCATCCCGATAGGGGATGGAAGTGTATTGAGATTGGACATCCATGGTGAAGAGGAGACGGTTAGGACCAGGAATTTGGAAACTGTTAAACAGACAGAGGAAGAGTCACAGATTTAGGTGGGAAGAGACTGGGCAAGGGGAGATAAAATAGTATTGAGATAGGAAGAAATCAGTTCAGTGGGGCAGGAACAGGCTGAAAAAAATAGGTCTACCAGGGCAGTCCTGTTTGTGGATCTTGGGAAGGAGGTAGAAGCAGGGTCTTTGGGGTTGGGGTTATGAGGTGGGAGGAAGTGGAAACCATTACTCTCTCACCTGAGTTGCTCCCCCTGGTATGGCCCTAATCTCTGCTCCCTTAAGTCCAAAGGATGCAGACTTGAATGTCTATGACGGAAAACCGACTTAACAATGCATTGCCAGATCTGGCTGGACTATATAAAGCACCTTCCGGTTCTGCTGTCCTCTGGCAAACTGCTCTGTATTCCAGGATCATTGTGAAATGTAAAATAACCACCTTCACCACCTAGGATCATTGTGAAATGTAAAGATCCCCAGAGGAGATGAGGTCAATGGTGATAGATAATCCACTGGCAGAGTCCACAGCTTCAGCGCTGGGAGCGGTGATTGGTACAAGAAAAAGGTTGGCAAGGCAGTATGATGGGACAGTTGAAGTTGTTGCTCATAAGGATGGGCCCTTCGGAGGTTGCCAAGAGAGCTACAGGGGGAAGCTGTAGCCATATCTAAGAGGGAGCAAGGCCTAGGGCAACGACAGAAGAGTAGGAAAGTTGAGGAGTGCTGAAAGGAGAGAAAATAGAAATGATAGACTAGGGTCCAGAGCAGTAGTGAAACAGGGAACTGAAGCTACACAGGCGTGGTTACATAGCAAGATTAAGATAGATATGTCCCGGTAATAAGTGGAGAATAAAGGGGAGACAATCGACGGGAGTCCAGAGTTAAAGTCAGAGGTCCCATGATCAGACAGACAATGTTGATGTAGGTAGGAAGGAGTCAACGACAAATTGATGTCCAAGTTTGGAAACAGGTATAGATGGTGAGTGAATCCAGAAGCTGTCTGATGGAGGTGTTAAATGGAAACAAGGAGCCAGGAAGAATGCAGAAAAGATCACTGGGCAGAAAATCAATCTCAGTTCCAGATATTGAGCTAAGCAAATCCAAGAGCTTGATGACACAGCAGCTCAAGTCAGCAACCAGTATGTTTCCAGCCATTTCAACTCTGAAACAATGCTGGGATCAGAGATCACAGAGAGCTTCAGTGGTGAAAAGAGAAGGTTTTGGATTGCCAGGAGTTGGGATGGAAATGGGGGTGGGGCAACAGCTTGATCAAAATGAATTTAGAGTTTGGCAGTTTTCCCTGATTTTATTTTGTTCATAAAGAATGCTTGACATACTACAAAGGAGGTTGAGCATGTTTTACCTTCAACGATTTGCTGGAGCTCTCTGGGGAGGTGATGCAAAGTAGAATATTTGCCTCAAATAACTACCTACCTGTATCTGTTTTATAGCAGTTTACCTGTCTGCAAACCGGGGACCGAAATAGTGCATTCAGAGACCAAGGAAGGCCAGGATGAGACAAAACTCGCAGATGAACTTTCCCTTGAGGAAGCTGTCTTGGTCATTGAGGACTCCGACAGGTTAGAATGTATACTTTAGATGTACTTTAGGCAGCAGTTAAGATGTTCAGAGATGCTTCAAATGGAGTGGCTGTGCAAGGGTTCAAGTCCTTGTGCTCTGACGTCTGCCCCCTTTTACATTGCAAAGTGTATCAGCGGCAGTCTTCTGGTGCAGAACTTCTCCAGAGTCAGTGAAAGGCCAGATATGCAAAAAGTACATTCCTAGTCTGTGACCAGAAACAATGCCAATCTGTTGTGGTGCCAAGCCCTCTGCCAGTGTGGGCAGTAACTCTTGAACTGGTACTTTGAGCTCTCACAGGCACCAGCACCACATTGTGTACAGTAAATGATTACCTATCCAGCAGGACTGTAACATAAACAACATTGGATCAATCACTGTGAAACCCCTCTAATTCAGGAGATCTAAACATTGCAAGCTGTAAAGGGGCCAGATATAACAGAGCTTCTTGAGATGTGAAGCTTTCATCATTTCCAGTCCATATAGCATTCCCCACCAGGCAAAAAGCCTTGCCCTGATTGAAACGGGAAATTTCTGACCATTCTTGGATGATGAAAATCTTGTCTGATTCACTCCCTCCTTCCCCTCCTCTAAGAGGGTATTTTATGGGGCCTGCAAAAGCAGGTTTCGTGGTGGGCCTGCTAATTAATTAGGCGGGAGTTGATATTTCAGTTTCGCAATGGCGGGTTCAAATTTAGAGATAATTTCAGTGGCAGGTCAGGCCTCAGGCATCCTGTGGCAGGTTCCAACTTTTAATACGTTTGCATACCACGAATACGCATTATCTTATAATTAATTGAAGTTAAGTCCTACCTGCCAGATTCAGTCCACAGCGCATGGCAATCTCATGGCACCTGGTTCACATTTGTTTAAAGGTGGCGTGCACCTGTGAGCTTTGTGTAGTTGTGTCTGAGGTCAATGGTTTTCTTTCTTGAACTCTTCGGCACAAGGCAGGGCAAAATTGGAATGGATGTTTGGCTCTAGGCTCGGGACCAGCAAGGCTTAATTGGGGGGCGGGGGGGTTTGAAAGGGCAAGGTTCAGGTGCCTGGATGTGTGGAGGAGGGAAGCCAGGGTAGACAGAGGGTGGAGTTCGGGTGTCTAGAGGTGCCCAGGAGGGAAGGGCCTAGCACTCTGGGTGTAGAGTCAGTGGTGGTGGTGGAGGAGATGGGGGAGGTTGAAGCAGATGATGAAGGTGAGATGCATAAAGGACCTAAAGAGAGGATCAGTACTGTCTATATTGGGGTCCTATGGGGCAACCTCAGGGTGCTGGCTGGCAGAGGGAATGGACACAGTCACAGAGGGCAGTGTGATTAGGTAGTGAGGCAGGTCCAGTGTTATGGTTGGGTATTGAAAGTCTCATAGGGCAGAGCACAGGATTGGACGACTACATTCAGGTTTATGGCTGGAGGATCTAGGATGAGACTGGGCATTTCGATGTGAACACGTGTAGGCACAGGGGTGAGAGATGGCATGTAGACATTAATAATTATGTGGTCCAGTGTAATAGGGGGAGGTTCAAGGGTTACAGAGGGAAGGTGCAAGGTAATGTTGGGTCAGTCAAAGGTGATGGGGACAAGCTGGAAGATGGCAGGAGGAGGGTGGAAGGTGGAGGATCTTGCCTCGAATTGTATGTGCACCATTTTGCAAAATGAGACGATAAATCAAGTGAGCATGCCAGGGGTTCAGATCGAAGTGGGAGGAGGTCAGTGTTGGGTGGGTGGAGTTTCTGCTGCGCACAATGGGAGGCGCACAGAACCTATCTGTTTATGAGTTCAATGGTTGAAATCATGGTCAAACAAGTTTTCGTTTCAATGCCTGTCTCATTAAAATAGTTATAAAGTTGCAATGAAATGGGTCTCATACACTCAATAGTTTTGCAACCTTGGGAGCAAGAGGAGAGGATGCAACAGAAGAGGGCTGTTGTCGCCCAGCAGCTGAGGCTGCAATACTAGCAGCAGGCAGCACAAAAGGGGTGGTTGCTCAGAATGATGCCATCCAGGGAAGGCATCATAGAAGATGGGCGTTGGCACATCAACACAATCTCAGGTCAAGGACCAACTACCTTCAGGTGTCGGAAAGGCAATGCTAGATACGAACGTACGAATATACGAATTAGGAGCAGAAGCCTACCATTCAGCCCCGCGAGCCTACTCCGCCATTCAATAAGATCATGGCTGATCTGTTTGTGTCTCAAATTCCACACTTCCATCTACCCCCGATAACCTTTGATTCCCTTGCCTAACAAGAATCTATCTACATCCACCTTAAAAATATTCAATGACCCCGCCTCCACCAGCTTCTGAGCCAGAGAGTTCCAAAGTCGCACAACCATCAGAGAAAATAATTCTCCTAATTTCTGTCCTAAAAGGGCGACCCCTAATTTTAATACATCTGAAGCTGTCACGTGAAATGGTCACTGAGATATGTGGGAACATTCAGCAGGACCTGCAACCACGTGATTTTAGTTTAGTTTAGTTTAGAGATGCATCACTGAAACAGGCCCTTCGGCCCACCAAGTCTCTGCCGACCATCAACCACCCATTTATACTAATCCTACACTAATTCCATATTCCTACCTGTACTAGGGGCAATTTATAATGGCCAATTTACCTATCAACCTGCAAGTCTTTGGCATGTGGGAGGAAACCGGAGCACCCGGAGGAAACCCACGCAGACACAGGGAGAACGTGCATACTCCACACAGGCAGTACCCAGAATTGAACCCGGGTCGCTGGAGCTGTGAGGCTGCGGTACTAACCACTGCACCACTGTGCCGCCCATGCCAGTTGCCCTCAAGGTGACTGCGACACTCAATTTTTTTGCAAGCGGTGCTTTTCAGGCAGCAGCAGGTGACATAGGTGGCATCTCACAGGCGCATAAAAGAAGTGACCAATGCCTACTTCCATCCTATCAGTGATTTCTTCCATTTCTCAGTAGACAAGGACAGCCAGGCAGCAAGGTCATCGGCTTTCAGCGCTATTGCTTGTTTCCCTAGAGTGCAAGGGGTGATCGACTGCACTCATGTGGCCATTAGAGCTCCCTGGGACCAGCCTGGTGCATTTGTGAATTGCAAAGGCTTTCACTCTGAACTTGCAATGGTTTGCAACCACAGGCAAAAAATCATGCAGGTCTGTGCTCGTTTCCCTGGAGATGTCACGACACATACATTCTTCGAAACTCACAACTACTGGAAATTTTTGAGGCATCAGCCCAGCTTGACGGCTGGATCCTGGGTGACAAGAGTTACCCCCTTCAGCTGTGGTTGAAGACACCAGTGAGGCATTCCTGAAGCGAAGCAGAAGAGCGTTACAATGCAGCTGACGCCTCCACCAGAGCCACCATTGAACATACCATTGGCTTGCTGGAAATGTGCTACTGATTCCTTGAATGGTCTGGAGGGGCTCTGCAGTACGCACCACATCGGGTCTCATGGATAGTCATAGTCTGCTGTGCACTGCACAACCTGGCAATGCAACGCAGACGTATTTTGCAGCAGAGGAAACAAGAAGACCACCACTCCACTCCAGATAAGGATGATTTGGATGTGCCTGAAGATTGGGACCATGAATGTGAATGAGCCTATAATGGATTCCAGGGCCATGGAGAGAGGTACACGGAATACCAGGGACAACCTTATATTCACATGTTTTGGCCAAGAGTGAGGCACCTACATGATTATTGTTCCTGCGCCAGAACTCCATTGCCTTCCTGCGATGTTGAGTTACCCCTGCCAGTCTCCCTCATGCTCCGAACTCAAAACAGGCGTCCTCTGCCATCTACAATTGCACGGGGAGTGGAGCTTTGCTAAACACACTCGCTAGTGAATACTGAGTATGAAGAAATCTGTGCCACACTTGGACATATGTTTATCATCCAGCCATGACCACTCAGTCAGAACCAGCACCACCATAACATTGCTTTGAGTGCACCTGCACCATCTAATGTTGCCAAGTTGTGAGTAGACTCAGACAACTTCCTTTGCAAGGCATAGCAGGCAGGGCCAGCTGAGCCTTTATATGAAGCCATGTCCCACAGACGGTCAAGTGAAAAATTATACACTCAAACTAACAGTGAAGAATGAACGCACAAACAACACATTTTCAACAATAATGGCCATGTCAGTTAGTCCTTTGTAAGCATCAAAACGTGCCCAGCCCCATTACGTTTAGCTCTCTAAATAGGCAAGTTTCAAGAAATGACAAAAATGTACAAAATAACAAAGGAGAAAAAAATATATTGTGAGCTATTTACATGTGTAATATTGTTGATTGGACCACCCGTGCCACCTTTGTTCTCATAATTCCTTAAGTTTATGCTTTCTTCCACTATGTCTTGGTGCAATCCCGACATCACCAGCTAAGGTGGAGGCACTCTATTCATTGCGCTGCCCTATTGCCCTGGATGACCATGGCAGGCATCCTCTGGAGGTACGGGGCCTTGAGGGCTCCATCCTACTGAGGATCTCCTGCACTAGTCCACCTTTGGCCTCGCCTGCTGAAGGTAAGGGCGTCAATGTCGGGGGTAAAGAGGAAACGTCACTCACCCTGTGTGTGTCCTGAGAGGAAGGCCCCAGGGCAGCTGGCACATGCTGCTCTTCCATCTGGTTGCAAGATGGCACCTGCCCTTCACCATGTGGGGAAGTGCACCTGGAGGGTGGGCCAAGTGCCTCGTTCCCCCTCTCGCTTAGCCACTGCTGTACAGAGCCCATGGCTACAGAGCTGGAATGCAGGTCAGAGCGCATATGGGTCAATTGCTGAACCTGGCCCTCCATGGGGACCCGGCTATAACACTTTCTCTCAGCTGCTGCGTCGTATCTATGCCATGCCTGCCAGATTGTGATCCTTATTCTATGCGCAGCCCTCCCCCCCCACCCTCCGTGGACTGTGTGGATGTAATTGCGCTGGTGGAGGTTACAGAAGAGTCAGGTGACGGTGCATCCTCTGGGACATTGTATCATAGTCTCCAGAGGCAGAACCAGCAGTTTGCTTGATTGTCATCATGTAAATGTGGGCACCTACAATGCAGAACAAACAAAAGCACAATAAGCATCATCACAACATGAGCTCATCACCTTTTCGCACGATCCTTCTGTCTGATCGTATGGCATCAACAGTAAGGGTGGCTCTTCATCCTTACACCTAGACATCCAGCCTTGCCATCTGCTAAGGCTTGTCCTCCCTCCTCTTCAGAAATCTGGACCACCTGCTCCTTTGCTGGGTTCAGGCGTCTAAGATCTGGAACACCAACCCCTGTCTTAGTGCGCTGACGCTGATTGTGTGTCTGTTTGTCCTGCGTGAGAAAGTGCTGAGTTAATGACATGTCAAGTGACGCCGAACACCCCTTGTCTGCATGCCTCTTCATTACTCAATCTGGCCTGTCAGTTGCAGGCTGCATCCAAGCACAATCAGACTCCAGACTTCCACGTTCTCTGGACACAATTGCTATGTGGCACCAAGGCTGATCACGCATTCACCCACCTGGCATGGATGCCCACTGACAGACATAAGTTTTGAAGGCCCCGGGAGATACATTTATTAAGATTTGGCCACATTGCTTACGCTCGCTGATCTGAGTAGGTCATTGACACATTTCCAACACTGCACCCAGGAGTAACATGCGCTGTGGATAAAGGGGAGCCCGTTGACTTACTGTACTTGGATTTCCAGAAGGCATTTGACAAGTTGCCATAAAAAAGATTATTACGCAAAGTAGGAACTCATGGCATGTGGGTAACATATTAGCATGGATAGAAGATTGGTTGGCTGGCAGAAAACAGAGAGTATGCATAAATGGGTCCTTTTCTGATTGGCAGGATGTGACGAGTGGAGTCCCGCAAGGGTCTGGGGCCTCAACTTTTTACAATTTATATCAATGACTGAGATGAGGGGAGTGATGGCATGGTAACTAAATTTACAGATGACACATAGATAGGTAGGAAAGTATGTTGTGAAGAGGATATAAGGAGGTTGAAGAACGATATAGAGAGGTTGAGTGAATGGGCAAAAATCTGGCAGATGGAGAATAATGTGGGAAAATGTGAAGTTGTTCACTTTGGCAGGAAGAATAAAAAAGCAGAGTATTACATAAATGGAGAACGACTGCAGAATTTCAAAGTGCAGAGGGATCTAGGTGTCCTAGTGCATGAGTCACAAAAAGTTAGTATGCAGGTACAGCAAGTAATAAAGAAGGCTAATGGAATGCTATTCTTCATTATGAGAGGAATTGAAAATAAAAGTAAGGATGTTACACAGGGCATTAGTGAGACCACATCGCGAATACTGTGTGCAGTTTTGGTCTCCTTATTTAAGGAAGGATGTAAATGCGTTGGAGGTGGTTCAGAGGAGGTTTACTAGATTGATACCTGGAATGAGGGGGTTGTCTTATGAGTAAAGGTTGGACAGACTGGGCTTGTTTTCACTGGAGTTTAGAAGAGTGAGGGGAGATTTGATTGAAGGATATAAGATCCTGAATGATCTTGACAAGGTGAATGTGGAAAGTATGTTTCCTCTTGTGGGTGAATCTAGAACTAGGGGGCACTGTTTTAAAATTAGGGGTCGCCCTTTTAGGACAGAGATGAGGAGGAATTTTTTCTCTCAGAGGGTTGTGCGACTTTGGAACTCTCTGCCTCAGAAGGTGGTGAAGGCGGGGTCATTGAATATTTTTAAAGGTGGAAGTAGCTAGATTCTTGTTAGGCAAGGGAATCAAAGGTTATCGGGGGTAGATGTGAGTGTGGAATTTGAGACATAAACAGATCAGCCATGACCTTATTGAATGGCAGAGCAGCTAGAGGGGCCGAATGGCTTACTTCTGCTCCTATTTCTTATTTTTGTATGTTCTTTGTTAAACCCCATGGTTCAACACCGCCTCCGCCACCTCCATCAAGGCCACCTTGGTCAGGAGGGAGGATCTTCTGGTGCCGTCTGCAGGAAAGTGGACCTGCCAGCTTTCCCTGATTGTCTAGAGGAGTACCTGCACAGATGCATCACTGAACCGTGGGCTGGTCTCTGCATTCTGGCTGACGTGTTGGTGGTGCTGGTGCTGAAAAGATCAATACAAAATCAAAAGGAGGTGATAATGGTGTAGGAGAGGTGTAGAAATGGGTGAGGATGGGTAAAATCTCATACTGCCTAAAGAAAAACTGCCACCCTTGTGAGCCTCCATGATTGTACTGAAGGATTATTTATAGCCCTGCCTTACATGATGCTTCACTGAATGGTAGCAGTTTCCAGTTAAAGTCATTCCCCGCCATCTGATTGGACATGAGCGATATGTCCATCGCCAGAACTTTGATTTTCATTTATAATTGTGTAGGAACTGGCAAAAAGGGAGGGAGCAAAATTGCCAGCCACTTCCGATTCCGCCATCAGAAAAGTCGTGAGATGGATAAAATCTGGCTTAAAAGGGTCTGATGGATTACCATCTATGTTGTTTAATGTTGCCAGGTCCATGATCCCTCTGATACAGTCTGAATTTGTACACCGATAAGGGATGAACTCCCATTAGTAGTGGCTGGGTTATGTGAGGTATTTTATCATTGCTTTGCTACATATAAAACCTATTGGTCCACTCCCATCTTATCCTTGTGTGATTTGTGTTTATCTCAGGATGTTTGACCTTCCAAGCCATCTGGGAGCAACCTCCCAAAGCTGGAGGCAAGCTTCCTGACTACACTGTTTCAGGCAGGGAAGTATAGCAGTGCAGGGAGGAGGTTTGCCTGCAACATCATGAATCAGGAACAAACTGTAAATCAGCGTAGACCTGTATGGACTTTGTTTTACTGGTACAAGGGGAGTAATTTTAATCTAATTCACTGGGCAGGAAATGGTTAATGGAGATTAAAATCAGACAGGATGTAAAGTGGACCCTGCCATTTTTCATCAAACAGTTAGGTTAATATTTTCCCCCGAGTTGTCTAGGATTCTTCTGGATGGATTGGGACACTTTTAAAGAGAATTGTTTGAGATTAATGCGATGCAGCATAGCAGTGACTGATCAATGGAAGCAGGATAAGCAAAATCCAGTGTTAAAACTACAGGAGATTCAAGATGTTAATGACTGTTTCAGAACCTCTCTGTACCTCCTGAACGAGTGCAACTTCCATACACAGAGGGTAATATTGACTTTAGACAATAATTTAAAACCCCTCTCCCATTGACTTCAGTAGAAACAAAAATGAGGAGGGATCTTTGATGGGTGGCCCAAAGTTGAAATGAACCCCACAGTGTGTGACATTGGTGTGCAATACTTACCATCCTTAGTTTTGGTATTGTATATAGCGTGGAAGCAATGCAATGGAATGGAAGCTGCAGCTTCTCTAGATAGGTTGGTACAAATAGCTTACTGTAACACAAACAATATGTACCAATTGGCATTTATATGGCATTGTTATTGGGGAAACATATTGCAGTGTTACCAATCAACTTATTTTCCAAATAATGGTTATTGAATTTGAATGAGAAATACCACCCAAGAAATATGTTCTTGGTGTGAGTGGTGCACAAAAATTCGACTTCCAGAAGCAAGTGAATGATCCTTATGAACCAAAATGTGACCTTACATGCAGAGTAATCTGGGATAACAGGGCAAACAATCAACCCTTTATACTTTTAAGGTATGTACAAGTTACAATCACTTCATCTGTCTGACTGATGGACTACTAGCACTCTGACAGACCTTATATCACAGGCTACAAAATTAGTTTATTAAGAATTAAATGGAGGTTCAGCAAACACAGCAGGTTTCATTGGATTGCACAAGTTTATTTAATTCTCATACTAGACTTTTCTTATATGAACTAAATTTATTTTCGAGCCACCCAGCCTTATAGTAGTCCATGCTATTGTTAATTATATAAAGCCTTTCTAACCATGTGATTATTTATGTATCATATACAGAAAGCTGTCAATTTCCCATGTGGACACAAATGAGGAAGAGAAAACTGATGCTGAGAATGAAACACAGGAGGGTCTGGGGTCACCCAAAGAAAACTCCCACAACAACCACACGAAAGGACAAGAGATATCCGTTGTTCCATGCCAATTGGTACAGAGATCTATGAAATCTTACTTCGATGCTAGTCCATTAATTCAGAGTGCATTGGTTTTTAACAGATTCAAATACTGTCACCAGTAGTTGAAGGTGTTTGAGTCACTGAGTTATTTACAGCATAGAAGGAAGCCATTTAGCCCATCAAGTCCATGCCGGCTCTCCACAGAGCTATGCAGTTAGTCCCATTCCTTGGCTCGATCCCTGTAGCCCTGCAAGTCTATTTCTCTCAGGTGACCATTCTACGTCCTCTTGAAGTCATTGATCATCTTTGCTTCCACCACCCTTGCTGTCCTATTTAATTATCTAATTGAATTATTGCCTCGCCCACCATATATTTAAGAAAGAAAAGTTGGCCCAAGATGCCACTAACATATTTCAAACTAAAAAGATAACAGCCAATCATTAAGGCCAAGCATGGTAAAGGATAGAATTCTTGGCCTCACGTTTACCAGAAAATGCTGTCTCCTACAGTGGTCGGGGTGGGGTTTGACTCTGATTAGATGTCCTCCCCCAGCAGTATACAAGGAAGCATATAGGCAGCAGATAGGAGGTAGCAAACAAGCAATCAGTTACATTTTAGCTTGGCAGTTGCTCTGAGTTTATTGTGGAGTGTAATTCCTGATTTAATTGGTCATTGTTTGTTAATAAATCAAGGGTAGTAAGCACGAATCAGAAAGCAAGTCGGAACTCTACATTCCCACAGGTTTAGAGGCCTAGATATCCTTCTATAGTGTAGTTTAAACCTGAATGGCTATTGACAAGTTTGAGATAAAGTTACATGGAATTGTGTTTTCACAGTCAATGGGTTGAATTCTCACACCTCGTCAAGAGTGGGAACGGGGGTGGACGGGGTCCAAAAATGCCGATACTGGTTGGCATGCTGGTTTCCTGACACCGTTTCCAGTGCCAGCCATTTTGGCAGAGGCAGATTCGGGGCCAGTAGGCCTACCTGCCCCCATGCAGTGGGTAGCAGATCAGGCTCATTGAGAGCCTTGTTAAGGCCAATTAAAGGAGGCTGATTGGAATTTTCCAGTTGGCCTCCAGTTTCCTGCACCAGTGGGGGCCAGTTTAGATTAAACAGAGCTAAGTGATCGCACAACCAACGGATCAGATCTAAGCTCTGCAGTCCTGCCACATCCAGTTGTGAATGGTGGTGGACAATTAAACAACTAACTGGAGGAGGTGGCTCCACAAATATCTCCATCTTCAATGATGGGGGAGCCCAGCACATCAGTGCGAAAGATAAGGCTGAAGTATTTGCAACAATCTTCAGCCAAAAGTGCTGAGTGGATGATCCATCTCAGCTTCCTCCTGAAGTCCCCAGCATCACAGATGCCAGTCTTCAGCCAATTTGATTCACTCCACGTGATATCAAGAAACGACTGAAGGCACTGGATACTGCAAAGGCTATGGGTCCTGACAACATTTCGGCCATAGTACTGAAGACCTGTGCTCCAGAACTTGCTGCGCCCCTAGCCAAGCTGTTCCAGTACAGCGACAACACTGGCATCTACTCGGCAATGTAGAAAATTGCTCGGGGATGTCCTGCATACAAAAAGTAGGACAATTCCAATCTGGCCAATTACCGCCCCATCAGTCTACTCTCGACCTTCAGCAAAGCGCGGCACTTGCTTAGCAATAACCTGCTCACTTACGCTCAGTTTGGGTTCCGCCACGGCCAATCAGCTCCTGACCTCATTACAGCCTTTGTTCAAACATGGACAAAGGAGCTGAACTCAAGAAGTGAGGTAAGAGTAACTGCCCTTGACATCAAGGCAGCATTTGACCGAGTGTGGCATCAATGAGCCCTAGAAAAACTGGAGTCAATGGAAATCAGGGGGAAATCTCTCTGCTGGTTGGAGTCATAGCTAGCACGAAGGAAGATGGTTGTGGTTGTTGGAGGTCAATCATCTCAGCTCCAGGTCATCACTGCAGGTGTTCCTCAGGGTAGTGTCCTAAGCCCAACCATCTTCAGCAGCTTCATCAATGACCTTCCTTCAATCATAAGGTCATAAGTGGGGATGTTCGCTGATGATTGCACAATGTTCAGCACCGTTCACCATTCCTCAGATACTGAAGCAGTCAGTGAGGAAGTGCAGCAAGACCTGGACAATATCCAGGCTTGGGCTGATATGTGGCAAGCAACATTCGCACCACACAAGTGCCAGGCAATGACTATCTCAAACAAGAGAGAACCTAACCATCTTTCCTTGACATTCAATGACATTATGATTGTTGAACCCCCACCATCAACATCCTGGGGGCTACCATTGACCAGAAACTGAACTGGAGTAGCCATACAAATACTGTGGCTAGAAGAGCAGATCAGAGGCTAGGAATCCTGTGGCAAGTAACTCACCTCCTGACTCCCCAAAGCCTGTTCACCATCTACAAGGTACAAGCCAGGAGTGTGATGGAATACTCTCCACTTGCCTGGATGGGTGCATCTCCAACAACACTCAAGAAGCTCGACACAATCCAGGACAATGCAGCCCGCTTGATTGGCACCCCATCTACAAACATTCACTCCCTCCACCACCAACGCATGTTGGCAGCAAAGTGTGCCATCTCCAAGATGCACTGCAGCAACGCACCAAGGCTCCTTAGACAGCATCTTCCAAACTCACAACCTCTACCACCTGGAAGGACAAAGGCAGCAAATGCATGGAACACCACTCCCTGCAAGTTCCCCTCCAAGCCAAACACCATCCTGACTTGGAACTATATCATTCCTTCACTGTCACTGGGTCAAAATCCTCAAACTCTCTTCCTAACAGCATTGTTGGTATACCTACACCACATGGACTGTAGCGGTTCAAGAAGGCAGCTCACCACCACCTTCTCAAGGGCAATTAAAATCCATTAAGCTCTTTAGGAGCTTGGTTCCAGGCCAGGGAGAATGGCACTGCAATTTTGGAAGGAGATTCTGGTGAACCCGAACATTCTGGTACATGTTAGTGCACAGCTGTTGGGTTCATTGTGGGGCAAAGGGAAAGTGTATTTTTAAATGTTTAAAGTTATCGGGAGCCCCGGTATCCTGCGCGTGGATGTGTGCAGTACCTTTGTTTTGGCTGTTATGCCTCCATTCCATTTAATATTTGGCGCTGCCCCTTTGCAGAGCTCGGTGCCTCTAATTGAGCACTGAGCTCAACATCTGCCCAATCAGGCCATTACCATTTAAAAGTAACTTGCATGAGTGACGGAGCCGAGGTGTGGGGTCGGGACCTGGAAACTATCCAGGCATCAAGTTCCCAACCCCAGATTGAAAATCAAAATGCCCTTCTCTATGCCAATTAAGGGGGCGCCCCAGTCAAAATCCCAATGAGTCCTCAGGGGCAGGTTCGGGACCCAGAAACAGTCCCGACTTCTGTTTGCTGCTCTGGAGGGTAAATTCGGTCCAATTTTCCTGCCAGCTCATTAGCATAGCTTCAGGTGGAGATTTGGTCAGGTACAGGGTGGTGGTGGTGGGAGTGGGAAAGTGAAAGGTAAGGGGTTGTAGATAATTAATCGGGAATATCAGAATAAGTAGACAAACTTCTGCAGGTCTTTAAAGGTCAAAAGAAGCATCTCAATTTTTGCCAAAGCTGAAAGGTTTGAGAAATAAAAGAAAGGGAAAGGAAACTCAAGATGCAGACATGAGGCTGCAGTCAGGTGGCTGAGCAGCCCAGCACCTGACCCTCCTTTTCAATGGTTTCTCAAATTGTTGCAGTGTTTCAGTAATTGGTTGTGAGTGTGGTGGTCTTCTGTGCGACTCCATAGCACCAAAAAGTACAAGTCAGCATTTCAACACATCTGCAAGGAAATGAAGTCAGGTTTCAGGCCAACGCTGCCTGTCACTGTCATGGTTGTGCCAGCCCTATGCTGCATGCTAGCTGCAGATGTCCTTGCAGTCGATAGCACAGGTCTGCATCTGGCTCTCTGCAGACCTGTAAAGACATTTCCCTCCCAACCATTGCTTGTTAGGTGTGCCAGGCCTTGCAGAAATAATTGGCGTCATTTTAGTTAATGCAGCCGAAGTATACTAACTGTTGATCATGCTGCAATATCTTCATTCATGCATTCTGACAAACTGTCATTGGTGTACTTTTGAGGAAGCATTGAGTGGCATTCACATATTTTAGTGATGCCACACCCTTCCTAGCTACCTTTGGAAATAGGAGCCTCTGCAAGCACTAAAGTGAGGTATGTTCACCCCCATCTGCAGATACTGCTGGATGGACCTTTAGTGCATCACTCCATTACTAGTGTTCCTCTCAGGCTGGGACATTCACACTGGCAAACACCAGAGTGCCAGTAATGGTGCTCGAGGGCAAAAAAATAAATAATTGACAACTGCTCGCACATAAGCTCAAGCAAGACTAAGTACTTGCCAGAGAAAGTGAAGAAAAGAAGCAATAAATAGCTGAGTTACCCAACTGAAGGAACCTAGGCACCTAAGTTGGGTGGCTGTCAGTCATATCTGACATTGCATGAGCAGTGGTAGGGGGTGTGCAAGGTGGACATGCCCCAACATAATATGTAAATGATACGCAATTTGCCTTTTCAACCCTTATGTGGCAATGCTATGGAGGATAAAGGAGTCTGGAGAACATGGGGTGGAACGCAGAATATTTGGAAAGTTGTCCATCAGAGGGAAACTGAAAAGAAATGACTATGCAATAACTGAAGTACACTTAATATTACAATAGAGCAATAGTTACTTTTGTGATCAATCTTACAAGGAATGATTCAGTTCTAGTCACTGACTGTTTTTGATGGTCAGGTTGGTCTGTTGAATAAAAATAAATCCAAATGTAATTAATTTTTCTAAAAAAATTTGCACCAATTTAAATTTAAAAATCTCTGAAGTGCAAACAGAATAATAATAATTATATTGTGCCATTTTGATGCAAAATTCCATTTTTATCCTGGAACTATGAATGTGAGCAAAGCAGCAGGGAAGCATTTGAGATGCATGTGTACAATCCTAACTTTCCTGCCCAAACCCCTGCAGTTAACATCGTGCCATTCCTCTTCTTCCCTGTAATTTTCCCTGGAACCTGCAGACAAAATGCTAAAGAGTGCCTGAAGTATCTTCAGAGGAATGTTTCTCTATTTTCCAGAAAGGTTTGATGAATCTGAATGATTCAGAGAAGTTGCTTCTCGATGAGACTGAAGACAGCAAGTGCCTTCCCTGGAGCTGTAATCAACAACAGAACAATGTGATGTTAGGGGTGGAGCAGGTAAGCAACAAGCAAACTAAAAACATTTATTACATGGAATATAGAATTTTTTACAACACAAAAAAAAGGATATTTGGCCCAATTAGACTATGCCAGTGCTTATGCTCCACATGAACTTCCTCTCACCCTGCTTCATCAAACCCTATCAAATATCCGATTGCTTTCTCCCTTATGTACTTATCTAGCTCCCCCTAAAGGCATTTGAGCTATTCCCCTCAACCTTCTTGTGGTAGTGAGTTCAACATTCTGACCACTCTCTGGATAAAGAAGTTTCTCCTTGTTGGATTTGTGACTCCTAGTTTTAGAATCCATTTCAGAGATTTGAAAGTTCATTACAATTTGAGCTTTTTTTGCTCATGAGAGCTGCAATACTGGGCACTCTCAAATGCACCCACCTTTCCATTGTGCACCCCTTTCTCTTACACTTTTGTCTTTCTCCCCCTCAAATTTCTTAGACTTTCTCTCTCACACACATCTTTGTCTCTCATTCTCATTTTCTTTCACAGCTCTCTGTATCCCTCATGGATATCTGTGTTTTTCTCTTTCAGAAACACTTCTGATTCACACGTGTTTGTGTCTATTTCATACCTCTTTGCACACTTCCTTGCAGTTTTTTTCTATCATACACACTTCTGTGTTTGTTTAATACACATGTCTTTCTTTTTCATGTATTTCTGCATTTGTGTTTCTGTCTCTCACTATTCTTCTTGTCTCTCTCTCGAACACACACACAAACACACTAACACACGTACACGCACACATAAAAGCTACTCTCATACATGCCACTGTCTCTCAGGTTCATGTCTGTGTGTCTCTGTTTCTCACACTCTCACTTTACATGCATAGATCATTCTTTTATATGCACAAATAGGGTTGCCAACCCTCAGGATTGGCTTGCAGTCTTAAAGAATTAAATATTAATGTCCTGGTCACTGCTACAAGCAAACCAGGAGAAAAATCATCGGTGAGTTTAAATAAAGTGTTTCTTTTTAATTTTCTTCAAACACTTGCTTATTAGATATTAAAAACATTGGATATACGAAAAAGAAATACTGTTTGAGTGGGTGGGACGGTCAGAGGTGAGAAATAATGTGATTAAATCTCCAGGAATCTATCCAACAAGAGTTGGCAGCCCTATGCACAAAAGGTCTTTGAGTCCACATTTAAACATACTAACCTCTTAACTGATGTTACGTAAAAAAAATCATCATTTCTGATTATAGAAACCACAACAAGCATGACTCTTGACCTGGAAATTGAAGAACAGACCCGGGTCTTCAACATCAGGGAGAGATGTCCTAATTCGGGGATGAAGGCCATATCAGTTTCCCACTAGCACGAAACCTTCAACCCTGTTGTTTTTTTAAAAATTCATTCTTGTCGTGTCAGAGGCAAAGCTGACATTTATTGCCCATTCAGGCTGACACTCCACTGCAGTACTAACAAATGCACTGTCAGAGGTGGTGTCTTTTTGGATGAGACATTAAACTGAGTCTGCCTTCTGAAGTGGACATAAAAGATCCTGTGACCCTATTTGAAGAAAAGCAGAGGAGTTCTCCCTATTGTCCTGGCCAGTATTTATCCCTCAACCAGCGTTACTAAAAGCAGATTATCTGATCATTTATCATGTTGCTTTTTGGGGGACTCAAGCTCCGCACAAATTTGCTGCTGCAGTTCCTACATTACAAGAGTCACTACACTATTTACAGAGACAATATTTAATTGGCTGTAAAGTGCTTTGTGGTGTCCTGAAGTTGTGAAAAGCACTCTACAAAGCAAGACTTTGAAGAAATCAAATGAAGCACCTATCAGATTTGTTTCATTCCCCAACTCCTGTCACTTCAAAAGTTTTAGAGCATGCTTCCTTTCACATTGTTCTAAAGGACCTTTGACTACAGTATTCATGACCATGTTCACGTTTTCACACATGCCCCTGAACTCGTGATTGACAAATTCCCCTCCATTATCAGTCAGAAACTTCGCTGGTGCCCCAAGTGGAGTCCCTATCCATTTCTCCATGATTTTGTCTATGATAACCCTTCTGTCCTTGCCAAGTATTATTGTGAAAAAGATCAAATTTGGTCACCAGGTTTACAAAATGTAGAAAGAAAATGTCTTTCCTTGTCCCATATCTTTCGATCCATGCCAACTATTTCATTAAACTCACCTACCAATGGGAGGCTTACAATTGAGTGTGATGGCGACCTCCGTTTTTTAAAAAACAGTTTTCACACTTTTCACTGATCTCCGTTAGCCTTGTATACTTTTCATCAATCACACCTTCATCCTTTAGCATGATTTTTAACCTTTGACAAGTCGGGTGAGCAAATTGACGATGTAACTTGAAGACTTTTTTTTATTTCTCTGATTCTATCACCTAATGCCATCAATACTTGTCTAACTCTCTGATACAAGCATCAGATTTAGTTAGGGGGACAGAATAATATCCTGACTGGGTCAACTGCAGATCTACTGTCTTTCCAAAAATAATTGCCATATCATGCTCCATGTCAAGTTTCATTTGTTCCTTTTCGATATAAAGTTTACTCAACAGCACAGGTATCTCATGAGAGACTACATCAGTACTTAAAAAATGGCTTACTCCAGCTATTTAAATGGAATTGCAGCTCTCTTTAGTGACCTCTGTGTGTTGACATCACCAAACCTAAAGCAAGTAGTACTTTTATATTCCCTACCCATTCGTGGATCCTCACTATTTAGTGAATCAAGATAAATTTTTAAACCAATCATTTCCACATACTGTCGAAGTGCAAGTACAATCCAGCACTGCATCGTGAAATGATTGTGTTAGTCACAATCAGCACAGGACTAAAACTCTTGTGACAAGTATAATTTATTCAGATTCATCATTATTTTCATCCTCCTCCTCAAAATTCTCTTCATGTGTTATATCAAAGACCTTGCCTCTCCACTTTAGGCAGTTTATCACATAATGATATTTTGTGTCACACCTGAAGCACCAATTAACTGTTCTTTGGGCATTCCTGGGATTCATTCACCTATTATTGCTGTTCCAATTCAGTCTTCTGCTGTAGGTGCTTTCATCCTCATTCTTCCTGTCCTTAATTCTTCCATTGTAGTGACACCTGCGTCCAGTATCCGGACCTTTTCAAACTCTGGCAATCATTGAGTCCTCCATTCTTTGTGTCACCACAGAATGTTCTATTTGTCCCACAAAGGCTGATGGAAATGGCTTCCCCAGGAAATTTTTCAATGCAAGAGACATTTGATGCAACAGATCTCAGAAGTGAACACCAGTTAGAATCAGTGGCCTGTCCATATAGAACATAGAACATAGAACAGTACAGCACAGTACAGGCCCTTCGGTTCACAATGTTGTGCCAAACCTTTAACCTACTCTAAGATCAAACTAACTACCTACCCTTCATTCTACTATCATCCATGTACCTATCCAAGAGTCGCTTAAATGTCCCTAATGTATCTGCTTCTACTACCACCGCTGGCAGCGCATTCCACGCACCCACCACTCTCTGTGTAAAGAACCTACCTCTGACATCTCCCCGAAACCTTCCTCCAATCACCTTAAAATTATGCCCCCTGGTGATAGCCCTTTCCACCCTGGGAAAAAGTCTCTGGCTATCCACTCTATCTATCCCTCTCATCATCTTGTACCCCTCTATCAAGGCACCTCTCATCCTTCTTCGCTCCAATGAGAAAAGCCCTGGCTCCCTCAATCTTTCTTCATAAGACATGCCCTCCAGTCCAGGCAGCATCCTGGTAAATCTGCACCCTCTCTAAAGCTTCCACATCCTTCCTATATTGAGGTATGAGATACCTTAGCACAGTACAGCAATTTAAACAACAATACTGATCTAGAGATCCCCAGGTTGAATTTTGACAGTCTTTTATACAATCTGTTAATGCCCATGATATATTCTTCCATGGAAGGACCATTTGTTTTCTGAAATCTATCAGTCTGATCATGTCTCACAGATACTTAACAGATCATTCTTTTTGTAAATTTCATCCAATATAAAGGTCCAAACCTTCGTCACTATCCAACTGATGGACAGCCAGCTCAAAATATTTTAATTCTGATTTTACTTCTTGTTGGAAGTGATAAAGCCAAGGGCAAACCTTGTCTCCTCTTTAGTAGGGACGTTACCCATGTCCACATATCCAGTTCATTCTTCCACTGATCATATGGTTCAGACTCCCAAGAACATTGGAGGGTAATCATACCCTGACAATTTACACTTGATTTCTGCCATTTTTCACAATGGCTACTGGAATTGGAGTTTCCTGCTTGATTTTCTTTTTCTTCGCTTCCAACCTTCACCTTTAAGCAACCATCCTTTGCTACCATATTATTTCCCAGAAATCCAGTTGGTGAAGGATAGAACTGGAGCCAATGGTGACACACTTTGTTAATAAGTAGTAGAGTTACACATTACAAGCATATACCTCCTAACCCAACAACCACATTTTCAGTCTGTGTCTATTTATAGAGGCTCAAGTAAATCCTCAGTTAATGCTCACCAACTGTTTGCAATTTTCAATTCACAGACCATGTGACAGTCAGAGCTTTGCCAATTTCAATACATTTGAGGCCTGTGACTGCACATCTCACTCTGTGCCATGTGGACAGCTTCACCTTAAGTGGACCACTACCTATTCACCACTTTTGGAATAGCCATCAGCTGCCCAGGTCCTAATCTCTGGAATTCCCTTCCAACACCTCTCTACCTCTGTCTCGCTTTTCTCTTTTAAGACATTACTTAAAACCTACCTCTTTAACCAAACTTTTGGTCAGCTGACCTAATATCTCCTTATGTGGCTTGGTGTAATATTTTGTTTTATAATGCTCCTGTGAAGTGTCTTGAGACATTTCATTACATTAAAGTTACCATATAAATATTTGTTGTTGCTAATCTCCTTAACTAAAAGATGTAGTTCAGACCATTAACTGCGACTGCATTACATTAGTGATGACACTTCAAAGTTGCTTAATTGCTTGTAAAGCATTTTGGGATATCCTGAGATTGTCAAAGGTGCTATATAAATGCATGTTCTTTCTTTTGTTCTTTAAAGTACATCTCCCTCTGTCTGACAGGTGTTCGACATCCTCCCGCTGTTTGGTGTTTTGCAGCCAAATGAAAGCCAACAGATGATTTTTACATTTTATGGCCACATGAACATTATGAGTGAGGTGAAAGCAATATGTGAGGTGGAAGGTGGACCAACGTACGAGATTAAACTGAAAGGAGAGGCATCATTGATCAAATATGTATTTGATAGAAATGAGATCGACTACGGTCACCAGGTTAGTACAACAAAATACTGTTTATTTACTGACAACTGCTTCGTAGAACCTGGGAAGTTCACAGATAATGAGTATTGTTTTTATGCCAGCTGTTACTGGAGAAGTCTAATACTAATTCCACTGCTGCACTCTCCCCCTATTCTTGTGTCTGCCTCAGCTTCAAATATTTATCCAATTTTGTCTTAAAAGATAGAATGGTCTCTGCCCTGAACACTCCTTGTTGTTTCAGCTACTTCATGAATGCAATAATCAGGAGCTTTGGAGTATGACAAAGGGAAGACGACAGAGCAGCTGTCTTTATTCAAATACTTCCCATTTTATATTGAGACAAGTATTGTGAGAATAGATTTGATGTTCTCTTTCTTGCTTGAATGGATGCTTTGCCAATTTGGGTTTGTGTCACCCGCGAACACTGCATATGGAGATGCTTGAGCACCTTGATTGAAAGAATATGGGATTGTAACTTTGGACTAGTCTGAATGCAAAGTATGAAAACTGGAGCAGGTGTTTCTGTGCTAGATCAGCTGTCAGGTGGTCCCGAAGTTGGGGGCGATATTCATTTCGAAGAAGCAGCTGTCTGGTGACATCACATATCAATCCTCCAACAATGGGGGAAGAGGCCTGTCTCTGATCAGGTAACTATTTACTTTTTCTTGGGTAACATATTTCTATACAGATAACTTTTATCAATGTAAAATGGGGCAGTTTTCGAAAAAACATTTCCCCATGAGACATTTGCTCACCTTTAATGTAAACTGTGATCATTCTCAATTACTACAGTCCGACTTTTATCAGTGAGGAACTGTTCATGTGATGGAACTTAGCAATGCTATGTCTGGTTTTGATGAGTTTCTCATGGAAATGTGGGTGTATCTTGAAGTGGTTAAGGAATGTTTGAAGTCTTGAGACAAGAAGAGTTTTGCAGTATGCATTGTGATTGTATGCTGGGATGTGAATGTGCACCACGAGTCTCTGTGCATTCAGTTCCCAATAATAGCCATGACACCATGGAGAGATGCTGGGTTGAGGCAAACAGCTTCCCCACGTGGGAAGAGGGGGAGTCATCTTCAGACCATTACTGCATGTTGTTTGGTGGCTGGGATAGGCCAAACATTCAGCCTTTTTGGTCAGGCATGATGTTTGTCACGAGGACCCCAAGAAAGAGAAACAGGAGATTAGTTGAGAACAAAGGAGGCCCCTCAGCTAAAAAACAAAATCCTGAAGACAGAATGGGCGACTTATTGATATGTTTATGCCTCTACATTATGTAGCGGAAAGCCGTAATTATACTGAAGTGTGCTATTGTACAGTAACAGAATCTTGCTTGCTTTAATCTGCCAAGATCAATCATGTACTGACATGGAACTGACAAACGAAAAGAAACTGTTCCTGATAGGGAGATCAAAGAGCAAGATTAGCAGAGGTCTCCGAGTAGGTCAGGTGCATATATGCCAGTCAGGGTGTAGTGCACAATCTGTGGAGACCTGGATAGTGAAAATATGAAAGCACAATTCCTTAATCTTCCCTGACACTTTGGTGGGTAAGTGCAGTCTGTGGCATTGAGCTATACATCCAGAAGCTTTAGGTTCCATTCTCAATCTATGCTGAGTTAGCTCATCTCAGCCATTGAAGTAAAGATATTGCAACCTACTCAGTGACCCTGGGTGAAGGAGGAGAGAATTGGCCAGGATTGTTAAATTCCAGAAAGCTTATTATGGAAAGATAGTGCTGGAGCTTATATTTACTCAGTTTCACACTTATTGTGCAGAGTAAAAAGGATTACAAACATATAGCTCCTCACTCAAAACCTCTCAATCTCAGTGAGTGTCTGCTTACGAGTGCTCAAGTAAAACCCCAATTAACACCCTTCACCTGCATATAATCAATCCATTGACAATTAACAGATCGACAGTGACTGAACAGCAATATAGTTCCAAGTCAGTAGAGTATTTTGCTTAGAGAGGAACTTGCAGATGGTGGTTTTCTCAAGTGCCTGCTGCCCTTGCCCTTATAGAGAGATACAGCGCTGAAACAGGCCCTTCGGCCCACCGAGTCTGTGCCTTATGGGTGGTGGACATCGTGGCTTTGGAAGGTGCTTTCAATAGAGTCTTGGCGAGTTGCTGCAATGAATCTTAAAATGGTACACACTGCTGGCACTATGCACTGGTGGTGGAGGGATTGAATAATTAAGGTGGTGGATGGGATGCCAGTCAAGCGGGCTATTGTGTCCTGGATGGTTCCTGAGTGTTGTTGGAGCTGCACTCATCCAGGCAAGTGGAGAGTATTCCATCACACTCCTGACTTGTGCCTTGTAGATGATGGACAGGCTTTGGGGAGTCAGGGTGTGAGCTGCGACGAATTCTCAGCCATTGGCCTGATCTTGTAACCACAGTATTTATATGGCTACTCCAGTTCAGTTTCTGGTCAATGGTAACCCCCCCAGGACGTTGATGGTGAGGGTTTCAGTGATGGTAATGCCATTGATTGTCAAGGGGAGATGGTTAGATTCTGTCTTGTTGGAGATGGTCATTGCCTGGCACTTGTGTAGCACAAATGTTACCTTCCATTTATCAACCTAAGCCTGAATGTTGTCTGGGTCTTGCTGCATGTGGGCACGGACTGCTTCAGTATCTGAGAGTTGCAAATGATACTGAACACTGTGCAATCATCAGTGAGCATTCCCACTTCTGACCTTATATTGGAGGGAAGGTCATTGATTAAGCAGGTGATGATGATTGGGGTAGGGCACTAGCCTGAGGAAGTCCTGCAACAATGTCCTGGGACTGAGATGATTGGCCCCCAACAGCCACAACCTTTGTGTTACGTATGACTCCAACCAATGGAGAGTTTCCCCCGATTCCCATTGACTTCAGTTTTGCTAGGGATCCTTGAAGCCAGTCATGCTCACCACATCTCTGGAGTTCAGCGCTTTTGCCCCCGTTTGGACCAAGGCTGTAATGATGTTTGGAGCTGAGTGACCCTTGCGGAACTCAAACTGAGCATTGGTGAACAAGTGCCTCCCTACCCCTGTCAATGACACCTTCCATCATTTTGCTGATGATTGAGAGTAGATCGATGGAGCGGTAATTGGCCAGTTTGGATTTGTCCTGCTTTTGTGGACAGGACATACCTGGGCAATTTTTTCACATTGTCAGGTAGATCCAAGTGTTGTAGTTGTACTGGAATAGCTCGGCCAGGGGCGCAGCTAGTTCTGGAGCACAGATTTTCAGTATTACTGCTTGGATGTTGTCATGACCCATATAGCCTTTGTGTATCCAGTGTCTTCAGCCGTGCAGTGAATTGAATTGGCTAAAGACTGGCATCTATGATGCTGGGGACCTCAGGAGGTGGATCATCCACTCAGCACTTCTGGCTGAAGATGTCTGCATATGTTTCAGCCTTGTCTTTTTCACTGATGTGCTGGGCTGCCCCATCATTGAAGATAGGGATGTTTGTGGAGTTTCGTCTTCCAGTTAGTTGTTTAATTGCCAACCATCATTCATGACTGGATGTGGCAGGGCTGCAGGGCTTTGATCTGATCTGTTGGTTGTGGGATCGCTTAGCTCTGTCTATCACACACTGTTTCTGCAGCTTAACACACATGTTATCCTGTGTTATAGCTTCAACAGGTTGGCACCTCATTTTTAAGTATGCGTGTAACTGCTCCTGGCATGCTCTTCTGCACTCCTTATTGAACCAGTGTTGATCCCCTGGCTTGATGGTAATGGTCAAGTGAGGGGTATGCTGGGCATGAGGTCATAGATTGTGATTGAATACAATTGTGCTGCTGCTGATGGCTCACAGAGGCTCATGGGTGCCCAGTTTTGAGCTGTCAGATGTGTTCTGAATCTATCCCATTTAGCACAGTGGTAGTGCCACACAACATGAAGTGCATCCTCAGTGTGAAGACAGGACTTCACTTCCACAAGGACTGTGTGGCGGTCACTCCTACCAATACTGTCATGGACAGATACTTCTGCAACAGGTAGATTAGTGAGGGCAAGGTCGTGTAGGGATGGCCGGGTCCTCTGCTCTTTTCAGTGCCATCCCTGCTTGATATGATACAGTTCAGGAGCTCACTATCTGCACAGCTGCATGCAAAAACCTCGCCCTGCTCCTTCATGGTACAATGGAGCAAAAGCCTGTTGAGCTGATCTTTCGCAGTAAACATTTTTAAAATGGAGGCAAGGTCCCTTGTCTTAATTTGCACATTCTGTCGCCTTTTCCTGACCTCCAATGAGCTTGAAATGGCAGTCACAATCATAGCTTTGTCATACTACATACCAGGTTCAACTGTGCAGCTGGATGGAAGGATTATTGTCTGTGGCATCACAGATGGTTTTGTGTATAAATCATGCACACTGCTAAAAGGAATTAATATGATTCTAATATGCATTTTTTAAATATAAAACCTTACCGTCACAATATAGTTCCAGTGAATTTCAAAGAACACTATTTGCTTCCATGGTAAAATTTTGGGATGTTAACAGCTCAAGTTAAAGGGCCAGTGAGATGTGATACTGTACTTTAGTTGGTTGTTGAATATCTCAGTTTCTGCGGATTGACAAGTTAGGTGACATTCCTGCAGAAGTAAGTTTGAGAGTGACGTTGGATGTTATGCAGGATTCAAAAGTGTGGTGACAGAAATAATCACCACCAACCGCTGGTTCTACCGACAATATGGTTCCATTAACATGACACAATAGAAGTGCAATGCAAAATGCTTTATGTGTGGAGAAAATCATTCCAGTATTCTTTATTCCCATCTTCGACCTAACATTAGGGATAAGGACAGGTAATCAAATATGCTTTTTAAATGATTCAGAAAAAGTCACATGGGCACTTCATAAAAATCCCAAGGTAAATCCAGAAAAGGAGGTTCTTTTCACCAATCTTAATGCATCCATCCAGAAGAAAAAGCTGCACTCCCCATCGCAATATGCAGTCAGTTCTTAAATGTCTTTCAGCATTTTTACCTTCACTACCTTACCTGGAAACCTATTCCAAATATTGATTAAAGAAATCTTGCATTTATATAGCATCTTTCATGATCTCTGGGCATCCCAAAGTGCTTCAGAGCCAGAGATATACTTATGAAGTGTTGTCACTGTTATAATGTAGGAAAAGCGACAGTCAATTTGCGCACAGCATGATGAATGAACATCAATGAGATAAATGACCAAATAATGGGCTGAAATTTATGTTGCCGCGTGGGTCGTGCTTCGCGGAGCTGTCGGGATATTCAGCACACTGGCTCATTTAAATGGCCGGGGCAGACCACCCACCCTGATGATCTGGAGGGGGCGGGCTGTCCATCCTTGGCAATGGGGTTAGGTGCCATTGCACAGGTGCCGACGCAATCTTTAAAGGGCTTTGAGCCCTACATGGTCATTTAAAATTCAAAGGGACATTTGTTATTACAATGTAAATAACTTGATCCTGACCCTCTCCCACTGCCCCCGCAATAACCATAAAATTAAGTACCTGTCCTCTCCCCCCCCAAAACACTTACCTGGTGCACCTGACCTTCTGCCCCACCCCCCTCCACGAAGTACATATGCTTTAAACTTTACTCCTTCCCACCATCCACTAGACCAATGAAATTACTCTGCCGCCGTTCA
This sequence comes from Heterodontus francisci, assembly GCF_036365525.1. Classification (NCBI taxonomy): domain Eukaryota; kingdom Metazoa; phylum Chordata; class Chondrichthyes; order Heterodontiformes; family Heterodontidae; genus Heterodontus; species Heterodontus francisci. The sequence goes on from NC_090387.1 coordinate 86,687,374, forward strand.
ACCCACTCCCACACAGAGAAACCTACCTGCTTCCCCCTCCCCACCAGTGTTCCATCTCAGAATGCCGGATGGAGATCCGAAGTCGCGAGAACGCCGGCCATGAGCACCAATATCGGAGTGGAACGGATGGCGGGAGCGGGTATGTCTTTAATTCCTTAATTTACATTTTAAAAAATATATAGATTTGGCTCCCGTCACCGAGCTGTGGGCGGCCGCCACAAGACCTCACCGCTGCCAGCAATATCGGGCCGGCCTTTTCCTGCATTGAGGCCCATTACTGGCCTCTGCCAGAAGTATTTTCCGCCCCCCCCACCAACCCCCCCCCACTATAACACCCGACATCGGTGGGGGGGCCTGTAAAATTCAGCCCATATGTTTTACTTATATTGGTTGAAAGATAAATATTGGCCAGAACTACTCTGCCCTTCTTCAAAAAGTGCTACGGAATCTTTTACCCCCACCTGAGAGGACAGACAAGTAGACAAGGGGATGTTTGGTAGGAATATGGGATTAGTGTAGGATTAGTATAAATGGGTGGTTGATGTTCGGCACAGACTCGGTGGGCCGAAGGGCCTGTTTCAGTGCTGTATCTCTAATCCTTCCAAAAAATCCTAATCCTAATCTAATCTCCTGTGACGTTGCTCACATTTTTCTTAAACTTGGAACAAAGCACACCTCAGGAACCAACAAAAGTGAGTCCATCATGACGCTGTGGATAAATGTTACTCTTCGTATGAATAATTCCTTTCTAATATCAGTCCCTAATTTGCTGTTAACCAGTCTGAGCTTTCTGCCCCTTGCCCTACTTCGATGTCATCAAACATCTACATCTTAAACATTCTCTTTGGTCTTGCCTGAGTTTAATCCCAGTGGCACACAGAGCATGCAAAAGTAATTGAGATAGTCTGACTTAACTAATTCTTTGTAATACTCTCAAATGTTGGGTGTTTTACCTAGGTAAATGAGAGAAGTGACTCTCCTGATTAGGTTCTACCAATCAAGGCTGTAAGGTAGTCAGATTTAAGAAGTATAATCATTCCATTTTCTTTTCCTAGCTATTTAACCATGTTGCTGTGGCTGAACTTACCCTGATGAACACTGGGAAGGTCGGGTTTGACTTCACTATTTTGAATCTTAAGCAGGCCGCTGATCAAGAGCTTCTGCCAGGAGTGCCACTCGTCAGTCCTTCTGTGGTTAGTGAATTCTCTTATGATTGCTGGTTAAAAAATAGGGGGAGCACTAGGAGCAGGCAAAATAAGCATGATTCCCAGCAGGAGATGTCTTATTGCAGATGTTGTAACTGTTGCTTCATTGGTTTTCTCTGATAAAGGATTGAAGAAACTGATACTTGTTAGTGGGTGACTGCCTCATTGAACACAATAACCTGTCAGGGTTCTAGTGCCAGTTATCTATTTACATATATATATATTTTATATTGTTACGGCCAGGTGAGAAAGCGATCTAGGGTTCCCTCTCAGCCTTCACCTGGTCTTACCGTAACAGGGTTTAATTTTAAATACACTGTGTTTTTAGCTCCCCCTTGGTGAATCCTTGTTCACCACTTTCCAATTATAAGGCAAAGAAAGTTCACCACTTTCCAATTATAAGGCAAAGAAACTAGCCAAACATGTTTTCTTAGGTTTAAAGAAAAAGGTTGAACTTTATTAAACTTAAACTCTAATTCGGTTAATGTCTACGGATATGCGACGCGCCCACGCTAGCATGCATACGCGATACGCACATGCAGGTAGAGACAGAAAAGAGCAGAAGAAATAAAGTCTAAATGTTTGAGGCAATATCTGAAGATGGTTTTGGTTACATAGAAGCATAGAAAATAGGAGCAGGAGTAGGCCATTTGGCCCTTCGGGCCTACTCCACCATTCAAAAAAGATCATGGCCGATTGTCTAATTCAGTAACCAGTTCGTGCTTTCTCCCCATATCTCTTGATCCCTTTGGCATTAAGAAATATATCTATCTCCTTCTTGAATATATTTAATGACTTGTCTTCCACTGCCTTCTGCGGTAGAGAATTCCACAGGTTCACCACCCTCTGAGTGAAGAAATTTAACTTCATCTCGGTTCCAAATGGCATATCCTGTATCCTGAGACTGTGACCCCTGGTTCTGGACTCCCCAGCCATCGGGAACATCCTCCCTGCATCTCGCCTGTATAGTCCTGTTAGAATTTTATAGGTTTCTATGACATCCCTCTCATTCTTCTAAACTCTAGTGAATATAGGCCTAGTCAACCCAATCTCTCCTCATATGTCAATCCTGCCATCCCAGCAATCAGCCTAGTAAATCTTTTTTTTTCACTCCCTCCATGGCAAGAACATCCTTCCTCAGATAAGGAGACCAAAACTGCACATAATTCTACAGATGTGGTCTCACCAAAGCTTTGTATAACTGCAGTAAGACATCCTTGCTCCTGTACTCAAATCCTCTTGCAATGAAGGCCAACATACTATTCGCCTTCCTAACTGCTTGCTGCACCTGAATGCTTGCTTTCAGCAACTGGTTTACAAGAACACCCAGGTCTCGTTGCACCTCCACCTTTCCCAATCTATCACCATTCAGATAATAATCTGCCTTTCTGTTTTTGCAACCAAAGTGGGTAACCTCACATTTATCCACATTATACTGCATCTGCCATGCATCTTCCAACTCACTCAACTTGTCCAAATCAGATTGGAGCCTCTTTGCATACTCCTCACAGCTCACAATCCCCCCCAGCTTTGTGTCATTTGCAAACTTGGAAATGTTATTTTTAGTTCCCTCACCCAAATCATTAATATATATTGTGAATAGCTGGGGCCCAAACACTGATCCCTGCGGCACCCCACTAGTCACTGCATGTCACCCGGAAAAAGACCCGTTTATTCCGACTCTCTGCTTCCTGTCTGTCAACCAATGTTCAATCCATGCCAGTATATTACCTGCAATCCCATGTGCTTTAATTTTGCACACTAACCTCTTATGTGGGACCTTATCAAAAGCCTTCTGAAAATCCAAATACACCACATCCACTGGTTCTGCCTTATCTATTCTACCGTTACATCCTCAAATAACTCCAGGAGATTTGTTAAGCATGATTTCCCTTTCATAAACCAATGCTGACTTTGTCCAATCCCATTTATGCTTTCCAGGTGTTCTGCTATCACATCCTTTATAATAGACTCCAGCATTTTCCCCACTACTGATGTAAGGCTCACTGGTCTGTAATTCCCTGTTTTTTTTCTCCCTCCTTTTTTAAATAGTGGGGTTACATTTGCCACCCTCCAGTCTGTAGGAACTGCTCCAGAGTCTATAGACTTTTGGAAGATGACCAGCAATGCATCCAGTATTTCCAGGGCCACTTCCTTTAGTACTCTGGGATGTAGATTATCAGGCCCTGGGGATTTGTCAGCCTTAAACCCCATTAATTTCCCTAACACTATTTTTTACTAATACTGATTTCCTTCGGTTCCTCCCTCTCATTAGACCCTTAGTTCCCTAACATTTATGGGAGGTTATTTGTGTCCTCCTTTGTGAAGACAGAACCAAAGTATGTATTTAATTGTTCTGCCATTTCTTTGTTCCTCGTTATAATTTCCCCCATTTCTGACTGTAAGGGAACTACATTTGTCTTCACTAATCTTTTTTTCTTCACATATTTACAGAAGCTTTTACAGTCAGTTTTTAAGTTCCCTGCAAGTTTACTCATACTCTATTTTCCCCCACTTAATCAACCTCTTTGTCCTCCTTTGCTGAATTCTGAACTGCTCCCAATCCTCAGAGTTGCTGCTTTTACTGGCAATTTTATGTGCTTCCTCTTTGGATCTAATACTATCCCTAATTTATTTTGTAAGCCACAGTTGAGCCACCTTTCCGGTTTTATTTTTGCGCCAGACAGGAATGAATAATTGTTGTAATTCATGCACACGTTCGTTAAATATTATCCGTTGCCTAGCCGCCATCAACCCTTTTAGTAAAGTTCCCCAATCTACCATAGCCAACTTGCACCTCATACCTTCGTAGTTTCCTTTATTTAGATTCAGGACCCTAGTTTTGGATTCAACTACTTCACTCTCCATCTTAATGAAGAATTCTGTCATGTTATGGTTGTTCCCAAGGGACCCGCACAACAAGATTGTTAATCCTTTCTCATTGCACAATACCCAGTATAGGATAGCCTGTTCTCTAGTTGGTTCCTCAACCAACTGTCATGCACACACTCCAGGAAATCCTCCTTCACAGTATTATTGCTAATTTGGTTTGACCAATCTATATGTCGATTAAAGTCGCTCATGATTATAGTTGCACCCTTATTGTATGCATCTCTAATTTCCTGTTTAATGCCATCCCTTACATCTCCACTACTGTTTGGGGGCCTCTTGGTTTTCTTAGCTCCTTGGTTTTCTTAGCTCCACCCATTCAGATTCCACATCATGATTTTCCGAGCCAATATCCTTCCTCACTATTGCATTGATTTCCTCCTTTACTAACAATGCTCCCCACCTCCTTTCCCTTTTTGCCTGTCCTTCCTAAATATTGAATATCCCTGGAGGTTCAGTTCCCATCCTTGGTTACCCTGCAGCCATGTCTCCGTAACCACATCTATATTATAGTGCTGTTAATTCATCTACCTTATTGCGAATGCTCCACGCATTAAAACGCAATGCCTTTAGACTTGTATTTTTTACATTGTTAGCCATCTTAGCTTTATTTTGCACTATGGCCCCATTTGTTTCTCACCCTTGTTTTCTCTGCCTTCCACATTTGCTTCTTACCTTTCTGTCTTTCATTTCTATCATTGTTTCCCCCTCCTCTGTCTCCCTGGTCAGATTCCCATCCCCCTGCAATTCTAGTTTAAACTCTCCCCGACAACACTGGCAAACACCGCCCCCCCCCAACCCCGAGGAAATTCTGTTACAGTTTTTCAAGCTCGCTGTAAAGTCCTTGATTGTAGGTAGGTCTTGCTTTTCATTGGGGCCCAGTATTCTTCTTAAACCTTGTTCGATGTAGGAAACTTTTTTCTATTGAAGTTCATGTGTCCTCAGTGGGTCCAGAGACTTGTGAGAGATGGGAGCAGACAGGAGAGGTCTTCTCACTCCAGGAGCAAACAGTCTTTCTCAGTTCAAACTCTTTGTACAATTTAGAAAAACCCAGGATGCCAAGCAGGTTAGTCATGTGACTAGTAGGTCTGACCATGTCTGTTTGTGGATTCTCTTGTCTTAGCCGACCCTGGAATGTCTCTTCTCACACACAATATCTGGTGCTCAAAGTCCATTGTGGGTTAAATTGGAGCAGGGAATAGCCCCTTTGTCCCTCCAAGCACCGTCTGTTAGTATGCAAATATTTTTTCCAACCATGGCTGATCTGTTTAACAAGTCATTTCCTCGCTCCAGCAACAGTTTAAAATCAATGTTCTTTTGACAAAATTAATGTGCCTCATTCTTGGCAGGTGGGGGTCTATCATGACTCTCTATACATACATATATATATATATAAAAAAGAGATAATTGTTAAATCTGGGCAAGACAAAAGCAAGATACTGCAGATGCTGAAAATCTGAAATACAAACAGAAAATGGTGGAAACACTCAGCAGGTACGCCAGCATCTGTGGAGAGAGACACAGTTAACGTTTCAGGTCAATGACCTTTCAGGAAAATGTGGGGGAGAGAAACATAAGATTCTGTAACAGGGTGGTTACCAGGACTGATAATGTGACAAAAAGAATGATGATGCAAGGCAAAAGGAGGTGTACTGGGAAATTAAAGAAACAAACGATAGGCCCAGAGGAGGTGAAAAAGGTTTTTAGCAGAAGAGCAAAGGGTGGGGGATGGGTGGGGGGTGCGGTGGTGGTGTAGAGGAAGCATGAAAAATCTGGTAAAGAGGAGGAGGCTCCAGTCGCATGAGAACGTGGCAGAAGAAGAATGGGTAGACCTTGGGGTGTGAACCACCCCGCTGGCTGTGTGCCTATTGGAGATCCCCATGCCAAGCACCAGCATACACCTCATCCACTCCTGATGGCTCTGGTGCACTCATTGATATGCTAGACTAGAAATTTCCATATGCACTATGAGCATACAAATGCATTTACATGAGAGTACATCAATGTAAATTAGGGAATTAATGGCATTAGAACAATCAGGTCATTGCTAAGCAAGTGTCACTTGATAGTACTATCGACGACACCTTCCATCACTTTACTGATGATTGAGAGTAGACTGATGGAGCGGTAATTGACCAAGTTGGATTTGTCCTGCTTTTTGTGTACAGGACATACCTGGGCAATTTTCCACATTGCTGGTTGGATATTAGTGTTGTAGCTGTACTGTAATTAGCTTGGCTCGGGGCATGGCATGTTCTGGAACACAGGTCTTCAGTACTAGTGTTGGAATATTATCAGGGCCCATAGCCTTTGCAGTATCCAATGTCTTCAGTCATTCCTTAATATCACATGGAGTGAATCGAACTGGCTGAAGACTGGCATCTGTGATGCTGGGGACTTCAGGAGAGGCCAAGATGGATCATCCACTCTGCACTTTTGGATGAAGTTGGTTGCAAATGCTTCAGCCTTACCTTTTGCACTGATGTGACGGGCTCCCCCATCATTGAGGATGGGATATTTGTGGAGCCACTTCCACCAGTTAGTTGTTTAATTGTCCACCACCATTCACGACTGGATGTGGCAGGACTGCAGAGCTTAGTTCTGATCGTTGGTTGTGGGATCGCTTAGCTCTGTCTATCGCATGCTGCTTATGCTGTTTGACATGCAAGTAGTCCTGGGTTGTAGCTTCAGCAGGTTGACAGCTCATTTTGAGGTGCTGCTCCTGGCATGCTCTCCTGCACTATAACATTCGCACCACACTAGAGCCAGGCAATGACTATCTCAAACAAGACAGAATCTAACCACCTCCCCGTGAGATTTAATGGCATTATGATCACTGAATCTCCCACTATCAAAGTCCTGGGAAACTGAACTGGAGTAGCCATATAAATACCATGGCTACAAGAGCAGGTCAGAGGCTAGGAATCCTGCAGTGAGTAACTCACCCCCTGACTCCGCAAAGCCTGTCCACCATCTACAAGGCACAAATTAGGCGTGTAATGGAATAGTCTCCACTTGCCTGGTTGGGTGCAACTCCAAAAACACTGATGAAGCTCCACAGCATCCAGGACAAAGCAGCCCACTTGTTTGGCACCCCATCCATTCACTCCCTCCACCCTTGATGCACAGTGGCAGCAGTGTGTACCGTCTACAAGATGCACTGCAGCAACACACCAAGGCTCCTCAGACAAGCACTTTCCAAACCCACGATCTCTAACACCTAGAAGGACAAGGGCAGCAGATGCATGGGACCACCAACACCTGCAAGTTTCCCTCCAAGCCACACACCATCCTGATTTGGAACTATTAAAATCAGTCTGGTTTAAATATTGCAATAAAATGTGAGATATTTCTTCACTGTTGCTGGGTCAAAATCCTGGAACTCCCTTCCTAACAAACTATAATACTCAGCAGCTCAGGCAGCATCTGTGGAGAGAGAAACAGAGTTAACATTTGAGGACAATGACCTATGATCAGAACTCTTTAGATTACAGGGTGAGTTGATAAAGGTGTTTCAAATGATGAACAGTTAGGACAGGGTAGGTAGAAACAGATTGTTACGAGTGATTGAATGGTCTAGACTGAAGGAACATAAATATAAATTAAATGTAAGAGATTTAGGATAGAGAGCAAACAAAATCTTTTTACATAGAGGGTTTTGAGGCTGTGGAACGCACTACCAGTCTTATTGATTGAAACAGGGACCAGTTCAAATTTAAGCATAGTTTAAATAGATAGTTGAAGGAAGGGGAATAGAGGGATATGGGAACACGGCAGGCACATGGTACTAGCACTACCACTACCGCTCGTGTGAAGGAGAAACAACAATATAAACTAGGTGGGACAAAGGGCCTGTTTCCATGTTGTAATTTTATGCAATTCTGTGTTTATTAACATTAACTGTAAGTCAAGATTGAATTTCCAGGTTAGCTTGCTGCAATTTGTTCTTTTCAATATATAATCTGTAGACATATTTAAATTCGTTTTTTACTAATTATTTATTCGTAATGCCAAGCACAATAAATGCAGTGTAACATAGGCAACAGCAGTGTAAAAGTGAAGAGTAAAATACAGCTGAGACCCATTATCTCAGATCTTTGTTGTAGTTATGCTGCTCCCAAATTTCTTGGGCTTCCCCAAAGAGGTGGACCTAAGACTGGAACTGCAACAGGCACATGATACAGACAGCCATGGAAATTAAGTGTGTGGTGGTGGGAGAGGAGGTATAGGAAACATAGGATTCCATTCATCTGTGATGGAAGGTTCCTTATTTTGATCCCAAAGAAGTTGATTGCAGGCCTTGCATCAGGGCTTCATCAAATTGGTGGATCTGAGTGGGAAAGCTAGCAAGTCAAATGAGACCTGAGAAGATAAATACAGTCTTTCAGTCCCTTCAAGCCTAGTGGCTATTGGTCTGCAATTCTTCAACAGCAGCCAGAAAACCCCAAGGCTGGTGGCCTGTCCTGCATCTTCAGTTCTCACAGACCTACAGCTGTATTTATTTTCTTGCTCCTTTTTCCATAACAAAGGCCCTGTTAGAGGTAGACCAGACCAGGGGTGCGACCAGACCATGCTAATGACCTGTCCTACCAAATTTGGATGTCCTGAGGCTGGATAGGTACAGCACTCTATCTGTGCTGCACTTGTTCAGGACTTGGACAAAGATGGGAGGAATATCAGACCAAATATGTCATGAGGACACCATTTGTTTTTGATAGATCAACTCCCCCCCTCCCTCTCCTCTTCCGTCCCTTCTCTCTCTTGAATCCATTTATATTGTCTTTTTCTGATAAAGGGTCACTGACCTGAAACGTTAACTCTGCTTCACTCTCCACAGATGCTGCCAGACCTGCTGAGTATTCCCAGAATTTCTTGTCTGGATTTCAGATTTCCAGCATCTGCAGTATTTTGCTTTTATTACACTATCTCCTTCAATGGATTTCATTGGTAACTTATTCCACATCTCTATTATCCCCAACTTCTTAATTTTTAACATGCTTCCTGGCATTTAAACATTCTCCATAGTTACCTAATTTTCCTGGTTGCCTGATATTTCCCCTTCTATCATAATACAGTGCCATTTATTTTTCAATAACTTAAGATAGTTTTGTTTCTCTATGATACTCTGTTATTTTTAGGGTTACATTGAAGCAAATGCTGAGCAGGAGTTGACAGTTTCTTATCTGCCTGGAGTACCTGAGATCTTTCACAAGAGCTTTGAGATTCAAGTCTCTCACTTTGAACCCGCGAGCATCAGCCTGAAGGGAGAGGGAGTCTTCCCCAGAATCTACCTGGATCTACCCAGAAACATAAAAGGTATGGCTGGGAATTTCAGCTGTTTTTTTGAATTAAAAGTGAAAACAGTGCTGGTATAAATTAAACAACAAACAGCTGTAACAACGTAGCCATATATTGGTACAGGAGTAGGCCATTTAGCCCCTCGAGCCTATTTCACCATTCAATGATATCATGATTGTTCTGCAGCCTGACTCCATGTAGCCATTTTTGCCCCCTATCCCTTAACATCTTTCTTTCACAAAAATATATCAATCTCAGTTTAAAAATTAACGAGCGATCGAGCACCAGTTGCCATTTGCGGAAGAGTGTTCCATAGTTCTACCGTCCTTTGTGTATGGACATGTTTCCTAATTTCGCTCCTGAAAAGCCAGGCTCTAATTTTTAGTCTATGTCCTCTAGTTCTAGACTCCACAAACAGCAAAAATAGTTTCCCTCAACCCAAACTGTTCCCCTTAATTCCTTGCAAACTTCGATCAAATCACTCCGTAACCTCCTAAATTCCAGGGAATGCAACCTTTGTTTGTGTAGTCTCTCTGCAATTTATTAAAAAGCTAGTTTAATGATGACCATGAAACCATTGTCAATTGATGTAAAAACTCATCTGGTTCACTAATGTCCTTTAGGGAATAAAATCTGCCGTCCTTACCTGGCCTGGCCTACATATGACTCCAGACCCACAGCAATGTGGTTGACTCTTAAAAATGCCCTCTGAAATAGCCTAGCACTTTGTTCAAGGACAAATTAGGGATGGATAATAAATGCTGGCCTAGCCAGCAATGCCCACATCCCACAAAACAAATAAAGAAGAACTCCGTGGAGTCCAATTATCATTCTAGCAAATCCACACTGCACGCCCTCCAAGGGCAGTATTCTTTCCTAAGGTATGGTGCCCAAGACTGTGTCATCTGCAAACATATGGCTACTTCCTTTAATGCCTTCATCGAAAGCATTAAAGAAGATGATAAACAGTCGTGATCCCAATATAGAACCCTGTGGGACTGCACTTACATCCTCGCCCCATACAGATTTTCTCCCTATAGATGGCAACCCTCTGCTATGAGACTGCAGCCAGTTGATTGTTCAGCAGAACATTTGCTTGCCAATACCATGTGATATAATCTTTGCCGATAGCTGTCTGTGCAGCAGACTCCAAGGCTCCTTAAGCAGCACCTTCCAAGGCTCCTTAGACAGCACCTTCCAAACCCACAACCTCTACCATCTAGAAGGATAAGGGTAGAAAATGCATGGGAACACCACCACCTGCAAGTTCCCCTCCAAGCCACACACCATCCTGACTTAGAACTATATCGCCGTTCCTTCACTGTCGCTGCTTCAAAATCCTGGAACTCCCTTTCTAACAGCACTGTGGGTGTATCTACCCCACATGGACTGCAGTAGTTCAAGAAGACAGTTCACCACCACCTTCTCAAGGGCAATTAGGAACGGGCAATAAATGCTGTCTTCGTCAGCAACGCCCACATTGCATGAATGAATAAAAAAAAGCAGACTTTCACAAATACACCTTGCTGTCAAATGTGAAAGAACCAGCTTTGGATAATACACAAAAGATTTAGAAATGATACCTCTCGCTGTTTGAAGGGTTTGTGTCCATATTGCACATTCTGGCCATGCTCCTGTGTTCAGCTGTTCTGGACAGCAGTTTGAGAGGCAGCATATTCCTGTAGGCTCAGGCCTGTGCCTATTTGGAGAATGGCAACACATAAGCTAATGCAGCTGTCATTACCAGCTATAGGAAGATACATCTGTCCCACAACGAGCATGCGAGCGGGACACTTGGGGAACACGTACCTCTCGGAACAGATAATAAATGACTCTTAGTGCTCTGGATGCACCAGGCAGTCTGGAACCCTTTAATGAAAATCTGTGCAACACACATTCCCTGCCCACACACCAAAACTATGCCCAGATAGGTAAGGATGGACCAACATGGTACAAAGCTGCAAGCTAACGAGGATTTTCTTCTGTTTGGGCCCTTAATGCCCTACACAGGACAAAAACTAAATATTGGTATAAAAGCAAAACACTGCAGATGCTGGAAATCTGAAATAAAAACAAGAAATGCTGGAAATACTCAGCAGGTTTGGCAGCATCTGTGGAGAGAGAAGGGCCACTCACCTGAAATGTTAACTCTGCTTCTCTCTCCACAGATGCTGCCAAACCTGCTGAGTTTTTCCAGCATTTCTTGTTTTTAACTCAATATTGGTAGAGTCTGGACCCCTGAAGCCCCACATAGAATCCAATCAAACATGTTACCTAGGCAGGACTCTTGGGAGTTTCCCTGACTCAACCGAGCTTGAGGGACACTGCCATATTATCCCAGTCCTTAAAGGTATGTGGTTACTGGTGTGAGTTTAACATTATCAACAGCAATGGTCAGAGTGGTATCCTGTAACTTCCATGTAACAAAACTGTACATCAACTGTGCAGAATTTCATTCTTTTTGTGTATTCTTTTTCTGAATAGTTAATTCTCAGGGTCGCAGAGCAAAATTGCCATACTTCCACAGAATTGAACTGAAGACTTAAAACCAAGAGCAGACTGTGTTTGGTAAGAAAAAGCAGGTTTAATTTGAATTTGATTGCCAACAGGAAATGAGAAGTATGAGGCATTCCTGAAGGAGGCAAAGGAAACCCTGGAGAGAGACACATCTGAAGCAAACCTGCTCAGCCGCCCTGAGACAATAGCAGGAGAACTGGGTGCCGCCAACTCCCTCTCCTCTGTAAGTTTCTTTCATGCTTCTGAATGCAGAAAAAGTTTTTTAAAAAATGTATAATACAGTTTTTCATTGTGACGATCCTGGGATAGAAGTCAGTTTAGTATAACTCACTTCTTCCATCATTTTATGAAGTTACTTTCCATTTTTCCCCTTCATTTTCCTCCCCTTTTCTTTGTTGGACTGCAGTTGCTTAGCCACAATCATCCTCTGTTACCTCACCCAAATGCTTATTCCTCTTTATGAGTCCAGATCAAGGGGTCTGTAACATGTGGCTCCATGCAGTTCTTTAGCATCTCATTTGCAGCTCCCAACCTTTTCCAGTTGGATTGCATTAATATGAAAAAAGACTAAAAAAATTTGTGTCAAGAAAAGTAGGGGCTGTGTTTTTATTATGGGGTTGAAAAGCTAATCATTATGCTGCACTTTACGGTTTAGAATGATTATTTTAACAAAAAACATCGTTGTGCTCTAAATAAACCTGTTGGAGTGGTATAACGACACCATGGTTATGGATAATGCCTTTGGTTCAAGGAACAGGCTTTATGGTTGTGACCATTATTGTTTCTAATATAGCTGAGACAATAAATTGTTCTGAATGTGCTATTAGAAACTTTTTTAATCATGAGAATCAATAGTTGAAAAAATTGTCTTAATTCTATGCACCTGAGTTATAGTTTATTTTAAGATGATTTTACTGACAAAATTACAGTTAAAAAGTCAAAAAAGCAATAATTCTGTTAGGTCTATTTTAATTTTGAATTTCTTTTTTATTGATACATAAATTCACTGCATGTATTTTATTTATTATATATGCAAATTATGCATTCTATGAGAGACACTTGGCAATTTGCCAAGTATTTGATTTAGAAATGTTGAAACTTTGACTTGCAGCTCCTAATAGTTTTGATTTTTGGCATTTTTTTAAAAAAGACTCTTCAGGTAAAAAAGGTTACTGACCCCTGGTCCAGACAGTAAGTGACTATCTACTTGTGGTGGAAGGGCATCGCAATTCAGCCCAAGCTTTTCCTCACCTGTCATCTACGCATATGACTTTTTCAGCAGGGGTCACTGGATAGTGATCAAGAATGAGAACTCTGGCTGATTTTCCCCTCTCGAGGCCAGGAATGCTGAGGCCAGTTGGCATGTTCCCATCGCACTGCAGCTGAAATCAGCTAACTCAGCAGAGGCCAACAATCAAACCTGGGGCCTTCTGGTCTTTATGGCTTGGGTACCCACTCCCCTTACCAACTGGCCCATTGGAACAGTTTGTTAAGCCGCAGTGCACTGTAGCACAAATTGGCCAAAGGCTGGCATTCCAGTGTTTCCCACTTGCTGGAATCCTGATTTGTCAGTTTCATCAAGGAGAGATGTAGAGTAGAATCTAGGCACTTCCCTAAAGGGAGGGATGATTACCTCATTTACCCCAGACCATCCTTTGCATCTTAAAGTAGTACGAAATACTCCAATCCAACACAATATAGTTGATTCTGAATGTCCTTAGGAAACTAGGAATAGACAATATATACTGACTTGTAAGTGTCACCCATTCCCAAGAAGAAATGAAAAAAAGAAAGCTGCATTCCATGAGCTCTCTCTGGATATTAGCTAAGTGAACTGTGATCGACCTCTGTCCAAATAGCACCTATAATTTTCCCACTAGCTTTACTCACGCTTCAAAACCCATCAATACAAAAGCACATTTTCCCAACTACCTTAATCTGCAGATGAGTAGCATACATTAGAGCATCAATCCTTTCAAAATTCATTTACACTCGCGGTGTTTGTGCAATGAATGTGTTTTCTCCAGTGCTTCACCATAGTGAAATGATATGATATGTAACTTCAACTTTCTAACCGTGTTTCTAATTTTGAAGTGTTCTTCAAGTGGGAGAAGGAAGTGATCAAGGAGAGTAGTTGGTCCTGCAACTACGGATACCAGGGAATTTATGTGAAAGCTGCCTGACCCAATATACTGTGTGCATCACTTGTGGTCTTTTGACCAAGGCAGCTGAGTGGTGCAGTTGTGGCTTTGCCCTAAGAGGCAATATCACCATCTGCATTAACTCCTGCCATTCTGCTGCTGCTGGGCACTCACTCAATATTGGTTCAAAACCTGTGGGGGACAGGCTGCTGGGCAGTAGTGAAGTTGTTGAGACCTTGTATTACCTGGTTCCCCAACATGCAGAACACAGAGAAGACAGACTGCTATAGCTTGAAGTCAAGGGTCCAGGATATATAATCCATTAAGAAAGCAATGGCAGAGTTTAGGACCTTTGCCAAGTGAACCCAGCTGTGCTACAGGGAGCCCTGGCATGGCCATGCTGTCCATGCCTTCAGCTTGATCAGGGCAGCACAGAGACAGCTTCTGTATATTCTTTCAATGTACCTGTGTCCCACTGTCCCAAACTTAAGCTAAAGTGTCTTGAAAGCCATAATTATAAAATTAAACTAAATAGAACCAGAACTTACCTTGGCCATGTTCATGAGGCCAACAAAGTTCCCTGGTTAGGTGAGTAAGTGATGCAATATTTACTTACAGCCACATCTATCCAGGTTGTTCTAGCACTGCTTCTCACTGGATGGGGGTCTACTACTGCTGCTTCATTAAATCCATCAGTGCAGCACTCCCTCAATATTGACTGAAATCTCAGTTCAGATTATGGGCTCAAATGTCTGGAGTAGGACTTGAAATCACCATCTTCTGACTTAAAGGTGAGAGTGCTATCGACTGACCCACAGTTGACACTTATTATTTATTTATTTAGAGGTACAGCACTGACACAAGCCCTTCGGCCCACCGAGTCTGTGCCGACCAACAACCACCTATTTATATTAACCCTGCAGTAATCCCATAATCCCTACCACCTACCTACACTAGGGGCAATTTACAATGGCCAATTTACCTATCAACCTGCAAGTCTTTAATGGGCTCCGTATCCAATGTTTGAAAACCAGCATGTTTTCCATCTGGAATTACTACATAGTGATCAGCAGCAGGGACCATGGCTTGTTCTCCATGGTGCTACCACAGCTGAGAACAGATATTCATACCCACTGCATTATTTGCCACATAGCAGTTTCTGAATATTGTAATCCTGCAAAGTGTGATCTGCTGCAATTTTGTTTGTTTCATTGATAAAATTCACAATGCTCTGTCTGGTATATAGTGGGGAACAAAAATTTCGCATTCCCCCACCATGGCCAGAATTTTATACCCATCCCGTCTACCCACCGCTACCCTCAGGGGAGGTGGTGTCTTGCGCATCGCCTCCCCACCTCCGTTGGTATTTTACCAGCAGCGGGGGAGTTGGTGGGTGGCCCGCCTACCCTTAGACCAATTAAGGCCCTTAAGTGGCCAATTAATAGCCACAAGGGCGAATGGACATGTCACCACTTGGGTAGGCTGTCCAATAAAACATGGCAGCCTCATTGCGGGCTGCGGGAGGGTCCCTTCTATTTTGGCACCCTGTGCCCCATGGAGGGCCCCTCAGCAGTATGGGTTGTCCCCTCTGGAAGACCTCTTCCGTGTCCTCGCAATCGACACCCCTCCCCCTCATCGGGGCCTGACAGATTGGCCCTGGCGAGCCCCAACCCCACTTAACTTCTGCTCTGGCCTCCATCGCTGGCTGAGCCAATGCTTCCGGTTGTGCTGCTTGGACTCACGTGCTGCCAGCCCTCTGATTGGCTGGCAGCTCTTGGAGGTGGGACATCCTTTCTCAGAGGGGCTGAAGCCACAACCTCAGGCAACTAATTGCCTGAGCTGCGCAAAATAGATTTGTGGCTTCCAGGGCCAGGGGAGACGGGCTCGTTCCCGACTTTCCAGCCAGTGGACGGGGTTACTGCCTCTTGTTAAATCCCATTTCATTAGATTACTGGGTCCCCTGGTCATGGTGAGAGACAGGTGGAGGTCTGTGGAATTTCATGTTATCTGAAGGAATGGATGAATGGTTAAATATGGCAGAATGATTTTTTCCAGTACCTGGTTAGAATAGTCAGCATCTTCAGCCCATCTGCAAGAGATTCAAGAAAAACTCAGACCACATCCAAGTGATGTCAAACTTACTCCCCTCCCAAAATGTATAGCAAATTAACGTTCACATTTTCACGAAATCTGAATGGTGTATGTGTGAGACATTCTGTACCATCTGTGGTATTGACACCTGTTAAATGATTTCACAAATTGGGGATGTGACTACTACAAAAGCACCTTCCATAGCAGAAAGAGCTAATTACAGCTTTTCTGTCGTGCAGTAAGATGATAGCTAAGCTTACCTGTTGACCTGCAGTATTTGAACAGGTGGAGGTAAAGTCAATGCTTGGAGGTAGCAATGGAATTTTCTATAAAAGCAGAAAATGGTGTGATTTTGCTGCCTTGGGAGTCTGGTGCTGGTTTGCTCAGCACTAATTGGTGTCAGCGTGCTCTGATTAAAATGCGCTTGTTTATGGTTGTGGAATTAAGTAGCCCTTTCTCTTGACAGGTACTTATTGATAGATTTTCTGTATTTGTTTTTCACAGTATGATGCCCTGCTGCAGATGGAGGCTGATCGCTTACTAATTAAGGAGTGCAGTCTGGCACAACAGTTGATTCCCTTTGCCAGCACCGATTTGTCTGCAACAAGTCAACATTACCGAAGGGGTTTCTCTAGGTAGGATTACTGGAATTAGTATATTTGAAGTTTCTACTTCATCAACCAACACTCACCCTCACCATTAATTTTCCCTCAGAAGTACACTTCATTTCATCAATACTCCATTTTTGGAATCAGTGCCTTTCTTTGCTCAATCTACTGATTAAAATTAGTTGAGTCATTAACTTGGAGAGCAAAACCTCCAAAGACAAGAGGGACTGCAATGTACAGGTGCCGTATTTTGGATGTGACGTTAAATCAAGGCCCTGTCTTCCCTTTCGGCCAGTATTTCAAAGAAGGGTGGGGAGTTCTAACTAGTGCTTTGATCAATACTTTTTCTTCAACCAACCATTATCATATTGCTGTTTGTGGGACCTTGTGTACAAATTGGCTGTCTTGTTTCCTACATTACAATAGTGACTACACTTCAGAAGCAATTCATTGGCTGCAAAACATTTTGGGATGTCCTGAAGTCATGAAAGGCATTATATAAATGCAAGCCTTTCTTTTCTTTTTCCTGTCCTTGCTCCCAGGGAATGCCAGTTAGGAACATAGGAGCAGGAGTAGGCCATTCAGCCCCTTGAGCCTGCTCCGCCATTCAACTAGATCATGGCTGATCTTCTACCTCAACACTATTTTCCTGCACTATCCCCATATTCCTTGATATCTTTGATATCTAGAAATCGATCAATCTTTGTTTTGAATATACTCAATGACTGAGCCTCAACATTCCTCTCGATTAGTGAATTTCAATGATTCACCACCCTCTGAGTTAAGAAATTCCTCATTATCCCAGTCCTAAATAGCCTACCCTTTATTCTGAGACTGTGTACCCTGGTTCCAGACCTCCCAGCCAGAGGAAACATCCTTCCTGCATCTACCCTGTTGAGCCCTGTAAGAATTTTGTAAGCCTCAATGAGATCACCTCTCATTCTTCTAAACTCTAGAGAATATAGGCCCAGTCTCCTCAATCTATCCTCATAGGGCAATCATGCCATCCCAGGAATCAGTCTGGTGAACCTGCGTTGCACTCTATGGCAAGTATATCCTTCCTTAGATAAGGAGACCAAAACTGCAGACAGTACTCCAAGTGTGGGTCTCACCAAGGCTCTATACAATTGCAGCTCGACTTCTCTACTCCTGTACTCAAATTCTCTTGCAATAAAGGCCAACATACCCGTTGTCTTCCTAATTAATTGCTGCACTTGCATGTTAGCTTTCAGTGATTTATGAACAAGGAAACTCAGGTCCATTTGGACATCGACAGTTCCTGATCTCTCACCATTTAAGAAATACTCTGCTTTTCTGTTTTTCCTACTAAAGTGGATAACTTCACATTTTTCGACATTATATTCCATCTGCCATGTTCTTGGCCACTCACTTAGCCTGTCTAAATCCCCTTGGAGCCTCTTTGCATCCTCCTCACAACTCACATTCCCACCTAGTTTTGCGTCATCAGCAAACTTGGAAATATTACATTTGGTCCCCACATCCAAACCATTGATATAGATTGTGAATAGCTGGGGCCCAAGCACTGATCCTTGTAGTACCCCACTAGTCACAGCCGGCCAACCTGAGAATGACCTGTTTATTTCTACTGTCTGTTTTCTGTCCAGTTCTCAATCCATGCCTGCATATTACCCCCAATCCCATGTGCTGCAATTTTGTTCACTAGCTTCTTGTGTGGGACCTTATCGAAAGCCTTCTCAAAATCCAAATACACCTCATCCACTGGTTCCCCCTTATTCTGCTAGTTACATCTTCAAAAAACTCCAACAGGATTGTTAAACATGATTTCCCTTTCATAAATCCATGTTGACTCTGCCCAATCCTACCATTATTTTCTAAGTGTCCAGTTATCACAATCTTTATAATAGATTCTAGCATTTTCCCTACTGCTGATGTCAGGCTAACAGGTCTGTAGTTCCCCATTTTCTCTCTCCCTCCTTTCTTAAGTAGTTGGGTTACATTTGCTACCTTCCAATCTGCAGGAATCGTTCTAGAATCTATGGAATTTTGGGAGATGACCACCAATGCATCCACTATCTCTACAGCCACCTCTTTCAACACTCTGGGATGAAGAGCATCGGGTCCAGGGGATTTATCAACTTCCAGTCCCATTAATTTCTCCCAGTACTACTTTTTTACTGATACTAATTTCTTTCAGTTCCTCATTCTTGCTAGTCCCTTGGTTCCCTAGTATTCCTGGGAGGTTTTTTGTATCTTCCTCCATGAAGACAGATGCAAAGTATTTGTTTAGTTTCTCTGCCATTTCCATATTCCCCATTATAAATTCTCCTGTCTCTGCCTGTAGTGGGCCCACATTTGTCTTTGCTAATCTTCTACTTTTTATATACTGATAGAAGTTTTTATCTCCCTTTTATGTTTCTCGCTAGTTTACTTTCATATTCCATTTTCTCTTTCTTTATTAGTTTCTTGGTCCCCCTTTGCTGAATTCTAAAAGCTCTAAATCCTCAGGCTTACGACTTTTTTGGCAACTTTATAAGCCTCTTCCTTTGATCTAATACAATCTCTTTAACTTCTCTGTTAGCCATGGTTGGATCACCTTTCCTGCTGGGTTTTTGTGCCTCAAAGGAATGCAAATTTGTTGTAAATCATGTATTAATTCTTTAAACGCTAACCATTACCTGTCTACTCTCATAACTTTTAATGTAGCGTCCCAACCTACCACAGCCAATTTGCCCCATACCTTAGTAGTTTGCTTTGTTTAGATTTAAAACCCTAGTTTCAGGTTGAACGACATCACTTTCAAACTTAATGTAAAATTCTATCATATTATGGTCACTCTTCCCAGAAGGAAGGGACAAAGATCAGGTGCACCAGATCTCTGCTCCAGAGACTTCCAAATGTAGTGGTTAAGATGTTTAGCAACTGCCAATACTGGGTTACAAATTCCTATTATTTACATTTTATGGGAAAACAGCATCAAAGCTTTGCTCATTTTAAACATGTTTCATCTAAGTGCCTCTTGTCACGTTTTGAGTACACTTTACTTCAAAACACAACAACTAAAAATAACTTGCCTTCAAATCCTGTCAATGGAAAAGTTATCAGAAGAATCTGAAAGTATGACAAGGAGCATTGGATTTGATTTTCTGCAGATCAGTAGAATTCTACTGAGTCAGTGCCCAGTACCAGTGGTATGGCAGGATTAGGCATGGATGATGCTACCTTTCAGGATGGCAGCATGTGTGCTTCTTTCTGCCAGTCCATCTAATTCCTGCATTTGGCACAAGGAATGCAGGGCTAGGCTGCTAAGATGTTTTACAACCTCCAGCAGGTCCATCTACCGATTAAATTGCTGTGAACTGAGGGGTATCTGAATCTCAGTAGAGTCATAATGTAGCTTAATAGCCAGCACGCTCATTCATCCCTACCCCTGAAGTACCATCCATGAGAAACACAAGGCCAGTGTTAAGACCAAGTGATTCATACACTGGCGCCAGGGGAAAGCATCAATTGGGTTTCCAATTAAAATGATGTTCAACTGAGATTTCTGGCCCTATGTATTTGCAGCCTTTCCAGTGGATTCCTGATGTTATTTTGGTGGTAATCTGTTGGAATATCATTGAATTGGCTGGAACCCAGTTCCTGGTTGTATGGTGAAGTTTCCACAATACTCTTCTGAAGGCAGAGCTTCCACCTACCCATACAAGGTGGTAAATAATAGGAATGGTTCTCCTAGTTCACCTGTCAATTGACCAAAGGCAGCATTTTTATTAGAATTGTGTTTTAACCCTTGAGCGTTTTAATGGTCAATAAACAGACAAATGACAGGTTTTCTCATGGTTTAAAGAAAGATAAATATTTATTAAATAATACCCGAAAATATTTGCATCTTCACCCACACATACACACATAAGAAAAGATAAAGATTAAAAGATAGCATGCATTCAGTTCTGATGGTTGTATAAAGAGTTTGTTGTGAAACTTTGTTTGTTTCCCTGGGAGGAAAATTTAAAAATGGTGCTGGCCTGTTTTCCCTTTTTCCTGGTTCACTGGAGTCAATCTTTGGAAAGTTTCAGGTGCACAGATGCTCTGCTGCAGACTTCTTTGGTCCAATATCAGTCACAGCTCAATGGTTAAAATCCTGTTACAATTTCTCAAGTAGGATATTTCAAAGGTCAGCTTATTGTCTCTGCCTCTAGGTAGTTTAAAGATGACATTCTGACACAGTCCTTCTTGCTGAGCTGGCTCGCTCTCTTCCTTCTGACTTTTGGCTTTCTGGCTTTTGCACAGAAAATGTCTCTTATTAAAACCCCTTACCAGAGACTTGGTTTATGTCAAATGACCAAAGTTTCTCTCCCATTGTGTTCTCATAAATGGTGTTCGATGTTGTGGCCACAGACAATGGGTTTGAATGTTGCTCATTTCTATGCCATCTTGCTAAAGTGGTGTTTTTCACTGAGTTTGAGTCTGCAATCTCTATGTCTGCAAAGTCACTGTTAGCCCAACATTTTGAAGAGGGGTAGCCATTGAATGGTCCATTTGCATTTCTGATGCTTTCTTCAACACTTTACCAGACATGACAATTAGTTCAGTGTTCTAACAGTTACCATGTATATTCGCAGTACAGGAGAGGTCACTTGACCTCTTACACCATCTTGTTTTGCAGCAATATGTGTTCATTTTGAGTTCAGTTCATCGGGTCATTTTATAATTCATAATTTCTCCTTGTGAGAGCATGCCAATTAGCATAAGCAGGTGGGCCAGAGACTCCCAAAGCCAGGAGTTTCTGCACCCCAGCCCTCATTTGGGAACTGGTGTCATAATAATGCGTGATGAGATCGCAATGGGGACGGATGTGGGTCTCGTGGCAGGGATCAGAGCAAAAATCACTAAAAAAATGAGGAGCTTCCATTGTTGAAGTCTTTCTAGGAGTTCCTGACATGAGGGACAGTCACTCTGCTTTTCTGGGGGAGGGAAGGGGCAGTAGCATCACCCTCCCGCTGTGAAACCTCTCCCCCAACCCACCCCCAGCTGCCAGTCTGGCAAGTGTTTCAGTCTCTTTGGCCAGAACATGGCCCCAAATGTCAAAAGCCTAATACTTCTGCTTGTTTCCATAACCCTACAAACTACTGTGGGATCAGGGCAGAGGCCATCAGCAAGCAGACAGTTTCATACCATTTCTTACACCAGGATAGGCTCCTGTATGGAATTTCAGGGAGCCTATGTGTAGACGTTACTGTTTTGAAGTTGTTTGCATCAAGTGGCATGAAAGTGAGTTTGGTGAGTTTTTTGCGCAGAGGAGAATCACTAGATTGTGGCCTATTTACGGCAGTAAGGGGGAAGAAATAGACAGGGCTGTTAACTTAGATGAGGATCTCAAGAGAATGTATCGTGTATGAGCAAAGAAAATGCGTCCCACAGCTGGCTATAGGTTGATCTTTCCACCCATTAATTCTACTGCTGCTTCTTTTGTTGAATCCCTTGCTACCTGTGGGGGTTCTTCTTCATTGCAAGGCAAAGTTGTATAGCATACAGCACACACCCATAAACCTTGATTCAAGTTGATATTTCCTCACTTATTCAAAGCACTGAAAGCTCACCTTAACATGTCAGTGATGTGCGTGAATGGACCAGAGTGCTCATCTTGTATCCTGTGATCCTGCACAGGTGTCATTAGCTCTGGCTACAGCGAATAGTCTTGATCTCCCAGATGCTACTCTGAGCCTTTCCATTCTGGGTGAAAGTATGTTGACTCTGTAAGCTGCCTTAAAATTAAAACATCATGGCAGCTCCGATTGATGCAATCTATTCACATGTGTAATGTGGTGCCGCTGTACACTAATGTGTGGGCTTTGTGAGACATGAGTTATTTGTTGTTGAACAAGAGTGTATGTAGGCCATGTTGGTGATATTTATGACTCCTTGGAGCTCTGAGGATCCTGCCATTCTAGAAAATTATACTGCCCTGTCACACCATTTCTGACTGGCTGTGGGGAAGGTGATGAAGTTACTCCACTCTAATGAGCAATGCACCTACTGTTCCTTTCCAAAAAGCCACTTGGTGAAGGATAGAACTGGAGCCAATCTTTACACACTTGTATATTTATTTGTAGAGTTACACAAAACTAGTATACTCCTCCTGAACTAACCACAGTTTTATTTTGTTCCTATTTATAGGGGACTCAAGTGAATGCTCACCACCTGCATACAATATACAATTAACAAATTCCCTTCTCACTCTTAAAATAAAAATTAGAGTTCGTATGCACAACCAAAATTTCAAAACCCTCCATTTTTGTACAAAGCATTACATTGTGAGACGCCCCTCCTCTAGGAATGCTAACAATATTTTTGTATATACATTTTTTTTGTAAAACAATCAGAAGTTGATGACTTGCATCCACCCATTTAAATTTAAAGATTTCCTTTCTCTCAAGCATTTGTTTAAAGCCATCAAAATCAGTCTGTAATCTTTTTTCACACACGTTTTTTGTAGAGTGTGCATTATCCCACATTGAACACCCCTTGTACAGAATCTCACTTAAAATATTCGACTAATAGAATCCCATATTGACTGCCTCCAGAAGAGCCAGTGTTTTAGCAGCCAAAGTACTTTTAACAACCCTTTTTATTTTCTTAGCTTCTCAAGCTAAAGGACAACATTTCCCATTTTCACCCATAAGAAATTTTATGACCGCAGCTGCACTAGAATATCCATTAGGAAGATTATCATGCGACGTGTCGCTAAAAATGACAAGTGTCATGTTCTTTGGGTCACCTAAGGATGGGAACTTAAGTATGTAGATTTCTGCATATTTAATTTTTTATGCTCTATTTGGCCTTAAAATGTTCTTGGCTTTAGGGTGTTTCATCGTAGTACTTAACTCCAATACATCAAAACTAGCATCCGGTCTAGTCTGAGTGCCTAACCAGTTCAGCTGACTAATGAAGCTTTGCAATTATTATATCTGAAGAAGACACAGAGCATCTTCGTTCTGTGAGGGCATAGCATGATTAGGGATGGGACTAACACTCTCAAAATAGCATTGTTGATGTAAAGCTATTCCAGACCTACTCTACTTAGTATCTAAACAACTATATTTGAAAACCTCACAAGACTAGTTCTACTCTAATCTTATAGATAACACATTTCTCAAATTCTGCTGTACTTCCCCATAAGAAATCAACATGTATCATGAAGATACCTTAAAAATTTCCTTTATGAAGGCAATAAAACATTGTAGCATCTGCTTTTAGCTGAACACAACCTATTTTCAGCAAAACAGATCTCACCGGATAAAAAACATACCCTGGAGGCATCGTTCAGGCCATAGATACATTTGAGAAGTTTCCACAGTTTTCCCTCTTCATCTTCTGCCTCTTTGGGTGGTCTCAGAAACACTTCTCTCTTACAAGTATTACCCTGAGGAAACGTGGCTTTTATGTCGATTGATCTACACTCCCATGAATATGTGGCTCAAAGAGCAAAAGAATTATCAGCTGTGGGATAGTCCATTCTACCATCTGTATCATCAAGTTGCTCTTGAAAAGCCCTCACAATTAGCCTTGCTTTACCATTTTGAGTCCCATCGGCAAAGACCTTTTCAGTACAAATCCACCTAAGTGACAAATCCGGTTGCTCCTTATCTGGTAACTCAGAATAAACTCCAAAGTTTCTCCAACTATCCAATTCCCTTTGTTTTGTCTCTCATTAGTTTATCCTCAAGTTTATTGCCAGCCACAAAAGCATCATGATCATGAGAACCTCTGCTTCTAGTTCTGCTCTGAGATTGTTCTGTTGCCCTTATTTCATTGTGTAAACTATTCAAGCTATGGCCTCTACTTGCACTTTTATGACTTTCAAGACTACTACTGCTAGATTGCATTCTTGTATTATCGGAGAGTCTTTCTCCAGTACATGATCATCTTTTGATGCAAGAGATACTTCCGTATCCACTATCAATATTTGTGTTATGCTTCTTACTGTCCACTCATTCAGCCCATTCTGCCAGTTGATGGATCTCACTTCTTAGCCATCATCCTGAGCAGTGGCTTTTCCTGCACATCCCACAATTGTCGCATCCCTCTATTCACTAGACCTTTCTGGAAAAATGTCACTCAAGTATCCTCTCCAAGCAATTGGCCTTTGGATGCAATAACTCTGCCCACTCACATTATCACTATCCAGCCCTTGATCTACCATATTCTGTTCCTAAGGATCTTCATCACAAAACACATGAGCATTTGAGGTACAAGGTGCCTCATTTACTTCCATCAGCTGCTCAGAGTCTAAGAATTTGTAATCCTGATTAATTCTGAGGAATGAAGCTTAACAGTTTGATTGCCCTGTTTGATTAGTACTGTCTTACCATCATAACCTACTACCTTACT
The DNA here is from genome assembly GCF_036365525.1 of Heterodontus francisci. NCBI lineage: Eukaryota > Metazoa > Chordata > Chondrichthyes > Heterodontiformes > Heterodontidae > Heterodontus > Heterodontus francisci. The sequence goes on from NC_090387.1 coordinate 86,712,493, forward strand.
CAGGCCTTTCCATTCCCTGTGACCTGTCTTATACTATACCAAGTCTCCTAAATTAACTTGTCTTGGGTGGCCTCAGTGCTCTCTGAGTTTTCTGAGACCTCAGCCTTGATGAAAGCCATCTTCCTGCATGTAAAGCATTGAAATATGCAGCAAAAATAGAACTACCTTCTGGAGCAGGAGGATTATCATACGGCACAGAAGGCATTTTGGGATTTCGCCCTTCAACTAATTGATAGGGACTATACCTTCCAACCATCATGAGTGAATTCTTTGCATGAACCACCCATGCTAGAACAGAAATCAACTTGCAGTCTGGTTGATCAGCTAAGATTTTTTTGCAGCGTTTTATCGATCACTGCATGATTGCTTTCAGAATCCATTGCTGAAAGGACTATCAGCTTCATTTTTCGTGATGTTTCCCCTGGTTGGGGAGTCTAGAACCAGGGGACACAGTTTCAAAATAAAGTGAAGCTACTTAGGATAGAGATGAGGAGAAATTTCTTTACTCAGAGGATTGTGAATCTTTGGAATTCTCTACCACAGAGGGCTGTGGAAGCTCAGTCATTGAGTATGTTTAAAGCAGAGATTGACAGATTTCTAAATACAAATTACATAAGGGGATATGAGGATAGTGTGGGAAAAAGGCATTGAAGTGGATGATCAGCCATGATCATATTGAATGGTGGGGCAGGGTGGATGGGCTAAATGGCCTACTCCTGCTTCGATCTTCCTATATGTTTCAGTATGATCATCTCTCATTCTTCTAAACTTCAATGGGTATAGGCCAAACCCGCTCAATCTTTCCTCATAAGACAACCCCTTCATCCCAGGAATCAACCTAGTGAACCTTCTCTGAACTGCCTCCAATGCAAGTATATCCTCCTTAAATAAGGAGAACAAAACTGTATGCAGTATGCTAGATGTGGTCTCACCAAAGCTCCAGGCAAAAGGCCTGAGCTCCTCCGGCAGGGAGTCCAGCCACTACTGATCTACCAGTAGTCCAGAACATTTCTCCCAGTTCATCCTGGTGGAGGACCTGCATATCCTTCGCAGGTCAATGGTATCTGTGACCGTAAGGAGCATGTCATTGACATAAGCCAAGAGGACAACATCCACAATGGACCTATGCAGAGCCAGTACCATCAACCTCATCTGCAAGAGGCACCAGATAGGCTCCATACAGATGGCATATAACTGGACAGACATGGGGCACCCTGACGCACTCTTCTCCAAAAGCAAAGGGGTGCTCTCAAAGACTTATCAACTTTAATCAGACACTCCATGGCGACATACAGAAGTCAAATACAGGTGATGAGATGCACCCCGAGTCCGAAAACCTGCAAAGTCCCTAATAAGTATTCATGATCTACCCTGTTGAATGCCTTCTGCTGATCCAGGGAAAGGAAGGCCATGGATAGACCAGCCCTCTGGGAAAGGTGGACCTGGTCCCAGACCAAGTGAATGATGTCATGGATTGTCTAGCCCGGTCCTGTGTTGGACTCATCACAGTGGATCATGTGGGCCAGCACGGTGCCAAGGAGAGCAGACATGGTCCTGGCAAAGATCTTGTAGTCCTCAGGAAGGAGACTAGGTGCCAGTTCCTAAGCAGGCAGAAATTGCCCCTCCTGGGTTTCAGGACAATGATGGTCCCTATGCCAAGAGAGGGACATTTCACCAGTCTTAGACCTTCACCCAGGACCCACGCGTAGTCATCCCCCCCGTCTGCCACCACCCCCCCCACCCCCCCCCAACACCGCCCACCCCCAGGACTTGCCAGAAAGCCTTGTGGAACTCCATGGTCTGCCCATCCAGCCTCGGGGACTTGCCCCTTGGGAGCTGGTTGAGGGCAGTGGTCAGCTCCACCAGACCCAGTGGAGCATCGAACCGCTCGGCGCCCTCCGGGCTGAGCTTTGGCAGGTCCTCTAGCAAAACTTCACAAGCATCCTTGCTGGACAGATTTGAAAAGAACAGAACACCATAATGGGCTCAGGCGTGGGCACTGAGACCAGAGCTGCCTACATTCTCCCTGCCTTTTTTTCCGTGAGTATAAGAAGGGGAAGTCATGGTTCAGGTCCTGGAGACACTGGATACGCAACCTTACGAACACGTCTTGGGATCAACAAACTGCAGGTCCTTCAGCGCGACCTTCTTCTCTTCGTACACCTTCTGCAGGGCTGGGTCTTCAATGGCCTGACCAAGACAGGACTCTAGGTCGAGCATCTCCTCTTCCAACCCCTGGCCGACCGCCTCACGTACTCCTGACAGAAGACGTGGACGTGAGCCTTGCCCACATTCCAATCATGGCTTCAAGGACGGGAGGCCCCCCACCCCCAGCCTCCTTCTCCAGATATCCCAGAATCATTGTAACCTGTCTTAGAACTGCTTGGCCCCCCAACAACAGGTTTTTAAAACGCCAGTATGCAGACCCCATCTGCACACAGAATGGAACCAGCTCTGCCCGCACCAGGTAGTGTTCTGAGCGTGGCACTGGCCACAAAGAAACCAGCGGAATGCCGGAGATATACACCCAAAAAATATAAAGACGGTCAGTTTTGGACTCTCCTCCTCCAATCCTCATGAAAGTGAAAGCACTGGAGTCGGGGTAGAGATTTCAGCCAACCAGGTCCCTCAACTTCTCCATCACTGCCAGGGGTACCGCAGCAGTTCCTCGATTCTAGGATATAGTTTAAATCCCTCCCCAAGGGTGATGCACTCGCCAGCGTCAATGGAGTCAAGATGAGTGGACACTTCTTCAAAGAAGTGCTCTTGCAGTGCATCGGCCTGGGGAGCGGACCAGACGGCAAGTGACCTAGCACAGGCTCCTGGTCCACCAAAATCTCCAGCTTAAAATGTGTCAGCAAGATAGCCACCCCACCTGACTGGAGGAGAGGTGGTTCATGCTGACACCTCCTTGCCATTCCAAGAGCCACATAAACTAGTCTCCCAGAATGCTGTGGGTTTCCTGCAGGAAACACGTCACATACTCCTCTTCCTTAAGGAGCGCAAAATTGAGAAATCTATGGTATGCCTTTTTGCTGCTGTTGATTTTGAGGCTGGCTATAGTTGTTTTTATGGCAAGAATCTAGTGCAACCACCACCTACACCCAACTGTGGAGAAGGAGTGAAATCACTCTTGATCCTCCACTCCCTCAGCAGCCCAGTGAAGAATATCTTGAGCCTGCACAGCTCGAATTGACTCATGTCCTTGCTTTTGCCTGCTGTCGTTACAATTGAGTGGACGGACCTGACAAGCAGTGTCAGCTCCAACCATTGTTTGCGGGCCAGCTCGACCTTGTCATGGTGACTCAAGCTATTGGCCAGGAATTCCCAGAGTTCCGAGAGGGGGTGAGGGGAGACTTGGCCGGGAGCATGAGGGTGCCCACCGCCATACCAGCAATGAACTGCAAATCACCCCAGTGCCCTCCACTGAGCCACCATCCTCCTGTGTGTCGTTAGCAACCAACCTGCCCACTGCACAGGGTGCAGCGGGTGGTCCAGCCAGACTAACCAGCCCTACTCTGTCACCATCCCACCTCCAGGATCAACAGCAATGTGCTCCTTCCTGGGCTTCTCTGGTGGGGTCTGGGCCAAAGGCTGGCAGCAGCTTGGTGCCTGCTGTACCTCTGGCACTGGGTCGCACAGTGACTCAGGGAAAAGCTCCATTCCCCGCACCTGTACCTCCAATGCCAAAAGTCAGAGACAAAGAAAGAGTGCCTTCCCTCCCCCGCCCAGGAACCCAGCGACCCAGCATGTGGGGCCTTTTTATTCGGAACCTCCACCAGGTCGAGCAGGTCCGAGGGGATGACAGCACGTGGCCAGGTCGGCTCAGCCTCATCAACCTTGCTCAGCACCGCCTTCAGAATGCCCAATCTGGTATTGAGTGACTGGATTATACCAGGTGGATCCGCTCCCGAGTGACGGGCAACTGCAGCTGACAGTGTTTGGAGGTGGGTGGGGGGCGCGGTGGGGTTGGTTGCCGACTGGATCCACGAGGAGCACCAACTCCTCTTCCACTGACCATGTCCCTTTTCTGGACTGTCCTCACTCCCGAGGAGCAGTGCCTCCTCCTTCTGTTCCGGGAGGGAGGCTGAGGGAGGGAGACCTCCAAGTCTATCAAGGCCTCTGGCTCCACACCTTCCCTCTCCCCTTCACTGCCGCACCCAAGTCCAGTCGTGGGCTGTGAATGCTCCACCAGTGCAGTCAGGGGCTTGGCTCAGTCACATAGGGACTGCGTGTGGCGGGAGATCACTCGTGGGCAGGCCCATGCTATCTGGGGGGCTAGCCTCGAACTGCTTTGTTTTGCACCACATCTTCCTTCTGTATAGAAACTCTCCCCTGCCCACTGGCAGCCGCGGTGACCTTGGCCTCCAACGCAAATTACATGCCTGAGAGTTCAGATGCAAGAATGGGGGAGGGGCAATGGCGCCAACCTCAGCAGCCTGGGTTGTTTTGGTAGCCTGGGAGGTGGGGCAGTTTTCTGTACATGCCCCACGTCCTTCTGGATGTGGCACCACACACCATCTGATGTCCAGAAGACACAGTAGGCTGCCCCCGGTACTGGATGATGAACGCACACTCCATGTCCTCCTCCCATGCCATCTGAACAAAGACTTAGCACTGGAAGGAGAAGACATGCTAGAGCCTATTTTCTCTGAAGCGATCGGCGCTATCCCTGACCCATCTCCCCCAATTGGAGAAGTTGGGGGAGGAGAAGCTCATCTGGAATAAAGGGCAGGACATTTGAGATTATTCAAGAGGGTCCACGAGCAGGTAGGTCCCATCCACCATAAAGCCCTCGCAAGGCCGAGGTGCACGGCCCGCTCGGTCTTCAGAAAAAACACGACCTTTCTGTACAATAGTGAGGCATCTACAATGGCTGAAGGGCCAACCACCCCAGCCACAGCTTTGATGCACGCCTCGATTGTAATTTTGGGCTGAGTGTAGCTCTTCACCCCATGCTTTTTAGTAATTAGCATAAATGGTGACAGGTCTGCAGGAGCATAAGAGGCAGTTACACCCATGTAGGTCAGACCCTGCCACCAATGAAGATGGAGTCGCCATTGAAGCTTTGCGAACTACACCCACTCCAAGTCTCAAGCTTGATGTTTCTGATGATGCCTTTGTCTGCAGAGAGCACTGAAAAGGAAAAACCACCCATCACTTAACTTGGGATGGGACAGTGGCTTCCTCCCTTCTGTGCAGAAGGAGAAAGGGCGGCACAGTGGCGCAGTGGTTAGCACCGCAGCCTCACAGCTCCAGGGACCCGGGTTCGATTCCAGGTACTGCCTGTGTGGAGTTTGCAAGTTCTCCCTGTGTCTGCGTGGGTTTTCTCCGGGTGCTCCGGTTTCCTCCCACAAGCCAAAAGACTTGCAGGTTGATAGGTAAATTGGCCACTATAAATTGTCACTAGTGTAGGTAGGTGGTAGGGAAATATAGGGACAGGTGGGGATGTTTGGTAGGAATATGGGATTAGTGTAGGATTAGTATAAATGGGTGGTTGATGTTCGGCACAGACTCGGTGGGCCGAAGGGCCTGTTTCAGTGCTGTATCTCTAATCTAAAAAAAAAAAAGGATGCAGTCGCCACTCAAATTTGGGCTCATTGGGTGAAGGGGGAGGAGATGTCTTCACCTGGGACAGCTGGAACTGCCCAGGCACTGTCCTCTACCGGATCTTATCGATAAGATTAAAGAAAATTTCACCTAGGCAGCTCCAGCTGTCCCAGGCCAGGCAATGGGGGAGCAGTGTTTATTAGTGTGAGCGGCATAGACAATTTTCAGGAGCGTTCCCCCTCATGATCTTCCGGACTCTGTCTTCTTCCTTCTCCCCACCTACAAGTAATAGTCCTTATTGAAAAGTGCACCGAGCGCCCACCACTTGCCGTGAAAATTGCTCTCTCTCTCTCCTTCAAAGCAGATATTATTAATTGTGGTTGTTGCTGTTATTGTCCCTTCCACCCTCCACCCGGCACCTCACCCCCCTGCCCCCACCCCACTATGGGAAGTCAGCAGCAAAGCAAAGCAAAATACTCCCTCCTTCCTGGCTCCTTCACTCTCTCTCTCCTCCAGGTTCCAGGCAGCAGCAGCAGGATTAGCAGCAGTACCTCCTCACCATCCAGCAATGACTGTTCTTTTTCAGAAAACCAGTTGGTGGAAGAACTGGAGCCAGTCTTTACACACTTTTATATTTATTTACAGATTTACACATTACAAGCATACACCTCCTAACCCTTGGTTTTAGTCGGTGTCTATTTATACCTCTTTTTAAAACCTAATAGCAACTTTTCAGTTGACCCAAAAGGAGGGACTAAGTCCTCCTAATGAAGACTTGTGCTCCAGAACTTGCCATGCCACTAGCCAAGCTGTTTCAGTACAGCTGCAACACTGGCATTTACCCGACAATGTGGAAAATTTCCCAGCTATGTCCTGTACACAAAAAGTACGGCAAATCCAACCCGGCCAATTACCGCGCCATAAGTCTACTGTCAATCAGCAGCAAAGTGAAGAAAGGTGTCAGCGACAGTGCTATTCAGCGGCACTTGCTCAGCAATAAACTGCTCACTGACACTCATTTTGGGTTCTGCCAGGGCCATTCAGCACCTGACCTCATTACAGCCTAGGTCCAAACATGGACAAAAGAGCTGAATTTAAAAGGTGAGGTGAGAGTGACTACCCTTGACATCAAGGCACATTTGACTGAGTGTGGCATCAAGGAGCCCTAGCAAAGCTGGAGTCAGTTGGGGGAAAACTCTCCATTAGTTAGAGTCATATCAGACGCAAAGGAAGATGGTTGTGAATGTTGGAAGTCAATCATTTCAGCTCCACGACATCAATGCAGGTGTTCGTCAGGTTAGTGTCCTAGGCCCAACCATCTTCAGCTGCATCATCAATGAGCTTCCCTCCATCATGTGGTCAGAAGTGGGGATGTTTGCTGATGATTGCACAATGTTCAGCACCATTATCAACTCCTCAGGTACTGAAGTAGTCCTTGTCCATATGCATGCAGCAAGACCTGGACAACATTCAGGCTTGGGCTGATAAGTGGCAAGTGTTATGACCAGGTGAGAAAGTTGTCTAGGGGTCTTTTACTGTCTTCACCTGGTCTTATTGTAACAGAGTTTAATTTGAAACATACTGTGTTTAAAGCTCCCCCTTGGTGAATCCTTGTTCACCACCTCCAATTATAAGTCAAGAAAGGAGCATAAACAGGCTTTCTGAGGTTTAAAGAAGAAAAGTGAAATTTATTAAACTTACTTAAATGCTAATTCGGTTAACGCCTATGGATATACGATGCGCCCACGCTAGCATGCACATGCGATACACACATGCAAATAGGGACAGAAAAGAGCAGAAGAAAAATAAAGAAGAGAGGTTTGAGGCAGTCTCTGAAGAGGGTTTCTTGTTACTGTTTCTGTGTTTCTAGCTCGCCGTAGAATCTTTGATTGTAGACAGCTCTTACTTTTCGTTGGGGCCCAGTATTCTTCTTAAACCTTGTTCACTGTAGGAGACTTTTCTCCCTTTGAGTTCACGAGTCTTCAATGGATCTTCAGTTCCATGAGAAAGAGATGGGAGCAGACAGGAGAGAGATGTTCTCAGTCCAGGAGCAAACAGCTTTCTAATCAGTTCAGAGCTTTGTGGCCAGTTCAAATTCTGCAGCAGCCAAGTCATGTGACTTAAAAACAAGAAATGCTGGAAATACTCAGCAGATCTGGCAGCATGTGTGGAGAGAGAAGCAGAGTTAATGTTTCAGTTCAGTGACCCTTCTTCAGAACTGGCAAATATTAGAAACGTGAAAGGTTATCAGCAAGTAAAGCAGGGGTGGGGCAAGAGATAACAAAGGAGAAGGTGTAGATAGGACAAGGCCACAGAATAGCTGACCAGAAGGTCATGGAGCAAAGGCAAACAATATGTTAATGGTGTGTTGAAAGACAAAGCATTAGTACAAATAGTGTGTTAACAGACTGAAAATTGAACAGCAGCAAGTACAAACATGAAAAAAAACAGTGGGTAAGCAAACTGAACAAACTAAGATGAAATGAAATAAAATAAACACACAAAAAAATATTTTAAAAAGTAAAATGAACAAAGAAAAAATAACTAAAAATGAAAGTAAAATGGGGGGCCCGTCATGCTCTGAAATTATTGAACTCAATGTTCAGTCCGGCAGGCTGTAGTGTGCCTAATCGGTAAATGAGATGCTGTTCCTCGAGCTTGCGTTGATGTTCACTGGAACACTGCAGCAATCCCAGGACAGAGATGTGAGCATGAGAGCGGGGGGAGTGTTGAAATGGCAAGCAACCGGAAGCTCAGGGTCCTGCTTGCGGACTGAGCGGAGGTATTTCGCAAAGCGGTCACCCAGTCTCCATTTGGTCTCCCAATGTAGAGGAGACCACATTGTGAGCAGTGAATACAGTATACTACATTGAAAGAAGTACAAGTAATTCTCTGCTTCACCTGAAAGGAGTGTTTGGGGCCTGGGATAGTAAGGAGAGAGGAGGTAAATGGGCAGATATTACATCTCCTGAGATTGCAGGGGAAGGTGCCATGGAAAGGGGATGAGGTTATGGAGGTAATGGAGGAGTGAACCAGGGTGTCACGGAGGGAATGATCCCTTCGGAATGCTCACAGGGGAAGGGAGGGGAAGATGCGTTCGGTAGTGGCATCACGCTGGAGGTGGCAGAAATGGCAGAAGATGATCCATTGGATATGGAGTCTGATGGGGTGGAAAGTGAGGCCAAAGCGAATCCTGTCGCGGTTCTGGGAGGGAGGGGAAGGAGTGAGGGTAGAGGTGCGGGAAATGGGCCGGACATGGTTGAGGGCCCTGTCAACCACAGTGGGGGGGAATCTCGGTTAAAGAAAAAGGAAGACATATCAGAAGCCCTGTCATGGAAGGTAGCATCATCAGAGCAGATGCGTCGGAGTCGGAGAAACTGGGAGAATGGAATGGAGTCATTACAGGAGGCAGAGTGTGAAGAAGTGTAGTCGAGGTAGCTGTGGGAGTCAGTGGGCTTATAATGGATATTAGTAGACAGCCTATCCCCAGAGATGGAGACAGAGAAGTCGAGGAAGGGAAGGGAAGTGTCAGAGATGGACCATGTAAAAGTGAGAGACGGGTGGAAATTAGAAGCAAAGTTGATAAAGTTTTCCAGTTTGGGGCGGGAACAGGAAACGGCACCGATACAGTCATCAATGCACCAGAAAACAAGTTGGGGGAGGGGGCCTGAGTAGGACTGGAACAAGGAATGCTCGACATATCCCACAAAAAGACAGGCATAACTAGGACCCATGCGGGTACCCATAGCAACACCTTTTACTTGAAGGAAGCGAGTGGAGTTGAAGGAGACGTTATTCAATGTGAGAACAAAACTTAGTATGCAGGTACAGCAAATAATAAAGAAGGCTAACGGAATGCTATCCTTCATTATAAGAGGAATTGAAAATACAAGTAAGGACGTTATGCTTCAGTTATACAGGGCATTGGTGAAATCACACCTTGAATACAGTTTTTGTCTCCTTGTTTAAGGAATGATGCAAGTGCGTTGGAGACATTTCAGAGGAGGTTTACTAGATTGATACCTGGAATGAGCAGGTTGTCTTATGAGGAAAGGTTGGACAGACTGGGCTTATTTTCACAGGAGTTTAGAAGAGTGAGAGGAGATTTGGTTGAAGCATATAAGATCCTGAACGGTCTTGACAAAGTGGATGTGGAAAGGATGAATCCTCTTGTTGGTGAGTCCAGAACTAGGGGGCAATGTTTTAAAATTAGGGGTCATCCTTTTAGGACAGAGATGAGGAGAATTTTTTTCTCTCAGAGGGTTGTGCGACTTTGGAATTCTCTGCCTCAGAAGGTGGTGGAGGCGGGGCCATTGAATATTTTTAAGGCGGCGGTAGATAGATTCTTGTGAAGCAATGGAATCAAAGATTATCAGAGTAGATGGGAGTGTGGAATTCAAGATAAAAACATGCTTCCCATGTGGCGACAGGCCCACCCGCCGCTGTGTTAATTCTGGCAGCGGCAAGATGAGGCCCTTAATTTCCCACTTAAGGGCCTCAATTGGCGATAAGGCGGGAAGGCCGTTCACTGGCCTTCCCGCGTCAGATTTAATTTGGGTGGAGGTGGAAGGTTGCGGGCCCCCCTCTGCCATCATCCCACCTGATTGTATGCTCTCCCTGTCTCCAAGTCCAATGTGGGGGAGAGGATACAATTCCCCACGAACTGTTTACCTGGGCACCACTTAAGGAGACAGCCAGATTCAGAATTATGCCATCTATTTGCTTGCAGGGACACCTGCAGCTAACACACAACAGGAGACTGGTGCTACTAGTGATTGAAACAGCCAATTGTGCCTTCAAGTCCTCTACCCCCACCCAGATTTGCGGCAATGCTTTCCAATGGTGAGAGAGCCCTGTAGTGACAAGCACAGCCATCCTTCTTCCACAACTTGAACTTCACCAGCCCTCAAGCAGGGCTTTGGACTGTTGCACTGCTTCATTACTTGGCCACAGCCTGGGTTTTCTGCCTCCGTATATATTGTGGCAGCCACTATATTTTGCCAGATAGCTGCACAAAGGCTGAAATATGGACATTAAAAATATTAGCAGGCATATGTGGCTACTTACCTTTAAGTGGTTGCATCCATTTAAATCCACCCATTATAAATAGTTTTAATTCATGATTTCCCAATCCACCCTTGGTGAGATCCCAAAACAAGACCCAATATCAACTAGGTGCTTGGCCATACTATGAGTGAAGCCTACCGACAAAATCATAGAGGCGGTCACACTAGCATTTAGTTCCTGATTGGAGACCTGATCAGAGAATCGATCCCAATATGGCATGTTCCTTCCGAACAGTGTTGTAGATGTACCTACACCACATGGACCACAGTGGTTCAAGAAGGCAGGGCACCATCACCTCTTCAGGCTCAATTAAGGATGGGCAATAAGTGGTGATGCCTATAAACTGTGAATAAAAAGAATCAAACATTCTTGTAACATTAGCTCCAAAAAACCTGTTCACACAACCAGCTAAGGAAAAGTTCTTACATCAGTCTGATGTTTTTAACATCCCTGATTTAGTTAAATAATTATTTTATCTTCACACATAGAACAAAGTATACCACCAAGAGTACTGACATCGACAGTTTGTGCTGCAATCGCTGGCATCGGGAAGATGCCAGATGGTGTGTTGAGGGAGTAATTTGCTATAATTAAAAGCCTCTCACTTCTGTCTCCATATTGCCTGCTTATTCAGGAACTGGATCAAACAGCAGGTGGGTGAGAACATGCAGATGCTGTTTTCTTAGTACGTCAATGTCAAAAATGGTATCCTTGGTGGGGCAGCAGGGGCAATCCACTCCTCATCAAATATTCAAGTAACTAGATTCTTTGTTGGGCAGACTGTTACCATTACAATCAACATGCTAGCCTGTCATCCACCAGCATTAATATAACTCCTTCAGTCATATTGACAGTATTTCTCAAGAATGTGCATTATTCTTTTGAATTATGATGAACAAAGGATTAGCAGGAAGGTTGGGTCCTTTCAGAGCAGAGGCCAAGCCTCTCTGAAGAGCAGTGTGAGAACAGCCTGAAACTCATGTTGTCTCACCTCTGACCTGATCTTGGTAAAGGACCTATTGGTTTCAGGGAAATTGCCAAGGTAATTTGAGATACAGATCAGCTGTGGTCTAATTGAATGGTGGAACAGGCTTGAGGCACTGAATAGTCTACTTCTCTCCCTTATGTTCCTATGTAAGCATGTTCACACCACTTAATTTTACACTTTTGCCTTAAAATGCATTTTAACAGCACTCTACTGAATCATAGATGTTTACATCACAGAAAGCCACAATATATACATGCCCCAGCTCTTGGCTACAGCAATACAAAACTAATCACACTACCTTGCTATCTCTCCGTAGTCCTGTATTAATCCTAAACAAATCCCATTGACCTGCACTCCCCATTGTCCTGTATTCATCCAACCTAATCCCACTGACCTGCTGCCTGCTCATTGCTCTGTATCAATCCAAATCTACTCTCACTGACTTGCTCTCTCTCTATTGCCCTGAATCTTCCTCTGCTCTCACTGTAAACTTAGAGCATCATAGAGGAGAATGCACACAGCACCTTTTTACTTGCTAAGTGCACAGCCATGCCCATGTTTCCATGCTACAATTTATATTGCTCCATGCCAACTTATTTGTTTCTTGACCCATCAAATGGGGCAAGGACCAAAAGCCGAGCAGCCAAACAAGACAAAGTACCCGCAATCCACATGTTCACAGACTTGCATCAAGGCACTGATGGCTGTGGTTCTCTCCTGTCACTGGTTCAGGCAGTTTCTTCTTCATCCGTTCCATGGGTATAGCTCTATTCAGGACAAAATGTAAGGTGCATCAGGTGGCAGTCATCTTAAAGGCCCAGGCCAACCTGTACAACATGGCCTCCTCTGTTCCTCCCCTTCCTCTCTGTGAAGCAGCAGAAAGACAGGGAGGGCTAGGAGGAGGAATTTAATTTTACTTCCCTAGTTTAGTGGTTCTCAAACTTTTTTTTAATGATAGGACCCCTTTTCAAATGGAGTAGTGATCACAGACCTCCAAACTACATGATAATACAATATAATGCTCATAATACAAAAGTGCTGCATGTAAAGAATATTTTAATGCTTTTAAGGAACAGGCAAGCACTTAGAGTAGCAATTTGAGGACTATGTCCCTGATGTAGACAGTGATGAGACAGACCAGACAAACCAGAGATAAAGGATAAATGTGACTCCACTAACATTCTAGTGCATGCCAACTGAACTGCTTTTAATGTGGTTAAAGATTGTCTTTTAATGGCATCCATACCCAATCAGATCACAAACCACATCCAATACAAATAGCTAATGGCCAAATCATTATTAAGAGTAGTTGCACCATATTTAGATGTTTAGCAGGCTCAAAGCAGGTGACTGTTTTAACGATAAAAAAGCTTCCCATAAACAGACAAGTTTTATTTCCTCCAGCTCCAATGCAGAGTCGTCACTTCAACGTGACTTTCTCAGGAGTATTTTACAGACTTGTGCAAAACACAGCCCAGTTTCTCGTTGTTATTTAATCATTCAAGGAATTTACATTATTGCAACATGGTGGCAGATTTAACTAAGTGCAACTGAGAGCTTTTCCACAATTACAAGAATCAAACCAAGAGATTAATATACACAGAAAATGCTGGAAGTACACATTATAATGGTACTTGCTCACCGCATGAGTCCAAATTGAATGCATCTTAATATCACAGCAGCAGCTGGCCTCCTCTCCCCTCCTTCTGAAAGTAAATGTGAGACTCATCATTGAAAACCATGGAAGCTGAGGCGCCCATCACCTTAGGGAAGGAATTCTGTTGTCCTTACCTGGTCTGGCCTACTTATGACTCCAGACCCACAGCAACGTGGTTGACTTTTACATGCCCTGTGACATGGCCTAGCACACCACTCAGTTGTATCTAACCACTAAGAAGTCAATAAAAAGGAATGAACCGGACGGACCACCCGTCATCGACCTAGGCACCGGAAACAACAACGGCAAACCCAGCCCTGTCGACCCTGCAAAATCCTTCTTCCTAACGTCTGGGGGCTTGTGCCAAAGTTGGGAGAGCTGTCCCACAGACTAGTCAAGCAACAGCTGACATAGTCATACTCACGGAATCGTACCTGACAGACAATGTCCCAGACACTACCATCACCATCCCCGGGTATATCCTGTCCCACCGGCAGGACAGATCCAGCAGAGGTGGCGGCACAGTGGTATAATGTAGGGAGGGAGTTGCCCTGGGAGTCCTCAGCATTGACTCTGGATCCCATGAAGTCTCATGGCATCAGATCAAACATGGACAAGGAAACCTCCTGCTCATTACCACCTACTGCCCTCCCTCAGCTGATGAGTCAGTACTCCTCCATGTTGAACAGCACTTGGAGGAAGCACTGAGGGTGACGAGGGCGCAGAATGTACTCTGGGTGGGGGACTTCATTGTCCGTCACCAAGAGTGGCTCGGTAGCACCACTACTGACCAAGCTGGCCGAGTCCTAAAGGACATATCTGCCAGACTGGGTATGTGGCAGGTGGTGAGGGAACCAACAAGAGGGGAAAACATACTTGACCTCGTCCTCACCAATCTGCCTGCCGCAGATGCATCTGTCCATGACAGTATTGATAGGAGTGACCACCGCACAGTCGTTGTGGAGACGAAGTCTCACCTTCACATTGAGGATACCCTCCATCGTGTTGTGTGGTATTACCACTGTGCTAAATGGGATAGATTTCGAACAGATCTAGCAATGCAAATCTGGGCATCCATGAGGTGCTGTGGGCCATCAGCAGCAGCAGAATTGTACTCAACCACAATCTGTAACCTCATGGCCTGGCATGTCCCCCACTCTACCATTACCATCAAGCCAGGATACCAACCCTGATTCAATGAAGAGTGCAGGAGGACATGCCAGGAGCAGCAGCAGGCATACCTCAAAATGAGGTGTCAACCTGGTGAAGCTACACCACAAGATTATCTGCGTGCCAACCTACATAAGCAGCATGCGATAGACAGAGCTAATCGATCCCATAACCAATGGATCAGATCTAAGCTCTGCAGTCCTGCCACATCCAGCCGTGAATGGTGGTGGACAATTAAACAACTAACTGGAGGAGGTGGCTCCACAAATATCCCCATCCTCAATGATGTGGGAGCCCAGCACATCAGTGCAAAAGATAAGGTTGAAGCATTTGCAACAATCTTCAGCCAGAAGTGCCGAGTGGATGATCCATCTCGGCCTCCTCCTGAAGTCCCCAGCTTCACAGATGCCAGGCTTCAGCCAATTCGATTCACTCCGTGTGATATCAAGAAATGACTGGATACTGCAAAGGCTATGGGCCCTGAGAATATTCCGGCAATAGTACTGAAGACCTGTGCTCCAGAACTTGCTGCGCTCCTAGCCAAGCTGTACCAGTACAGCTACAACACTGGCATCTACCCTGTGATGTGGAAAATTGCCCAGGTATGTCCTGTACACAAAAAACAGAACAAGTCCAACCCGGCCAATTACCGCCCAGACAGCCAGCTCTCAGATATCAGCAAAGTGATGGAAGGTGTCTTCAACAGTGCCATTTAGGGGCACTTTCTTAGCAATAATCTGCTCAGTGACACTCAGTTTGGGTTCCGCCAGGGCCACTCAGCTCCTAACCTCATTACAGCCTTGGTTCAAACATGGACAAAAGAGCTAAACTCAAGAGGTGAGGTGAGAGTGACCGCCCTTGAAATCAAGGCAGCATTTGACCGAGTATGGCATCAAGGAGCCCTAGCAAAACTAAGGTCAATGGGAATCAGGGGGAAAACACTCCAATGGCTGGCGTCATACCTAGCGCAAAGGAAGTTGGTTGTGGTTGTTGGAGGTCAATCATCTGAGCTCCAGGACATCACTGTTGGAGTACCTCAGGGTAGTGTCCTAGGCCCAACCATCTTCAGCTGCTTCATCAATGACCTTCCTTCAATCATAAGTTCAGAAGTGGGGATGTTCGCTGATAACTGCACAATGTTCAGCACCATTCGTGACTCCTCAGATACTGAAGCAGTCTGTGTCGAAATGCAGCAAGACCTGAACAATATCCAGGCTTGGGCTGATAAGCGGCAAGTGACATTCGCGCCACACAAGTGCCAGGCAATGACCATCTCCAACAAGAGAGAATCTAACCATCTCCACTTGACATTCAACGGCTTTTTTCCTGCCAACTGCTCAGTCTCTTCAACTCGCCACGCTTTAGCCCCGCCTTTATGGTTGCCCACCAGCTCTGGCGATCGCTGGCAACTGACTCCCATGACTTGTGATCAATGTCACAGGACTTCATGTCGCGTTTGCAGACGTCTTTAAAGCGGAGACATGGACGGCCGGTGGGTCTGGTACCAGTGACGAGTTCGCTGTACAATGCGTCCTTGGGGATCCTGCCATCTTCCATGCGGCTCACATGGCCAAGCCATCTCAGGCGCCACTGGCTTAGTAGGGTGTATATGCTGGGGATGTTGGCCGCCTCGAGGACTTCTGTGTTGGAGATACGGTGCTACCACCTGATGCCAAGGATTCTCCGGAGGCAGCAAAGAGGGAATGAATTGAGACGTCGCTCTTGGCTGACATACGTTGTCCAGGCCTTGCTGCCGTAGAGCAAGGTACTGAGGACACAGGCTTGATACACTTGGACTTTTGTGTTCTGTGTCAGTGCGCCATTTTCCCACACTCTCTTGGCCAGTCTAGACATAGCAGAGGAAGCCTTTCCCATGCGCTTGTTTAATTCTGCATCGAGAGACAGGTTACTGGTGATAGTTGAGCCTAGGTCAGTGAACTCTTGAACCACTTCCAGAGTGTGGTTGCCGATATTGATGGATGGGGCATTTCTAACGTCCTGTCCCATGATGTTCGTTTTCTTGAGGCTGATGGTTAGGCCAAATTCATTGCAGGCAGCCGCAAACCTATCGATGAGTCTCTGCAGATACTCTTCAGTGTGAGATGTTAATGCAGCATCGTCAGCAAAGAGGAGTTCCCTGATGAGGACATTCCGTACTTTGGTCTTCGCTTTTAGACGGGCAAGGTTGAACAACCTGCCACCTTATCTTGTGTGGAGGAAAATTCCTTCTTCTGAAGACTTGAATGCATGTGAGAGCAGCAGGGAGAAGAAGATCCCAAACAGTGTAAGTGCGAGAACACAGCCCTGTTTCACACCACTCAGGATTGGAAAGGGGTCTGATAAGGCGCCACTATGCTGAATTGTGCCTTTCATATTGTCATGGAATGAGGTGATGATACTTAGTAGCTTTGGTGGGCATCCACTCTTTTCTAGTAGTCTGAAGAGACCACGTCTGCTGACAAGGTCAAAGGCTTTGGTGAGATCAATGAAAGCAACGTAGAGGGACATCTGTTGTTCATGGCATTTCTCCTGTCGCTGGCGAAGGGAGAACAGCATGTCAATGGTGGATCTCTGTGCTCAAAAGCCACACTGTGCCTCAGGATAGACACGCTCAGCCAGCTTCTGGAGCCTGTTTAAAGCAATACGAGCGAAGACTTTCCCCCACTATGCTGAGCCGGGAGATTCCACGGTAGTTGTTGCAGTCACCGCGGTCACCCTTGTTCTTATAGAGGGTGATGATATTGGCATCGCACATGTCCTGTGGTACTGCTCCCTCGTCCCAGCACAGGCAAAGCAGTTCGTGCAGTGCTGAAAGTATAGCAGGCTTGGCACTCTTGATGATTTCAGGGATAATGCCGTCCTTCCCAGGGGCTTTTCCGCTGGCTAGAGAATCAATGGCATCAGTGAGTTCCGATTTTGTTGGCTGTACGTCCAGCTCATCCATGACTGGCAGAGACAGGGCTGCATTGAGGGCGGTCTCAGTGACAACATTTTTCCTGGAGTACAGTTCTAGGTAGTGTTCCACCCAGCGGTCCATTTGCTTGTGTTGGTCAGTGATTAAAGATACAGAGATTAAAATGAAACAGAAAAGGAGGTTTATGATAAATGTCATGTTCATAATACAGTGGACGGCCAAGCTGAATACAGAATGTGCAAAGCAGAACTGAGAAAGGAAATTAAAAGGGGCAGAGAGAGTGCATGAGAATAGATTTGCAGGTGACATAAAAGGGAACCTGAAAGTCTTTTATAAACATATAACTAGTACAAATGTAATCAGTGAAAGGATGGGGCCATTTAGGGACCGAAAAGGAGATCTTGTGGAGGCAAAGGACCTAGATGACTACTTTGCACCTGTCTTCACAAAAGAAGATGCTGCCAATGTCACAGTAACGGTGGTAGAGAAATTGATAGGATAAATTGATAAAGGGAAAGCACTTAAAAGGTTACAGAAGCAAAATACTGTGATTGCTGGAAATCTGAAATAAAAACAGAAAGTGCTGGAAATACATCAACCCTTCAGGTCATCAACCTGAAACATCAACTGTGTTTCTCTCTCCACAGATGCTGCCTAACCTGCTGAGAATTTCCAGCATTTTCTGTACTTAAAAGGTTAGCTGCTCTCAAAGTAGGAAAGTCACCTACTTTGGTCTAGATGGGATGCTTCCTCAGTTACTGAGGGAAATAAGGGTTGAGAGAGGTCAGAGACCAAGACCCCCAACTCCCCACCTGATGGTCAGGATCAAACCCCCTCTATGCTTCCAGTAGCAGCTGCTGTCTCCCCACCTGTGGCTGTGACCTGCTTGGAAGACTGGAAGCCCAGCCTGTCAATCAAACTGACTTCCGGATTGACATCCTGGCAAGGAAAAAAAGACACAGGCTTTGAAGTTAAAGCTCTACATCATGCTGGGAAACCCAAACTTATGAGTTCCCCATCTGAAACTACACGCCCTCCACCGCCTACATAACCTGCAGTTGTCAAGATCAGGGCCATAAGGTGTCGTGTCGGAGGACTGAAGGATTGCAAATGTTACACCCCTATTCCAAAAAAGGGAGAAAGATAAACCCAGCAACCACAGGCGAGTCAGTCTAACCTCGGTGACAGCAAATTTTTAGAGACAATAATCTGAGACAAAATTAATTGTCGTTTGGAAACACAGGTTATTCAATATAATTAACCCCAATTTGTTCAAGGAAACTTTTTTTTTATTCATTCATGGGATGTGGGCATCGCTGGCTCGGACCGCATTTATTGCCCATCCCTAATTGCCCTTGAGAAGATGGTGGTGAGCTGCCTTCTTGAACCGTTGCAGTCCATGTGAGAGTCTTGTTTGACGAACTTGATTGAGTTCTTTAATGAAGAAGAATGATGAGGGTCATGCATTGATGTGTATATGGACTTCCAAAACGCATTGGATTAAAGTACCAAAAACCTGTTAGCCGAATTGAAGCCCATTGAATTAAAGTGGAACTGGCTGCATGGTTGTGAAATTCACTAAGAGAAAGCAGAGATTAATGGTAACCAATTGTTTTTCAGAATGAAGGGAAGTATTTAATGGTGTTCTCCAAGTATCAGTATGAGGACCACTGCTCTTTTTGATATACATTGATGACCTGAACTTGGGAGTACAAGGCATAATTTCAAAGTTTTCAGATAACACAAATCCCAGTAATGTAGTAAACAGTGAGGAAGATAGTAGCAGACTTCAAGAAAACATAAACTGGTGAAATGGGCAAATACATTGCAAATGCAATTTGACACAGAGAAGTGTGGCATGACACATTTTGGTAGGAAAATGATAAGAGGCAATATAAACTAAATAGTGCAATTTAAAGGGCGTACAGCAAACGAGAGACATGAGGGTGTGTGTATACAATTTTTTGAAGGGGGCAGGACAAGTTGAGAAGGCTGTCCCACTGTGCTCGCTGACGTACATTGGCTCTGGGTTAAGTGACTCCTCAATTTGAAAATTCTCATCCTTGTTTTCAGGTCCCTCCATGGCCTTGCTCCTCTTTATCTCTGCAATCTCCTCCAGCCCACAACCCTCTGAGATATCTGCACTCCTTCAATTCTGGCCTATTGAGTATCCCTGAATTTCATTGCTCCATGTTGGTAGCCATGTCTTCAGCTTCCCTGAGCCCTGGAATTCCTTCTCTAAACCCCTCCACCTCTCTACTTTTCCTTCCTCCTTTAAAATGCTCCTTAAAACCTATCATTTTGGCCAAGCGTTTGGTCATCTCCCTTAATATGTGATTCGGTGTCAAATTTCCTTTGATAATGCTCCTGTCAAACGCCTTGGGTTGTTTTACTACATTAAAGGCATTATATAAATATAAATACTATATAAATATGAGTTCTATTGTTGTTGAAAAGAAAGAAAGACTTGCATTTATATAGCACCTTTCATGACCACCAGATATCTCAAAGTGTTTTACAGCCAATGAAGTACTTTTGAAGTGTAGTTACTGTTGTAATGTAGGAAATGCACACAGCAAACACCCACAAACAGCAATGTGATGATGACCAGATAATCTGTTTTTGTGATGTTGATTGAGGGATAAATATTGGCCAGGATAC
The DNA here is from genome assembly GCF_036365525.1 of Heterodontus francisci. Classification (NCBI taxonomy): domain Eukaryota; kingdom Metazoa; phylum Chordata; class Chondrichthyes; order Heterodontiformes; family Heterodontidae; genus Heterodontus; species Heterodontus francisci. The sequence continues at coordinate 86,732,500 of NC_090387.1, forward strand.
CCACTCTTCTTCAAATAGTGCCATGGGATCTTTCACATCCACTCAAGCAGGCAGATGTGGCCTCGGTTTAACGTCTCATCCAAAGGACAGCATCTCTGACTGTGCAGTATTCCCTCAGTACTGTACTAGAGTGTCAGCCTTGATTTTTGTGCTCAAACCCTGGATTGGGACTTGAACCTGTTGTTGTCCAAAAAAAGGGATCCTTGGCTTTGTAAGCAGGTATAAAGTAGGAAAGCAAGGAAGTTATGTTAAAGCTTTATGAATCACTGGTTAGGCCCTGGCTGGAGTATTGTGCCCAGTTCTGGACCCAACACAGGATGTCAAGACTTTAGAGAGGGTACAGGGAAGATGTTCAAGAATGGTACCTGGGATGCAGGACTTCAGTTACGTGGAGAGACTAGAGAAGCTGAAGTTGTTCTCCTTAGAGCAGAGAAGGTTAAGGGAGATTTAATAGAGTTGTTCAAGGTCATGACCATTTTTGATAGAGTGAATGAGGAGAAATCATCTCTCATGGCAGCAGGTTCAGTAACCAGAGGATATAGATATTTGGTAATGGGCAAAAGAATGAAAGGTGAAATGAGGAAACTTTTTTACTCAGCAGGTTGTTATGATCTGGAATGCACTGTCTGAAAAGGTGACGGAAGCAGATTTAATAGTAACTTTCAAAAGGGAATTAGATAAATATTTGCACGGGAGAAACATGTAGGGCTATGGGAAAAGAACAGGGAATGGGACTAATTAAATCACTGTTTCAAAGAGCCGGCACTGGAATTATGGACTGTCTAGCCTCCTTCTATGCTGTATCATTCTATGATTCTATGAGTAGCAAACATAGCTGTACAGGACAACCGTGCATCATCCATTTTATATGTATACTAAGCTCCAGTAGTGTTGTTCAAGTGCTGAGACCTCATTTTGAATTCCAGTGTACATCTGGTATTCAATGCCACAGACATGTCCTCATGCACCGTGCTACCTTGTGCTATGCACAATGGATGCTCAGCAGGACTCACTGTGTGATAATAAAGGTTGACAGCACCCAGTGTGCAGTGTCAACAACAAAAGTCTGGCATCAAAAAGGCATGCAAGCTTCTTGGAGGCTAGTGGAGGAGATATGGAACCCCAGTTGAGATTAGTGGAGATAGTGAGGCCAAGAAAGGAAGTTAAAGTGAATGAGTTACAAGGATGCGTCACCCAGATGTGTCCATTCCAATGAACCTTATGTAAAAGTAAATGTAGAAACCAATTTCACTCTAGGTTTGTTCCCCTTGGTCTTAATTATGATCAATCCATAAATAATCAGAGTGCTTCCATGAGGCTGTCTGTGATTTCTTGGGAAAAATTTGCAGAGCTGTAGGGAAAGAACAGGGGAATGGAATGAATTGAGCAGCTCTTTCAAGGAACCAGCAGACATGATGAGCCAAACAGGCTCCCTCTATGCTGTGTCATTCTGTGATTCTATGTGTTCCCTGCTGGGAGTGTTGGGTCATGAAATCATGGCTTATATTGTTGGAAACTAATAATATTAATGTGCATTACACCTAGAGTTGTATTTTTTCCCAGATGTCTTTTGCCTGAGTTTGTCCTGGATTTTGGATTTGTAATCCTCGGTGCAGTCAAGATACATATCGTCAAGATTACAAACACAGGCTGTTTGCCGGTATCATTTTACACTGACCGACATGCTCTTAAACATACAGGTAAGGCATCTGTGGTGAATGGAGAGGTCTTGGTTCAAAGCTAAAATGCTAAAAACATTACACTTCCCCCTTTTCCTCACCATTTATAGTTGTTGGTGTGATTGTTATAGTACAGTTATGGGGGTTGATAATTCAATCATTAGAGCCTGTGGCATGGCTGTGCATTCTCCTCATACTATGGGACACAGAAGCCTGAGGCCTGCTCAGTGTCTGTGGCACTTGGAATCTGGAAACCTATTGTGCAATATAGGCCCTGAGAGAGTGCCTGATCAGTGCCAAAATAAAACAGGCATTGCATAGGAGCTTCCTCCTTAAAGTTGGGACTTATTGTTTAAAGATATATTTCTGCTTTTCTGATTTCTGTGCAGCTGTTTGTTATTTATTGCTTCTGAGGAATATTGCTGTTGAGGAGACAGCAAGTTTCTGAAACTAACTGGAGCCGAGTGGAGAACCTCTTAAAGTTGTGCCATATTCATTATCTGTGTCTGTTTTCCCAGGGGAATGGTCATAGTTGGAGTGAAGCGATGGGTATCCCTCTGGTTATCTTTTTTCTTCCCTATTTAGAGTCTGTCTCTCTTAGGTAGTCCTTCAGGAACGAGGATGACTTTCTTCCACTCCAGGGTTGTGGGTCCTTAGGTGATTGCATAGTCCAATTCTGGATCTGTAGATTCTGCCACAGGTGGGGCAGGTGGTGTTTGGTGAGGCAAGTAAATGGGATGCTCGTGTTTCAAAACACTCCTTCCGCTGTTTGCACTTGGTCGCTGCCTGGGCGTGTCGAAGTTGCTCAAACTGGCTGGCATCTTCATATATGCTTCTCCATTTTGGGCAGTCTCGGGCAAGAGATTCCCATGAATCATTGGAGATGTCACATATTTTTAGAGAGGCTTTAAGGACATCCTTGTAGCGTTTCCTCTGTCATCCTGGTAGCCTCTTGCCGTGACGGAGCTCAGAATAAAAAGCTTGTTGGAGTCTGCAGCAGATCATAGAAGGTGAAACAGAACAGCAGTGTTCGTACATCAGGCAAACAATTCACATTTTGTATCTGGATGTGTTGAACAAAATTTGCAATTCTCAAGGAGACCATCACTGTACCTTTCTGCAGCCAGACCTGCAAACAAATTCAGCAACAGTCACAAAGTGACTGCAGCCTTGAACTGTTATGCTTCGAGTGTTGTTCCAACTAACAGCAGGATATATCTGCTAAATCTCCCAGCCAATACACAGCTGCATCATGTAGGTTGCAGATGCCTTGTTTGTTCAACCCTCTCATTTCATCAATTTCCCTATGCAACTTTTAAATGTCAGACTGTTTTTCCAAAATAGCATGCAAATTGCCACATGGCCCCCACTGTGTCAACCTGCATCTGGTCTGTGACAAGAGGTACTGAAACATCCATGTTAATGGCTGTTACCTGGCAACTGCCTTGATTTGTTCCTTGTACAACATTCCATGGATTTAATTTTATTTGAAGAATTATTGGATAGGGCGGCACAGTGGCGCAGTGGTTAGCACCGCAGCCTCACAGCTCCAGCGACCCGGGTTCAATTCTGGGTACCGCCTGTGTGGAGTTTGCAAGTTCTCCCTGTGTCTGCGTGGGTTTTCTCCGGGTGCTCCGGTTTCCTCCCACAAGCCAAAAGACTTGCAGGTTGGTAGGTTGATTGGCCATTATAAATTGCCCCTAGTATAGGTAGGTGGTCGGGAAATATAGGAACAGGTGGGGATGTGGTTGGAATATGGGATTAGTGTAGGATTAGTATAAATGGGTGGTTGATGGTCGGCACAAACTCGGTGGGCCGAAGGGCCTGTTTCAGTGCTGTATCTCTAAAAAAAAAAGATGGTGGCTATCCATTACAGCTGTCCCATTGAGGAACCCAAAAACGAAAGGTGACAAGCCATATACTGCGGCCCACATTATTATCAAAGTCTTGATCCAGCACACATTTGGCATCCTTAAGTAAAGACTCAGATCCTTGGTGGGAAATATTAGTTCACGTGACGCCACTTCAAGTTGCACTGCACAGACACACGTTGGTTCCCTGGTGGCAGGCAGTACTGTGGGCTTCTACCTGCACAGCTTTCTTCAATGATATCAATTGGGAAACCAGTGCAAACTGTGCTGGTAGCGCCCCATGGTTCTACTTGTACCTGGGGTAAAGCATGGCTACCCAACCCAAACCTGATTTGGGTCGGGTCTCTCCTCCGGGTCCAGCACTCGGGCTCGGACCCGGGTCGGGCTGGACGTGGACAGTGCTGCCTTGCTCCGGGAAGTAATCTTCAATTGAACATTCAGGTCAAGGCGGGAAACGTGCAGTCCAGATTCTGCACTCTGCAGTGAGCGAGTGAGCACCTCTATGACATCATTGCGCTCATGCTGTAGCTTCCATGCATCCAAAAATGATTCTGCACTACAGTGCACGATGAAAGTTGGGCCGCGGGGGAGCCGTTGGTTCCTGGTGATGTGATCAAGCTCAGATTCCCAACTGCATCTGCACGATTCTACAGGAATAGCCTGCTGCCGGAACGGATGAACAGGATCACAACATTTGGACAAAGTAGAGAACAATAACCTGTTTGATATCATTTTTATTACAGGGGTCGGGTCAGGTCAGGCGCGGAAAAAATTAAAGAACTCGGGCCTGGGTCGGGTTCAGGTTGGATGTGGTCGGGTTGGGCCCGGGTCGGGTTTCAATTTTATGCCCGAGCAGGCCTTTAACCTGGGGAATCAACGCAAGTCTGTATAGTGCTGCTTGAAATGGTGCTGCATAAACAAAAGTTGCACCCCCCCACCCCACCCACCCTAGTGTTCAAGATTATTGTGGCCTTCTGCATGTTACAAACAATTCAACCCTCTGAGTTCAAATGGGCACAATCCACAATATAAAGATATACAGCACATTCCAGCTCATCCATCCAGGAAAGGCTACAATGTCTCCAACATTTAACTGGCTCTGAAATTAGTCTTTTTTATTTTACTTCCTTTGTCCTACCCAGAAGTGTATTAATTAATTCATCTGATGAAGGGTCACCGACCTGAAACATTAACTCTGCTTCGCTCTCCACAGATGCTGCCAGATCTGCTGAGTATTTCCAGAATTTCTTGTTTTTATCTCAGGATTCCAGCATCTGCAGTATTTTGTTTTAATTTTAGTGTATTAGTCATTCTTTGACTGAGGAACTTTCTGATATCATCCTCAAATTTGACGAGAGCCTTTACTTCCTTGTTTCCGGTGGAAAGGTTTGCCTTGAAGTACTCTGCATTTACCCTAATATAGCGTTCATTATTGTAGAAACCAATGAGGCCTCCTCTCAGCTGGATCCTTTCAAGGCTGAAGAGACCAAGGGCACAAATTGGGGTTCCACAGCACCTGTTGCTTGGTGATACAAGTGTTGTTTGCGGACGTAAATGGCATCCGATGAGCTCACGCACACTTCTGCTGTGAATCACACCAGATGCCTCCTTGATGTGCAGCTAATGTTCACTGGAAGTATACAGAGCAGACAGATCATGATGCCAATCAGCATACAATGCCGACTTGATGCCAGCGTTGCCATTTTGGAACTTAAAGTTCCAGTCAACTCCCCCTCAACCTTGCGCAGCTGAACACATGTTAAGCAGCAGGAATGACCTCACCACCCACCCCCACCAGCACTATTAAATAGGATCATCAACGACTTACAGCTTAGTTCTTGGCTGATTTCTTCTGGCTGTTGCCACGATTCTACAAGTGGTTGATGCTTTCCATTGTTCTTTCAAGTTTCAAAAGTCTGCAGGAAGTGGTATGGCAGGTGATGAAGGACAGTTGCTGACTTCATGGCTTCTACAAAAATTAGTTGCTCCTTGACATAGGTGCACTAGTAGATCTTCTCCTTGCACTACAGCATGACTGAAGGAATGAGCAGAGGTGACACAAAGCAGGGCAAGCTGTGAGAAGAGGGAAGAGGAGGATGGGAAGTAGGACTCTCAGCAAGAGGCCGTATCCTTCCAGGGTGTTCAGGGAATGATTCCCCGATCTGAACTTCAGTGAGAAACAATGTGTGAGGCGTCTGTGCTTCAGGAAGGATGTCCTCACTGAAATCTGCCACCTGCTGCAGCCACAACTGCAACCTCAGAGCAGGGCATGGAATACATTGCCAGTCGCTGTGATAGTGACCGTGACAATGAACTTTTATATGTTGGGCTCCTTCCAGGCTGGAGTTGGAAATAATAGTAGGGTTGTAGCTCGCACACAGGGTAAAGCACATCATGCCATGAAATTTAAACACACATGTGAGCAAACATGTTTCAAGAATTGAGGTTTCTCAACATCAAAAACTATGCAGCCCTTGGAGTTGAAGATGGAGTGGATTTGAACTTTAAAAGTTCTCTTTGGAAATCTTATTATGCAATCAACCTTTGAGGCTATGGGCCATTGTAAAATTTAATGCACATAAGAAGATGGGAGTAAGATCAGGCAACTGGCACAGAGGTCATCCATTTTTCTGCCATGTGGTCGGAATCTTGTGCTTCAACATTTTTTTTAAATTCTGTATTAAAAAATGGGCAGTCTCAGAACAAGGATTGCAAATGTTTACTGTTTATAACTGTTATTACTGATAGGTGAGAAATGGTGCAGGTGACTTCCACTTTTCACCTCTCAACTGACTGCAGATAGTTTTTTTAAAAGTGTTTAAGTCCCTGAGTGTTGTCTTATTTGGCTTCCTTGTCTCGAGAGACAATGGGTAAGCACTTAGAGGTGGTCAGTGGTTTGTGAAGCAGCACCTGGAGTGGCTATAAAGGCCAATTCTAGAGTGACAGACTCTTCCACAAATCAGGTTTGGGTTGGGTAGCCACGCTGAAGGTAAAATTGGTTGTCGGAGCTGTTACACAGTTGGCTCTCTCCTTGCGCTTCTGTCTTTTTTCCTGCCAACTGCTGAGTCTCTTCGACTCGCCACTCTTTAGCCCCGCCTTTATGGCTGTCCGCCAGCTCTGGCAATCACTGGCAACTGGCTCCCACGACTTGTGATCAATGTCACAGGACTTCATGTCGCGTTTGCAGACGTCTTTAAAGCGGAGACATGGACGGCCGTTGGGTCTGATACCAGTGACGAGTTCGCTGTACAATGCGTCCTTGGGGATCCTGCCATCTTCCATGCGGTTCACATGGCTAAGCCATCTCAAGCGCCGCTGGCTCAGTAGAGTATATGCTGGGGATGTTGGCCGCCTCAAGGACTTCTGCGTTGGAGATATGGTCCTGCCACCTGATGTCAAGGATTCTCCGGAGGCAGCGAAGATGAATGAATTGAGATGTCACTCTTGGCTGACATACGTTGCCCAGGCCTCGCTGCCATAGAGCAAGGTACTGAGGACCCAGGCTTGATACACTCGGACTTTTGTCTTCCATGTCAGTGCGGCATTTTTCCACACTCTCTTGGCCAGTCTGGACATAGCAGCGGACGCCTTTCCCATGCGCTTGTTGATTTCTGCATCAAGAGACAGGTTACTGGTGATAGTTGGGTCTAGGTAGGTGAACTCTTGAACCACTTCAAAAGCGTGATCGCTGATATTGATGGATGGAGCATTTCTGACGTCCTGTCCCATGATGTTCGTTTTCTTGAGGCTGATGGTTAGGCCAAATTCGTTGCAGGCAGCCTCAATCCTGTCGATGTGTCTCTGCAGACACTCTTCTGTATGGGATGTTAATGCAGCATCGTCAGCAAAGAGGAGTTCCCTGGAGGACCTTCTGTACTTTGGTCTTCGTTCTTAGACGGGCAAGGTTGAACAACCTGCCACCAGATCTTGTGTGGAGGAAAATTCCTTCTTCTGAAGACTTGAACGCATGTGAGAGCAGCAGGGAGAAGAAGATCCTAAACAGTGTAGGTGTGAGAACACACCACCTGTTTCACACCACTCAGGATAGGAAAGGAGTCTGATGAGGCACCGCTATGCTGAATTATGCCTTTCATATTGTCATGGAATGAGGTGATGATACTTAGTAGCTTTGGTGGTCATCTGATCTTTGCTCGTAGTCTGAAGAGACCACGTCTGCTGATGAGGTCAAAGGCTTTGATGAGATCGATGAAAGCAACGTAGAGAGGCATCTGTTGCTCGCGGCATTTCTCCTGTAGCTGGCGAAGGGAGAACAGCATGTCAATGGTGGATCTCTCTGCTCGAAAGACACACTGTGCCTCAGGATAGACACGCTCAGCCAGCTTCTGGAGTCTATTTAAAACGACTCAAGCGAAAACTTTCCCCACTATGCTGAGCAGGGAAATTCCACGGTAGTTGTTGCAGTCACCGCGGTCACCCTTGTTCTTATAGAGGGTGATGATATTGGCATCACGCATGTCCTGTGGTACAGCTCCCTTATCCCAGCACAGGAAAAGCAGTTCATGGATTGCTGAGAATATAGCAGGCTTGGCACTCTTGATTATTTCAGCGGTAATGCCATCTTTTTCAAGGGCTTTTCCACTGGCTAGAGAATCAATGGCATCACTGAGTTCCGATTTTGTTGGCTGTTCGTCCAGCTCATCCATGACTGGCAGGGACTGGGCTGCATTGAGGGCGGTATCAGTGACAACATTTTCCCTGGAGTACAGTTCTAGGTAGTGCTCCACCCAGCGGTCCATTTGCTTGTGTTGGTCAGTGATCGTGTCCCCTGATTTAGACTTGAGGGGGGCAATCTTCTTGATGGTTGTAAGGATCAAATAAACAGACGAATGACAGGTTTTCACTTTTACCAGTTCTCATGAAGGGTCCTGAAATGTTAACTCTGTTTCTCTCTGCACGAATGCTGCCAAGACCTACTGAGTATTTCCAGCACCTTCTGTTCTCATTTCACTTTGAAACCTTCTTGGCTTTCTGGGAGGAACTTTTAACAGTCTTGCAGGCCTGATATTACTTGTCTTGTTTAATTGAAGTGTTGCAGATTCCTTTGCTTAAGACTCGGTTAAAGTCGATGGATAATCGCGTTAATATTTCTCAGATGGGGAGTTATCAAGGTCACCTTTTTCATTCTCTGCCTTGGTGGTTTAAAGATGTCTTAGGCTTGGCTGGAAAGGATGTCTCAGCTTCCTCACTGGCTGGCTTTCTCTCTATCTCTCTGTCTCAGAGAAATCCCCTTGTTAAGAAAAACCCTTATCAGGCTGGGTTTTGGTGATGTGACCATAGATGCTCTCCCCTGGTGTAACCATTCAATGTCTTTGAACATGAGGCCATTGTTACACAATGGGGTTGAAATGTGGTTTATCTTGATAAAGTGGTGTTATTTCCCACATATTATCTTGGCTTTGTATCTGGAGACGGCCTGTCTGTGAAGGTCTTTGTCGACCCACTCCTTGAACGTAGTGGCCATTTGGCATTGAATGGCCCATTTAGCATTTTAATGTGTTTCCCCAGAACTAGTCTAGACATGATGATGAGTTTAAACTCCAACATTCATGATGTAGATTTGTAGTATAGGAGGGGCCACCTGACCTCTTACTCCATCTTGTCTGCAGCAAAATGTGTCAATTTTTTGGAGTTTAATTCATCAGTTCATTTTTACAGTTCATAATTGCTCCAGTTCACTTCAGTTCATCACTGTTCCTTTTGTGGGTGTGACACTATAATGTCACTTTTTCCACATCTCCCAGTTTGCCGTCGCCCTGTTGTGAAAGAGAGGTCACTGAGGTTGTCTATTCAAAGAGAGATAACTATACAAACAGGGATTGCAGGATGCCATTGACTGCACACATATCACTTTGTGGGTACTGCATGTCAACCCTGCCCTATACCAAAAGGGATTCCAATCCTTCAACATCTAGCTGGTGTGTGGCCATAGGCAGCGAATCATGCGGGTCATTGCCTGGTATCCTGGCAGCATTCGTCATGGCTTTTTCTGTGGCAGTCTGCTGTGCTAGCTGTATTTGAGCTGCCACGGCAAACCTAAGGTGGCTACTGGACAGTGAGGACTGTCCACTGACAACATGACTCATAACTCCCGTTAACATTTCAAGTCTGTGACCTTTCATCAGAATGGTTCTGATGAAAGGTCACAGACCTGAAACGTTTTAACTCTGTTTCTCTCTCCGCAGATGTTGCCAGACCTGCTGAGTAATTCCAGCACTTTCTGTTTTTAATTCAGATTTCCAGTATCTGCAGTATTTTGCTTTTATTAACAATCCATTCATTGGCTTCAGCTGATGCAGTGTAAATGGTTGTGATGCCACCAGGAATGGATCTCTCATGGCAAGAGTTCTATATGTGGGCGATGGTCTGACTTGGATGGCCACAGTCACAATTTGAGCTGGTCCCCATGTTCCTCGTGTGGAGCAAGTGGCCACATCTTCCCTGGCTTATCCTCAAGTGGTTGAGGGTTGTCCAGATTTTCCGTGGGAGGTTGAAACCTGGAACTTCACCACTCAGATCAGTTATGAGGTTGCGGTTGGTGATGTTAACAGTCAACCAGGAGGTGTGTCATCGAGCGGTGGGGCTGTTGTCAGTTTGCAGGGTGTGGAGTGTGTTCCAGTAGGAAGTGACAAGATTTCAGGCAAGTGCATGGTGTTTTTTGAGCTCCTGTATCATTGGGAGTGCTTTGTTAGCTGTCAGCTGGTGATGTTCTTAGAGGAGAATGAACCTCCTGATGTCAGCAGGGAAAACAATGTGTGCTAGCACAGGGAGCCACTCAAGCTGTGTTGGTCTCATATTTCAGAAATAATCCTCATGATTTCCCAGAGGTGGAGATCTACCATGTTTGTGTGACGGCTCCTGAGCCAGGTTGAGCAGCAGTAGTTTGCTTTTGGGTAGACCAGAGCGAGTGAAGCAGTGCGTAGTGTGTTGGCAGCGCTGGCCCAGGTGATACCTGCTAGTTTCCATATGAGAATCACCCTCGTCTTGACCTTGTCTCCGATGATCTTGAGATGTTCCCAGTCGGTCAATGTACAGTCAAGAGAGATGCCAAGATATATTGGCGTTGGGCCGTAGGTGAGTGGTCAGCCACAGAACTGTATGTGAAGTTCATCCCTGGCCTTCGAGTTGTTCAGGTGGAAGACTGAAAAAAACAGTCTTGGCGGCATTTAGTCAGTGTCTCCATTTTCTGAAGTAGGCTTCTAGAGAACATGGATCTTCAGTGACTGTTTTCTCAATTTCCTGAAGTTCTTTAGTCTTGAAAGCCAGGGCCAAGTCGTCAACTAATACGAAGAGCCATCACTTTGTGGGAAAGAGGTCACTATATATGAGAGCCAATGTGAGAACTGATCCCTTTCGGAGCCTGTTGTTGGTTAAGCATGGGCAGTTGATTTGATCTTCAGGATACACATGGAGCTGTTGGTTGCTGATCATGGAGTTGATTAATTGTAGGGTTTTCATCCAGCAGATGATTTTGGAGTGTTTCAGCAGCATGCCTGTACACCACACTAAGTCAACAAAGGGAGTTCCTGTCTTCAGGCCTTTCTGAAAACTGGCCTCAATACGTGAGGTCAGTGTCAGGACTTGCTTGGAGCAGCTATGTCCTGTGTGAAAACCTGCCTATTCAGGGGGGGCATAGCTGCTTCCAGGTTGGGATTCAGTCTGTTTAGCAGGAAGTGTTCCAGGACCTTATATCTTATTGAGAGCAGGGCTATGGGCTGGTAGCTGCATGGGTCGTCGAGTGGTTTCCCTGACTTAGCAATGGCCGCTATCTTAGATTAGCATCAGATGTTTGGAATCGTGCCTGTGCTATGGATGTTGATAAACAGTTTTGCTGGCCACTTCCTTCCCCGTGATCCAATGTTCTATAGGAATTCTGGGTAAATCCTGGATGAATCCTACTGCTTTGCCTGGCTTGGCAGCCGACAGGGTGCTCTTGTGTGTAAGGACTTGAGAAGTCTGGCTGCCTTGGAACTGTCTTAGGAGACTGTATTAGGGCCGCTTTTACCTTCTGCTTATCTTTCCTGCTGATTGGTATCTTTGAGTTTATTAGGAGTTGTGAAATGACGACATTAGCGTTGACTCTGGATCACTGGTGTGGTTGTTACTCAGCTACCCCCAGGCGGCGCAGGAGTTTCCACGCCTTTTCGGCTTGAGTGCGTGAAGTCAATGTTCTCCACTGTTTCTCGCCATCTTATGAGGCGTCCTTCATTAAGCGACTTGTCGGGCTCCTCAAATTTCCTGTCTTCTTCCAGGATCCGGTCACTTTCCGGGTTCCATCAAGGGATGTAGGTTTTTCAGAAGCCCCAGGGAATAAATTTGGTGGCTGTCAGTTTGAGAAGTCAAGTGATGCAGTTGTAGTTTTCAGGGAGCGGTGCGATCCGGTTAATGGTGGTTTCTATGTAGGTTAAACGGTCAGCACAACATCGTGGGCCGAAGGGCCTGTACTGTGCTGTACTGTTCTATGTTCCATGTTCTATGTGTCTGCTGTATGAATCTTAGCTGTCCTTCCACAGATTCCAGTGTGGTTTTGGCTTTGAATTTATGGATGGTAGTTCAAGGCCGATGTAGATGAGGCTTGGGCGATGTTGGGAGTGGGGAAGATGGGCTGCACTTGTTGCGAGCAGATCAGTGGTTGGCCGTTGCTGTCATGGGTTGTGAAGCAAAGATCTGGTAAATAGTCCTTCTTTCAGGCTGAAAGGAATGTGCCAGGCTGCTTTGCATCATACACAAGTCTTAGCTCATGCACGGAGACCCAGTATGACAGTTGTTCTCCCGCAGCGTTGTTGTTGGGATGTTGGCTACTGCAGGTGCAGTGGCACCAATGTCCTCTATAGTTGTAGCAAGACTTCCCTATTTTTATACTCCATCCACCTCGCAATTAATGGCAACATTCCATTTGCCATCCTGATTACTTGCTGTACCTGCAGGCTAACTTTTTGTGATTCATGTACAAGGACACCCAGATCCCTCTGTGCCGCAGCATTCTGCAATCTCTCGCCATGTAAATAATATTCTACTTTTCTATTCTTCCTGCCAAAGTGGACAACCTCATATCTTCCCGCATTATACTCCATCTGCCAAATTTTTGCTCACTCATTTAACCTACCTATATCACTTTGCAAACACTTTGTGTCCTTCTCACAACTTGCTTGCCTGCCTATCTTTGTATTGTCTGCCAATTTGGCTACAATACACTCAGTCCCTTCAGCCAAGTCATTAATAGAGATTGTAAATAGTTGAAACCCCAGCACTGATCCCTGTGGCACTCTACTAGTTACAGTTTGCCAACCTGAAAATGCCCCATTTATCCCGACTCTTTGTTTCCTGTTAGTTAGCCAATCCTCTATCCATGCTAATATATTATCCCCAATACCACAAACTCATATCTTGTGTAGAAACCTTTTATGCCTTATTGAATGCCTTTTGGACATTGAAATACACCACATCTACTGGTTCCCCTTTATCCACCCTGCTTGTTACATCCTCAAAGAACCCTAATAAATTTGTCAAACATGATTTTCCTTTCATAAAAACATGTTGACTCTGCCTGATTATATTATGCAAATGTCCTGCTACTACTTCCTTAATAATGGATTCAAGCATTTTCCCAATGACAGATGTTAGGCTAACTGGTCTATAGTTTCTTGCTTTCTGTCACCCCGCCCCCAACCCCTTTCTTGAATAGAAGTGTTACATTTCCACTTTTCCAATCCGCTGGGACCTGTCCAGAATCTAGGGAATTTTGGAAGATTACAACCAATGCATCCACTATCTCTGCAGTCTTTTAGGATGCAGGCCATCAGGTTCAGAGGTCTTGTCAGCCTTTTGTCCCCTTAGTTTTCCTCGTACTTTTTCTCTAGTGATAGTGATTGTTTTAAGTTCCTCCCTCCCTTTTGCCTCTTGATTTTCTGCTATTCTTGGGATGCCATTTGTGTCTTCTAGTATGAAGACAGGTACTTGTTCAAAGTCTCTGCCATTTCATTGTTTCCCATTATTAATTCTACAATCTCATCCTCTAAGGGACCAACAATTACTTTAGCTACTCTTCTTTTATATATATTTGCAGAAGCTTTTACTGTTTGCTAGTCCAATCTCATACTCTAATTTCACTGTTTTTTAAAGTCATCCTCTGCTGCTTTCTAAAAGTTTCTCAATCTTCTGGCCGACCACGAATCTTTTCAGTATTTAGTGCCTTTTCTTACAATTTGATAGCATCCTCAACTTCCATGGTTTGCCACAGAAGGTGCATCCTTCTTAAAGAGTTTTTTTCTCAATGGAATACATCTTTCTTTAGAGTTATGAATATCTGCCACTGCTTTTCTACTGTCTTATCTTTTAACTTATTTTCCCTGTCCACTTTATCCAACTCTGTCTTCCTACCCTTGTAATTGCCTTTAGTTAATTTTAAGACTCTACTTTCAGACCCGAACTTCTCACCCTCAACCTGAATGTGAAATTGTATCATGCTATGATCACTCTTGCCTAGAGGATCTTTTACCATGAGGTCATTTATTAATCCTGTCTCATTACACATTACAAGGTCTAAAATAGTCTGCACCTGAGTTGGTTCCACAACTGTTCCTTTATTAACAGAGCTACCCCACCTCCTTTTCCTTTCTTCCTATCCTTCCAAAATGTCAAATACCCTTGAATATTTAGTTCCCAGCCTTAGTCACCTTGCAACCATGTCTCTGTAATGGCTACCAAATCAGGGAACCATAGAACAATTACGGCACAGCAGGAGGCCATTCAGCCCATCGTGTCTGCACCAGCCGAAAAAAACTATCCGCCCAATCTAATCCCACCGTCCAGCACCTGGTCCGTAGCCTTGCAGGTTACAGCACTTCAGGCAACTGTCCAGGTACCTTTTAAAAGAATTGAGAGTTTCTGCCTCCACCAACATTCCTGGCAGCGAATTCCAGACACCCACCACCCTCTGGGTGAAAAAGCTTTTCCTCATGTCCCCTCTAATCCTTCTACCAACCACCATAAATCTGTGTCCCCTGGTAACTGAACTCCCTGCCAGGGGAAGCAGGTCCTTCCTGTTCACTCTATCTATGCCTCTCATAATTTTCTACAGCTCAATTAAGTCTCCCCTCAGTCTCCTCAGTTCCAGGGAAAACAACCCTAGCCTATCCAATCTTTCCTCATAGCTCTAAAGCCCTGGCAACATTCTTGTAAATCTCCTCTGTACTCTCTCCAGAGCAATTATGTCCTTTCTGTAATGTGATGACCAGAACTGTATGCAATACTCCAGCTGTGGCCTAACCAGCGTTTTATACAGTTCTAGTATTACATTCCTACTTTTGTATTCAATACCTCAGCCAATAAAGGAAAGCAACCCATATGCCTTTGTTATGATCAGGTGAGAAAGGTGTCTAGGGGTCCCTCTCAGCCTTCACCTGGTCTTACCATAACAGGGTTTAATTTTTACAACACCGTGTTTTTAGCTCTCCCTTGGTGAATCCTTTTTCACCGCTTTCCAATTATAAGGCAAAGAAACCAGCACAAATTAGGTTTACAGAAGAAAAGTTGAAATTTATTAAACTTGAACTTAAACTCTAATTCGGTTGACGCCTGTGGATACACGACACGCCCATGCTAGCATGCATACGTGATACACACATGTAAATAGCGACAGAAAAGAGCAGAAGAAAAATAAAGTGGAAAAGTTTGAGGCAATATCTGAAGAGTTTTTGTTACGGTTCTTCAAGCTCACTGTAGAGTCCTTGATTATAGGTAGATCTTGCTTTTTGTTGGGGCCCAGTATTCTTCTTAAACCTTGTTTGCTATAGGAGACTTTTCTCTCTTGGTGTTCATGTGTCTTCAGTGGATTCAGAGGCTTGTGAGAAAGAGATGGAAGCAGACAGGAGAGATCTTCTCAGTCCAGGAGCAAACAGTCTTTCTCCAGTTCAAACTCTCTGGCTAGTTCAAAAGACCCTGGAACAGCCAGTTAGTCATGTGACCAGCTGGTCTAACCAGTCCCGGCCCCTGTGGATTGCATCACCCCAGGCCCTGGAATGCACTTCTCCACCTTCTCACTGTCCGGTGATCAACATCCACTGTGGGTTAAATGTGTCAGGGAATGGTCCTTTGTCTACACAAGCACCGTCTGTTAGCATGCAAATGTTTTTCATCCAAATCTGGCAGCCCTTGTAACAGGTCTTCTCTTGCCAGCAACAATTTGAAATTTAATGTCCATATGGCAACATTAATATGCCTCATTCTTGGCAGGTGGGGATCCAGCATGACACCTTCTTCACCACTCTATCTACCTGTCCTGTCACCTTCAAGGACCTGTGGACATGCAGTCCAAGGTCTCTAACTTCTTCTGCTCCTCTCAATATCCTCCCGTTTATTGTGTATTCCTTTGCTTTATTTGCACTCCCCAAATGTATTACCTCACACTTCTCTGGGTTGAATTCCATTTGCCACTTTCCCGCCCACTCAACCAAACCATTGATATCATTCTGGCATTTACGGCTATCCTCTTCACAATTAATCATCAGTAAATTTCCCAATCATGCCTCCCACAAGTCCAAATCATTAATGTATACCACAAACAGCAAGGGATCCAACACTGAGCCCTGTGGAACGCCGCTGGAAATGGCTTTCCATGTACAAATACATCCATCAACCACTGTTTCCTGTCCCTGAGCCAATTCTGGATCCAACCTGCCACATTCCCCTGTATCCCATGAGCTTTCATTTTACTGACCAGTCAGCCATGCAGGACCTTGTCAGATGCCTTACTAAAATCCATTGCACTACCCTCATCATCCTCCCTGTTACCTCCTCAAAAAACTCAATCAAGTTCGTAAGACATGACCTTCCCCTAACAAATCCATGCTGACTAACCCTAATCAATCCGTGCCTTTCTAAGTGGCAGTTTGTCCTGTCCCTCAGAATTGATTCTAACAATTTACCCACTACCGAGGTCAGACTGTCTGGCCTATAAGTATTTGGTCTATCCCTTGCACCCTTTTTAAACAATGGTACAACATTCGCAGACCTCCAATCATCTGGTACCTCGCCTGTATCTAGTGAGGATTTGAAGATGATCCTCAGCACATCTACTATTACCTCCCTGGCTTCCTTTAACAACCTGAGATGCAATCCATCTGGTCCTGGCGATTTATTCACCCTCTAGTACTTCCTCTCTCATTCTGCTTATCATATCTAATATTTCACACTCCTCCTCTTTAACTGCAATATCTGCATTGACCAGAGACAAAAACCTCATTAGGAACCCTGCCCACATCTTCTGCGTCCACGCATGATCATACCCATTTATTTCTATTTGTCTGTCAATTCCTCCATCTTGTTAGAATGCTGCGTGCATCCAGATAAAGAGCCTTTAGTTCTGACTTTTTATCATTTTTCCCTACTCTGACCTTATTTGCTTGTGCATTCTTATATTTGTATATATGAATCTGAACCCATTTCTCCCAATGCCAATCTTTGAGCCATGCATTCAACTCTCTGATCTTATTTACCCTATGCCAATTTGCTCATGGCTCAGGTAGTAATCCAGAGATTATTACTTTTGTGGTTCTGCTTTTTAATTTTTTCCCTAGCTGCTCGTACTCCCTCAGCAGAATCTCTGTCTTAGTCCTTCCTATGTCATTGGTAACCACATGGACCACGACAACTGGATCCTTCCACTCCCACTCCAAGTTCCTCTCCAGCCCCAAGGAGATGTCCTTAACCCTGGCACTAGGCAGGCAACACAGCCTTCGGGATGCGCACTTTCGACTGTAGGGAACAGTATCTATCCCTCTAACTAAACTCTCTCCTATTACGACTACATTTGTTTTCACTCCCCCCACTTGAATGGCCCCCTTCACCACAGTGCTGTGGTGAGTTTGCTCATCCTCCCTGCAGTCCCTGCTCTCATCCACAAAAGCTGCAAGAACATCAAGCCTGTTGGACAAGCACAAGGGGTGAGGTTCCTCCATTGCTACCTTCTGGATCCCCATACCTGCTTCACTTGTAGTCACAACATCCTGTCCCTCAGAACAGACCAAATCTGAGGTACCTAGCCGAAGAAGTGTGACTGCCTCCTGGTACATAGTGTACAGGTAACTTTCCCCCTCCCTGATGCATCGCAGTGTCCTAATCTTGGACTCCAGCTCATCAACTCTGAGCCAAAGTTCCTCGAGCTGCAGACACTTACTGCACATGTGGTTGCATGGATCACACTGGTGTTCACCACCTCCCACATGCTGCAGCTGCAGCATATCACCTGCCCAGCCAGCTCTGTGTGTTTTATTTAACTGATTAGGTTTCAAGTTTAGAAATATCACTGATAATTTGTAGTTGTATTAAGTAGTTTAACTAGTTACACTACAAATTTAATACAGTATGTAAATCTCCCAGTACCAATTTATACGACTGCCCCAGTTTAGAAAGAAAAAAAAAGAACTTAAAATTCACCAACCAATTACCTAACTGCTCATCTAATTAATGCCTCTGGGCTTCAGCTGTCAGGTCTCACTATCTCTGGCTCCTTCTCTTCCATCATTGCTAATTCTGGAAAAGACCAGAACAGCACCTCCTCCCTCAATGTACCGAATTCCCACACTCGCCGAATTTCCAAGTTAAGCACTCTGTCTTGCAGCATTCAGTAAAGCAATGAGGTGAAGCATATGAATGTTAGCTAGGGATCCTGATTGAAAGTGATATTTGGTCGGTGAATATTGGGGTTTGTGGTAATTTGAGCGTGGCTGAGGTCAGTCGTGTAGTGGATAGGGTATGCCATTTGAAGATGTATTTCACTGACCTCGACCGCTTATTCATTCATGGGAAGGCTAGCAGTTATTGCCCATCCCTAATTGCTCTTGAGAAGGTGGTGGTGAGCTGCCTTGTTGAACTGCTGAAGTTCCTGTGTTATACATACACCCAGAGTGCTGTTAGGGTGGGAGTTTGAGGATTTTGACCCGGTGACAATGAAGGAACGGCGATATAGTTTCAGGTGAGGATGGTGTGTAACTTGGAGGGGAACTTGCAAGTGGTGGTGACTTCATGCATCTTCTGCCCTTGTTCTTCTAGGTGGCAGATTTGGTAGGTGCTGTTGAAGGAGCCTTGGCGATTTCTGCATGCATCTTGTAGATAGTACACACTGCTGCCACTGTGTGCCAGTGGTGGAGGGAGTGAGCATTTAAAGTGATAGAGGGGGTGCCAATCAAGTGGGCTGCTTTGTCCTGAATGGTGTTGAGCTCCTTGAGTGTCGTTGGAGCTGCACCCATCCAGGCAAGGGGAGAGCATTCCATCACACTCTTGACTTGTGCCTTGTAGATGGTGGACAGGCTTTGGGCAGTCAGGAGGTGAGTTACTCGCCGCATGAATCCTAGCCTCTGACCTGCTCTTGTAGCCGCAGTATTTATATGGTTACTCCAGTTCAGTTTCTGGTCAATGGTAGCCCCCAAGATGTTTACAGTGGGGGACTCAGCAATGGTAATGCCATTGAATGTCAAGGGGAGATGGTTAGATTCTCTCTTGTTGGAGATGGTCATTGCCTGGCACTTGTGTGGCGCGAATGTTACTTGCCACTTATCAACCCAAGCCTAGGTATTGTTCAGGTCTTGCTGCATTTCTACACGGACTGCTTCAGTATCTGAGGAGTTGCGAATGGTGCGAACATTGTGCAATCACCAGCAAACAACCCCACTTCTGACCTTATGATTGAAGGAAGGTCATTGATGAAGCAGCTGAAGATGGTTGGCCTAGGACACTACCCTGAGGAACTCCTGCAGTGATGTCCTGGAGCTGAGATGATTGATCTCCAGCAACCACAATCATCTTCCTTAGTGCGAGATACAACTGCAACCAGTGGAGAGTTTTCCCCCTGATTCCCATTGATTCAAGTTTTGCTCGGGCTCCTTGATGGCATACTTGCTCAAATGCTGCCTTGATATCAAAGGCAGTCACTGTCACCTCAACTCTTGAGTTCAGCTCTTTTGTCCATGTTTGAACCAAGGCGATAATGAGGTCAGGAGCTGAGTGGTTATGGCAGAACCCAAACTGAGCGCCGCTGAGCAGGTTGTTTCCAAGCAAGTGTCGCTTGATAGCACTGTCGACGACACCTTCCATCATTTTACTGATGATTGAGAGGAGACTGATGATACCAGTGTTGTAGCTGTACTGGAACAGCTTGACTAGGGGCGCAGAATGTTCTGGAGCACAGGTCTTCAGCACTAATGATGGAATTTTGTCAGGGTGCATAGCCTTTGCAGTATCCAGTGCCTTCAGTCGTTTCTTGATATCACGCGGAGTGAATTGAATTGGCTGAAAACTGACATCTGTGATGCTGGGAATTTCAGGAGGAGGCCGAGATGGATCATCAACCCGACACTTCTGGATGAAGGTTGTTGCAAATGCTTCATCCTTATCTTTTGCACTGATGTGCTGGGCTCCTTCGTCATTGAGGAGGGGCATATTTTTGGAGCCACCTCCTCCAGTCAGTAGTTTAATTGTCCACCACCATTCATGGCTGGATGTGACAGGACTGCAGAGCTTAGATCTGATCCGTTGGTTATGGGATCTCTTAGCTCTGTCTATCGCATATTGCATTTGTAGTTTGGCACACAAGTAGTCCTGTCTTGTAGCTTCACCAGGTTGACACCTCATTTTGAGGTATGCCTGGTGCTGCTTCTGGCTCGCCCTCCTGCACTCTGCATTGAACCAGGTTGGTCTCCTGGCTTGGTGGTAATGGTAGAGTGGGGGATATGCCAGGCTATGAGGTTACAGATTGTGGTTGAGTACAATTCTGCTGCTGCTGATGGCCCACAGTACCTCATGGATGCCCAGTTTTGCATTGCTAGCAGCTATGCCCTTTAGGACTTGGCCAGCTCGGTCAGTCTTGGTGCGACTGAGCCACTCTTGGTGATGGACATTGAAGACCCCACCCAGAGTACATTCTGCACCCTTGCCACCCTCAGTGCTTCCTCCAAGTGCTGTTCAACATGAAGGAGTTTGATTCGTAAGCTGAGTGGGGTGGGGGTGGGGGGTGGTACGGTCGGTGGTAATCAGCAGGAGGTTTCCTTGTCCATGTTTGACCTGATGCCATGAAACTTCATGGGGTCCAGAGCTGATGTTGAGGACTGCCAGGGCAATTCCCTCCTGACTGTATACCACTGTGCCACCACCTCTGCTGGGTCTGCCCTGCTGGTGGGACGGGACATACCCGGGGATTATGATAGCGGTGTCTGGGATATTGTTTGTAAGGTATGATTCCGTGAGTATGACTATGTCAGGCTGTTGCTTGACTAGTCTGTGGGACAGCTCTCCCAACTTTGGCACAAGTTCCCAGATGTTAGTAAGGAGGACATTGCAGGGTCGATAGGGCTGGGTTTGCCGTTGTCATTTCCGGTGCCTAGGTCGATGCTGGGTGGTCTGGCCGATTTCATTCTTTATTGACTTCGTAGCAGTTTGATACAACTGAGTGGCTTGCTAGGCCATTTCAGAAGGCATTTAAGAGTCAACCACATTGGCTGGTTCAGTACATTTCTGGTCAGTGGTGGCCCCCAGAATGTTGATCGTAGGGATTCAGAGATGGTAATGCCACTGAATGTTAAGGGGAGATGGTTAGATTTTCTCTTGCTGGACATGGTCATTGCCTGGTACTTGTGTGCCACAAATGTTTCTTGCCACTTACCAGCCCAGGTCTGAATGTTATCCGAGGTCTTGCTGCATTCAGGCACAGGCTGTTTCAGTATCTTAGGAGTTGCAAATGGTAATAAACTCTGTCCAATCATCAGCAACCATTCCCACTTCTGACCTTATGTTGAAGGGAAGGTAATTGATGAAGCAGCTGAAAATGGTTGGGCCCAGGACACTACCCTGAGGAACTCCTGCAGTGATGTCCGGGGGCAAAGATGATTGACCTCCAACAACCACAACCATCTTCCTTTGCACTTGGTCTGATTCCAACCAGCAGAGTGTTTTCCCCCCGATTCCCTTTGACTTCAATTTTACTGGGGCTTCTTGATGCCACCCTTGGTCAAATGTTGCCTTGATGTCAAAGACAGTCACACACCTCAACTCTGGAATTCAGCTCTTTTGTCCATATTTGAACAAAGAACAGTACAGCACAGGAACAGGCCATTCGGCCCTCCAAGCCTCCGCCGATCTTGATGCCTGTCTAAACTAAAGCCTTCTGCACTTCCGGGGACCGTATCACTCTATTCCCATCCTATTCATGTATTTGTCAAGATGCCTCTTAAACGTCGCTATCGTACTTGCTTCCACCACCTCCCCTGGCAGCAAGTTCCAGGCACTCACCACCCTCTGTGTAAAAAACTTGCCTCGCACATCCTCTCTAAACTTTGCCTCTCGCACATTAAACCTATGCCCCCTAGTAACTGACTTTTCCACCCTGGGAAAAATCTTCTGACTATCCACTCTGTCCATGCCGCTCATAACTTTGTAAACCTCTATCATGTCACCCCTCCACCTCCGTCGTTCCAGTGAAAACAATCCGAGTTTATCCAACCTCTCCTCATAGCTAATGCCCTCCAGACCAGGCAACATCCTGGTAAACATCCTCTGTTCCCTCTCCAAAGCCTCCACGTCCATCTGGTAGTGTGGCGACCAGAATTGCATGCAATATTCTAAGTGTGGCCTAACTAAGGTTCTGTACAGCTGCAGCATGACTTGCCAATTTTTATACTCTATGCCCTGACCGATGAAGGCAAGCATGCCGTATGCCTTCTTGACTACCTTACCCACCTGCGTTGCCACTTTCAGTGATCTGTGGACCTGTACGCCCAGATCTCTCTGCCTGTCAATACTCCTAAGGGTTCTGCCATTTACTGTATACTTCCCACCCGCATTAGACCTTCCAAAATGCATTACCTCACATTTATCCGGATTAAACTCCATCTGCCATTTCTCTGCCCAAGTCTCCAACCGATCTATATCCTGCTGTATCATCTGACAATCCTCATCACTATCCGCAACTCCACCAACCTTTGTGTCGTCCGCAAACTTACTAATCAGACCAGCTACATTTTCCTCCAAATCATTTATCGATCGTATGAAGAGCAAGGGTCCCAGCACTTCTTCTTCTTCTTCTCTTCTTCTTTGGCCTCCTTGTCTCGGGAGACAATGGGTAAGCGACTGGAGGTGGTCAGTGGTTTGTGAAGCAGTGCCTGGAGTGGCTATAAAGGCCAATACTAGAGGGACAGACTTTTCCACAGGTGCTGCAGAAAAAATTGGTTGTCAGGGCTGTTACACAGTTGGCTCTCCCCTTGCGCTTCTGTCTTTTTTCCTGCCAACTGCTGAGTCTCTTCGACTCGCAACACTTTAGCCCCGCCTTTATGGCTGCCCGCCAGCTCTGGCGATCGCTGGCAACTGACTCCCACGACATGTGATCAAAGTTGCAGGGCTTCATGTCGCGTTTGCAGATGTCTTTAAAGCGGAGACATGGACGGCTGGTAGGTCTGATACCAGTGGTGAGCTCGCTGTACAATGTGTCCTTGGGGATCCTGCCATCTTCCATGCGGCTCACATGGCCAAGCCATCTCAAGCACCGCTGACTCAGTAGTGTGTATAAGCTGGGGATGTTGGCCGCCTCAAGGACTACTGTGTTGGAGATACGGTCCTGCCACCTGATGCCAAGTATTCTCCGGAGGCAGCAAAGATAGAATGAATTGAGACGTCGCTCTTGGCTGACATACGTTGTCCAGGCCTCGCTGCCATAGAGCAAGGTACTGAGGACCCAGGCTTGATACACTCGGACTTTTGTGTTCCGTGTCAGTGCACCATTTTCCCACACTCTCTTGGCCAGTCTGGACATAGCAGTGGAAGCCTTTCCCATGCGTTTGTTGATTTCTGCATCTAGAGACAGGTTACTGGTGATAGTTGAGCCTAGGTAGGTGAACTCTTGAACCACTTCCAGAGCGTGGTCGCCGATATTGATGGATGGAGCATTTCTGACGTCCTGTCCCATGATGTTCGTTTTCTTGAGGCTGATGGTTAGGCCAAATTCGTTGCAGGCAGCCACAAACCTGTCGATGAGACTCTGCAGACACTCTTCAGTGTGAGATGTTAATGCAGCATCGTCTGCAAAGAGGAGTTCCCTGATGAGGACTTTCCGTACTTTGGTCTTCGCTCTTAGGCGGGCAAGGTTGAACAGCCTGCCACCTGATCTTGTGTGGAGGTCCCAGCACTGATCCCTGTGGAACACCACTGGTCACATCCCTCCATTCAGAACAGCACCCTTCCACTGCTACCCTCTGTCTTCTATGACCGAGCCAGTTCTGTATCCATCTTGTCAGCCCACCTCTTATCCCGTGTGACTTGACCTTTTGTACCAGTCTGCCATGAGGGACCTTGTCAAAGGCTTTACTGAAGTCCATATAGATAACATCCACTGCCCTTCCTTCATCAATCATCTTTCTCACTTCCTCAAAAAACTCAATCAAATTAGTGAGACACGACCTCCCCTTCACAAAACCATGCTGCCTCTTGCTAATAGGTTTGTTTGTTTCCAAATGGGAGTATATCCTGTCCCGAAGAATCCTCTCTAATAATTTCTCTACCACTGACGTAAAGCTCACTGGCCTATAATTTCCTGGATTATCCTTGCTACCCTTCTTAAACAAAGTAACAATATTGGCTATTCTCCAGTCCTCTGGGATCTCATCTGTAGCCAATGAGGATGCAAAGATTTCTATCAAGGCCCCAGCAATTTCTTCCCTTGCCTCCCTCAGTATTCTCGGGTCGATCCCATCAGGCCCTGGGGACTTATCTACCTTAATACTTTGCAAGACACCCAACACATCCTCCTTTTTGATAATGAGATGACTGAGACTATCTACACTCCCTTACCTCGGCTCATCATCCACCAAGTCCTTCTGTTTGGTGAATACTGATGTAAAGTACTCATTTCGTACCTCGCCCATTTCCTCCGGCTCCACACATAGATTCCCTTTTCTGTCCTTGAGTGGGCCAACCCTTTCCCTAGTTACCCTCTTGCTCTTTATATACGTATAAAAAGCCTTGGGATTTTCCGTAATCCTGTTTGCCAATGACTTTTCATGACCCCTTTTAGCCCTCCTGACTCCTTGAACAAAGAACAAAGAAAATTACAGCACAGGAACAGGCCCTTCGGCCCTCCAAGCCTGCGCCGATCCAGATCCTCTATCTAAACATGTCGCCTATTTTCTAAGGGTCTGTATCTCTTTGCTTCCTGCCCATTCATGTATCTGTCTAGATACATCTTAAAAGACGCTATTGTGCCCGCGTCTACCACCTCCACTGGCAACGCGTTCCAGGCACCCACCACCCTCTGCGTAAAGAACTTTCCACGCATATCCCCCCTAAACTTTTCCCCTCTCACTTTGAACTCGTGACCCCGAGTAATTGAATACCCCACTCTGGGAAAAAGCTTCTTGCTATCCACCCTGTCTATACCTCTCATGATTTTGTACACCTCAATCAGGTCCCCCCTCAACCTCCGTCTTTCTAATGAAAATAATCCTAATCTACTCAACCTCTCTTCATAGCTAGCGCCCTCCATACCAGGCAACATCCTGGTGAACCTCCTCTGCACCCTCTCCAAAGCATCTACATCCTTTTGGTAATGTGGCGACCAGAACTGCACGCAGTATTCCAAATGTGGCCGAACCAAAGTCTTATACAACTGTAACATGACCTGCCAACTCTTATACTCAGTACCCTGTCCGATGAAGGAAAGCATGCCGTATGCCTTCTTAACCACTCTATTGACCTGCGTTGCCACCTTCAGGGAACAATGGACCTGAACACCCAAATCTCTCTGGACATCAATTTTGCCCAGAACTTTTCCATTTTCTGAATAGTTCACTCTTGAATTGGATCTTCCAAAATGCATCACCTCGCATTTGCCCTGATTGAACTCCATCTGCCATTTCTCTGCCCAACTCTCCAATCTATCCATATTCTGCTGTATTCTCTGACAGTCCCCTTCACTATCTGGTACTCCACCAATCTTAGTGCCATCTGCAAACTTGCTAATCAGACCACCTATACTTTCCTCCAAATCATTTATGTATATCACAAACAACAGTGGTCCCAGCACGGACCCCTGTGGAACACCACTGGTCACACGTCTCCATTTTGAGAAACTCCCTTCCACTTCTACTCTCTGTCTCCTGTTGTCCAGCCAGTTCTTTATCCATCTAGCTAGTACACCCTGGACCCCATGCGACTTCACTTTCTCCATCAGCCTACGATGGGGAACCTTATCAAACGCCTTACTGAAGTCCATGTATATGACATCTACAGCCCTTCCCTCATCAATCAACTTTGTCACTTCCTCAAAGAATTCTATTAAGTTGGTAAGACATGACCTTCCCTGCACAAAACCATGTTGCCTATCACTGATAAGCCCATTTTCTTCCAAATGGGAATAGATCCTATCTCTCAGTATCTTCTCCAGCAGCTTCCCTACCACTGACGTCAGACTCACTGGTCTATAATTACCTGGATTATCCCTGCTACCCTTCTTAAACAAGGGGACAACATTAGCAATTCTCCAGTCCTCCGGGACCTCACCCGTGTTTAAGGATGCTGCAAAGATATCTGTTAAGGCCCCAGCTATTTCCTCTCTCGCTTCCCTCAGTAACCTGGGATAGATCCCATCCGGACCTGGGGACTTGTCCACCTTAATGTCTTTTAGAATACCCAACACTTCTTCCTTATGCCGACTTGACCTAGAGTAATCAAACATCTGTTCCTAACCTCAATATCCGTCATGTCCCTCTCCTCGGTGAATACCGATGCAAAGTACTTGTTTAGAATCTCACCCATTTTCTCTGACTCCACGCATAACTTTCCTCCTTTGTCCTTGAGTGGGCCAATCCTTTCTCTAGTTACCCTCTTGCTCCTTATATATGAATAAAAGGCTTTGGGATTTTCCTTAACTCTGTTTGCTGAAGATATTTCATGACCCCTTTTAGCCCTCTTAATTCCTCATTTCAGATTGGTCCTACATTCCCGATATTCTTTCAAAGCTTCGTCTTTCTTCAGCCTCCTAGACCTTATGTATGCTTCCTTTTTCCTCTTAGCTAGTCTCACAATTTCACCTGTCATCCATGGTTCCCTAATCTTGCCATTTCTATCCCTCATTTTCGCAGGAACGTGTCTCTCCTGCACGCTAATCAACCTCTTTTTAAAAGCCTCCCACATATCAAATGTGGATTTACCTTCAAACAGCTGCTCCCAATCTACATTCCCCAGCTCCTGCCGAATTTTGGTATAGTTGGCCTTCCCCCAATTTAGCACTCTTCCTTTCGGACCACTCTCGTCTTTGTCCATGAGTATCCTAAAACTTACGGAATTGTAATCACTATTCCCGAAGTAGTCCCCTACTGAAACTTCAACCACCTGGCCGGGCTCATTCCCCAACACCAGGTCCAGTATGGCCCCTTCCCGAGTTGGACTATTTACATACTGCTCTGGAAAACCCTCCTGGATGCTCCTTACAAATTCTGCTCCATCTAGACCTCTAACACTAAGTGAATTCCAGTCAATGTTGGGAAAATTAAAATCTCCTATCACCACCACCCTGTTGCTCCTACATCTTTCCATAATGTTTGCATATTTGTACCTCTATCTCACGCTCGCTGTTGGGAGGCCTGTAGTACAGCCCCAACATTGTTACCGCACCCTTCCTATTTTTCTGAATTCTGCCCATATTGCCTCACTGCTCGAGTCCTCCATAGTGCCCTCCTTCAGCACAGCTGTGATATCCTCTTTGACCAGTAATGCAACTCCACCACCCCTTTTACCTCCCTCTCTATCCCGCCTGAAGCATCGATATCCTGGGATATTTAGTTGCCAATCATGCCCTTCCCTCAACCAAGTCTCAGTAATAGCAATAACATCATACCCCCAGGTACTAATCCAAGCCCTAAGTTCATCTGCCTTACCTACTACACTTCTTGCATTAAAACAAATGCACCTCAGACCACCAGTCCCTTTGCGTTCATCATCTGCTCCCTGTCTACTCTTTCCCTTAGTCATGCTGACTTCATTATCTAGTTCCTTACAGGCTTTAGTTACTACCTCCTTACTGTCCACTGACCTCCTCATTTGGTTCCCATCCCCCTGCCACATTAGTTTAAACCCTCCCCAACAGCATTAGCAAAAGCACCCCCAAGGACATTGTTTCCAGTCCGGCCCAGGTGTAGACCGTCCAATTTGTAATAGTCCCACCTCCCCCAGAACTGGTCCCAAAGTCCCAAAAATCTGAACCCCTCCCTCCTGCACCATCTCTCAAGCCACGCATTCATCCTGACTATTCTTTCATTTCTACTCTGACCATCACGTGGCACTGGTAGCAATCCTGAGATTACTACCTCTGAGGTCCTACTTTTTAACTTGGCTCCTAACTCCCTAAATTCTGCTTGTAGGACCTCATCCTGTTTTTTACCTATATCATTGGTGCCTATGTGCACAACGACAACTGGCTGTTCACCCTCCCCTTTCAGAATGCTCTGCAGCCTATCTGAGACATCCCTGACCCGTGCACCTGGGAGGCAACATACCATTCGGGAGTCTCGTTTTTGCCCACAGAACCGCCTATCTACTCCCCTTACAATCGAATCCCCGATGACTATAGCCCTTCCGCTCTTTTTCCCGCCCTTCCGAACAGCAGAGCTAGCCACGGTGCCATGAACCTGGCTACTGCTGCCTTCCCCTGGTGAGCCATCTCCCTCAACAGTATCCAAAACGGTATACCTGTTTTGGAGGGAGATGACCGCAGGGGACACCTGTGCTGCCTTCCTGCTCTTTCTCTGCCTTTTGGTCACCCATTTCCTTTCTCCCTCAGCAATCCTAATCTGCGGTGTGACCAATTCGCTAAACGTGCTATCCACAACCTCCTCAGCATCGTGGATGCTCCAAAGTGAGTGCATCACCAGCTCCAGAGCCGTCATGCGGTCTAACAAGAGCTGCAGCTGGACACACTTCCAGCATGTGAAGGAGTCAGGGACATCAGCCGTGTCCCTGAGCTCCCACATTGAGCAAGAGGAGCATAACACGGGTCTGAGATCTCCTGCCATTTTTAATCTTAAGCTTAACTTAATCTTAACTTAGATAAATGAAAAAGGAACGAAAAGTTTTTACCAATCACACGAAAAAAAAATAAATAGAAAATGCCTTACCTTATCTGCACACCACCGAGTCCTTTTTTTTGGTTAGAGGAGGAGGGCGGGTGGGAGACACTACAGGTGTAGTGTCTCAGGTTCAGCCGCTGCCCAAATATATAGGACTTACTTACCCAGCTGCCACCTTGCTCTCCCTGTCGCCGCTGCAAAAAGAAACTGCCAAAACAAAAAGGTAAGTTTATATAAGTTGTAAACTCACTTACCCAGCTGCCACCTCGCTCTCCCTGTCGCCACTGCAAAAAGTTCCTTCCTACTGTCTTTATATTCTTCAAGGGGTTCGTCTGTTCCTAGCCTTCCAGCCCTTACGAATGCTTCCTTTTTCTTTTTGACGAGGCTCACAATATCCCGCGTTATCCAAGGTTCCCGAAACTTGCCAAACTTATCCTTCTTCCTCACAGGAACATGCTGGTCCTGGATTCTAATCAACTGACGTTTGAAAGACTCCCACATGTCAGATGTTGATTTCCCCTCAAACAGCCGCCCCTTTGGACAAAGGCTGTAATGAAGTCTGGAGACGAGTGGCCCTTACAGAACCCAAACTGAACATCAGTGAGCAGGTTATTGTTAAGTGCCATTTGACAGAACTGTCAAGGACATATTCCATCACTTTGATGATGATTGATAATAGACTGATGGGGTGGTAATTGGCTGGTTTGGATTTAGCCTGCTTTTTTGCAGACAAGATATAGATGGGCAATTTTCCATATTGTCAGTAGATGTCACTGTTGTAGCTGTACTGGAACACCTTGGCTCGGCCCGCAGCTAGTTCTGGAGCAAAAAGTCTTCAGTACTGCAGTTGGGATTTTGGCAGGGCCCATTGCCTTTGCTATATCCAATGCCTTCAGCTGTTTCTTGATATTACATGGAATAATCAAAATGGTTGAAGACTGGGATCTGTGATGCTGGGGATCTCTGAAGGAGGCCGAGATGGATCATCCACTCTGTGCTTCTGGCTGAAGATGCTTGCAAATGCTTCAGCCTTGAGTTTTGCACTGACATGTTGGGCTCTGCCATCATTGAAGATGGGGGATGTTTGTTTAGCCTCCTCCAGTTAGTTGTTGAATTGTTCACCATCATTCACGATTGAATGTGGTAGGACTGCAGAGCTTTGATCTGATCCGTTTGCTGTGGGATCGCATTGCTCTGTCTATTGCATGCTGCTTCCGCTGTTTAGCATGCATGTAGTTCTGTGTTGAAATTTCACCAAGTTGGCACCTCATTTTTAGGTATGCCTGGTTCTGCTCCTGATTTGCTCTCCTACACTCCTCATTGTATATGTCCTTCAGAGCTCAGCCAGTTGGGTCAATAGTGGTGCTACCACGGCTCTCTTAGTGACGGACATTAACATCCCCCACCCAGAGTACATTCTGTGCCCTTGCCCCCCTCTGTGTTTCTTCCAAGTGGTGTTCAACATGGAGGAGCACTGATTCATCAGCTGAGAGAGTGCAGTAGGTGGTAATTAGCAGGAGGTTTACCTGCCCATGTTTGATCTGATGCCATCAGACTTCATGGGAGCAGGAATCAATTTTGATGACTCCTGGGGCCTCACCCCCTCGACTGTGTACCGTTGTGCTGACACATATGGTGGGTCTGTCTTGACGGTGGGACAGGGATGGTGATGGAGGAGCCTGGGATATTGGCTGTGAGCCAATATTCTGTCTGCCATGTTCTTGCCCACCCAACTTAAACTGTGTATCTCCCTTTGCAGCCTCTTTGCATCCTCCTCACAGCTTACTGGTCCACCTAACTTTGTATCATTAGCAAACTTGGATGCGTTACACTTAGTCTCCTCATTTTAGAATGTTAATAGCTGAGGCCCAAGCACTGATCCTTATGGTACAACGCTAGTTCCAGCCTGCCAATCAGAATACCCCATTTATTCCTACTCTCTGAATTCTGTCCATTAACCAATCCTCAATCCATGCTAATATATTGCCCCTAATTGCAGATGGGACATTGGAGTTTTCAAGACTGAGTTGGAGGGATTCTTGTTAAGGATTATGGAGCCAAAGTGGGTAAATGGAATGAAAATAAGGATTAGCCATGTGCTAACTGAATGGCTGAATTTATACCCTCCCATAATCCAGGAATTTCAGGGTTCACAAGTCAGTATGGTTGCAAAGCCTGTTCAAGGATCAATGTACTGTGGACAGGAATGACAGATGTGTGGGGCAGGATCAAGTGGAGGCAGGTATTTTTCCAAAAGAGAAGTAAAATTAAGGGAGAGAATCTGGTCTTCCACATGATCTACCTGCCAGTTGGAGTGGAATTGTGTGTTGGCTAAAGCATATTAGTGTGTTTCCTGTTGTGCTGTCTCAGCTATGAAGTGTGGTGAGTGCAGAGGAGAAAATACCTTTAATGCAGTGGTGTTGTTGTTAAAAAAAATATTGCAAGTGACAATATGCATCACGTGCACCAAAAGGAAATTGAATTAATAATTGGAAAAGGAAAAGGGTGAGGGCGACGTACTCGAGCTCTTT
This sequence comes from Heterodontus francisci, assembly GCF_036365525.1. Lineage (NCBI taxonomy): Eukaryota > Metazoa > Chordata > Chondrichthyes > Heterodontiformes > Heterodontidae > Heterodontus > Heterodontus francisci. Next base: position 86,763,702 of record NC_090387.1, read on the forward strand.
CAAATTATAAAGGGGTTTGTGGGTAGAGATAGATGTTTTCAGTCCAAAATTATGGGTCATAAATCTAAGGCAGTCACTAATAAATCTGATAGGGAATTCAGGAGAAAATTCTTTCACTAGGGAGTGGTTAGCATGTGGAACATGAAGCATTGAGGCGAATAAGATAGATGCATTTGAGGGGACACTGGATAAATACATGAGGGAGAAAGGAATTGAAGATATATTGATGGGGTTAGATGAAGTAGGGTGGGAGGAGGCTTGTGTGCAGCATGAACACCATTTGGGCCAAATGGCCTGAATTGGGGGCACCCTTTAACAAGAAAGCCACCATGCCTAGTGCAATCAAACACAGAGCAATTGATTACACTGGACAACATAGGACATCTATATTTTTTTCTTCAGGCATTGTCACTGGCTACCAGAGTCCCAGGGCTATTTGTGCACTCTTTTCAGAGCCTCCCCTCTCCCAGTCATTCAATTTGAGCTTCCAAAGAACTGCACGTAGAACCTTGAAGGCCAGTAATGAATATGTTGATTAACTTAACCCCAGGAAATTCACCAGAATGGAGGTGACAACACACTGGCTTCACATGCTTTCATCGGAAAATCTAGGCCAAGTGAGACAAATCTAATATTCCTTGAGGTTTTGTAATTTGTAACCACTGCTAGTGCAAAGAACACAGAAAATGCATTTTCAGGCACACAATATTAACAAGATAATACATAGAAAATAGGAGCAGGAGTAGGCCATTCGGCCCTTCGGGCCTGCTTCGCCATTCAAACAAGATCATGGCTGATCGTCTAATTCAGTACCCTGTTCCCGCTTGCTTCCCATATCCCTTGATCCCTTTGGCACTAAGAAATATATCTGACTCCTTCTTGAATAGATTTAATGATTTGGCCTCCACTGCCTTCTGCGGTAGAGAATTCCACAGGTTCACCACCCTCTGAGTGAAGAAATTTCTCCTCATCTCGGTTCTAAATGGCATGCCCCGTATCCTGAGATTGTGACCCCTGGTTCTGGACTCCCCAGCCATCGGGAACATCCTCCCTGCATCTAGCAATACACATAAAATTATATGAACAATCTATAATATATTAAAAATGTACATCTGCACTCACTTCCTAACTGTCAAACCCTATATCTTGTATCAATGGTTTTCATTATAATTCCTGTGTTGGCATTTATAATGGAAACTGTCAGTATCCTCTTCCTTAGTGAACACTGATACAGAGTACTAATTAAGTACTCTAGCCTTGCCTTGTTCCTCTCAACATATATTGCCCTCTTCGACCCTAATAGGCCCCATCCGGGCTCTTACTATCCAATTACTGTTTACATGCCGGTAGAAGATTTTTGGGTGGGTACCTTTTATGTTGACTGCCGTTCTATTCTCATATTCTCTTTTTGTCAGTCATATTTTCCTCTTCACGTTCCCTCTCAACTTATTGTACTTGTCTTGGCTCTTACTTGAAGAATTCACCTGATGTGCATCATGCACCTTTTTCGTTTCATCATATCCTCTATCTCCCTCATCATCCAAGGAGCCCTGGCTTTGGTTCCCTTACCTTTTGCCTTAGTTTGAATGTACCTAGCCTGTACCTAAAGCATCTCCTCCTGAAAGATTGCCTGTTGTTCCTTTACAGTTTTTCCTTTCAGTCTTTGGTTCCATTTTACCGTGGCTAGATCCCTTCTCATTGCATTGAGGTTAGCCCTCTTCCAATCAAGATGTTCTACTTTAGATTGTTCCTTACTCTTCTCCATTACAAGTCTAAATGACCCAAGTGTTCCCCCACAGACATTTGGTCCACTTGGTCGACCTCAGCACCAGATCCAGCAAGAACTTACTAGTTAAGGAAGTTCACCTGAGCACATTTCAGAATTTCCTCCCCCTCCTTACCCTTTACTCTAGTACAATCCCAATCAATATTTGGGTAATTAGAACCTCCCAATATCACCACTCAACAGTTCATGCACATCTCTGTGATTTTCCTTCAGATTTGCTCCTCTATCACTTTCACGATTTGGAGGCCGATTGAATACCGCCAGAAACGTGATCATCCCCTTTCTTGCTTGTCACCTTTAATCAAATGGATTCTGCCCTTACCCCTTCAAGGACATTCGTTCTTTCCAGCACACAATGTCTTCCCTAATCACTACTGCAACCCCACCACCCTTTTTTCCTTCCCGACCTTTTCTGAACACTTTATAGCCTCGAATATTAAGTGCCCAGTACTCACCATATTTAAGCCACAAATCCATTATTGCTTCTACATCATATTCCCACATGGCTATTTGTGGTTGTAGCTCACCAACCTTATTCACCACACTTTGTGCATATACACACATGCATTGTAAACCTGACTTTGTATTCCCAGAAGTCCTTCTAGATCTGCTCCTGTCTAATAGAGTATTATTTCCTTCTCTAGTACCATCCAACAGTCTCACTTTGTGCACCTTCTTCCTCTTTTCTACTTCTGTGCGCTGGTTCCTGTCCCCTTGACAATTTAGTTTAAACCCTCCCCAGCCACACGTGATCCTCCCCACGAGGACGTTGGTCCCAGTCCTGTTGGGGTGCAATCCATCCCTTTTAAATAAGTGCCTTCTGCCCCAGAACTGTTCCCAGTGCCCCAAGAATCTGAAGCCCACCCTCCTGCACCATGCTTCAAGCCACGTATTAATCCTCCCTATCTTCCTATTTCTACTCTCGCTAGCGCATGGTACTGGGAGTAATCCAGAGATAACTACCTTCAAGGTCCTACTTTTTAACTTCTTCCAAAGCTCCTGAAAATCTGACCGTAGGGCCTCAATACCTGGCCTTGTTATGACATGAGTACAGACATGTGCTACAACTTCTAGCTTACTACATCCCCCATGCAAAATATTCTGCACCCTCTCCCTGATATCAAGGCAGCATTTGACTGAGTATGGCATCAAGGAGCTCCAACAAAAATGAAGTCAATTGGAATTAGGGGAAAATGCACCACTAGTTGGAATCATACCTAGCACAAAGGAAGATGGTTGTGGTTGTTGAAGGCCAATCATCCATTGCTGCAGGAGTTCCTCAGGGTAGTGTCGTAGGCCCAACCATCTTCAGCTGCTACATCAATGGCCTTCCCTCCATCATAAGGTCAGAAATGGTGATGCTCGCTGATGATCGTACAATGTTCAGTACCGTTCGCAACTCCTCAGATACTGAAGCAGCAAGACCTGGACAACATTCAGGCTTGGGCTGATAAATGACAAGTAATATTCATGCCACATAAGTGCCAGGCAAGACTATCTCCAACAGGAGAGAATCTATCCATCTCTCCTTGATGTTCAACCGTATTCACATCACTGAAATCCCCACAATCAATAACCTGGGGTTACCGTTGACCAGAAATGTAACTGGACCAGCCATATAAATATTGCAGTTACAAGAGCAGGTCAAAGGCTGGGAATTCTGCGGGGAGTAACTCACCTCCTGACTCTCCAGCCTGTCCATCATCTACAAGGCACAAGTCAGGATGTGATGGAATGCTCTCCACTTGCCTGGATGAGTGTAGCTCTAACAATACTCACGAAACTCGACACCACATCAACCACCTTCAACATTCACTCTCTCTACCACAAGTGCGCAGTGGCAACGGTGTGTACCATCTACAAGATGCACTGCAGCAACTCGCCAAGCCTCCTTCAAAATTACGTTTCAAACCCGCAATCTCTACCACCTAGAAGGACAAGGACAGCAGTCACATAGGAATATTACCACCTGGAAGTTCTCATCCAAGTCACATACCTTCCTGACTTGGAAATATATCGTTGTTCCTTCACTTTCGCTGGGTCAAAGTCCTGGACTTCCCTCCCTAACAGCATAGTGGGTGTATCTTCACCACATGGACTGCGGCAATTCAAGAAGGTGACTCACCACCACCTTCTCAAAGGCAATTAATCATGGGCAACAAATGCTGGCCTTGCCAGCAATGCTTATATCCCATGAATGAACATAAATAAAGTTCCTCGATTGAGAATCGATCCACTTGACATACCTCATTCCTCACAAGCGTATCCATCAATGCCTCCTTCCTCGTTAGGCCGAAAACATTCTGATCTGGAAAATTCTCCTGAACACACTTCGGAAACTATTCTTCCTTTCTGCCCTTTACACTATTCCTATCCCTATCTTCGGGAGGGTTTAAACTAGTTTGGCAGGGGGATGGGAACCGGAGCTACGGATCAGTGGATGGGGTAGCTGTTGAACAGGCAGATACCGAGTGCAGAGAGTCTGTGAGGAAGGTTAGCCAGGTGACAGGGCAAAGTTGCAGCCAGTATGATGGGTTAAAGTGTGTCTATTTTAACGCAAGAAGTGTCAGGAATAAGGGTGATGAACTTAGAGCATGGATCAGTACTCGGAGCTACGATGTTGTGGCCATTACGGAGACGTGGATATCACAGGGGCAGGAATGGATGTTGGATGTTCCGGGGTTCAGATGTTTCAAAAGGAATGGGGAGGGAGGTAAAAGAGGTGGGGGAGTGGCATTGCTAATCAGGGATAGTATCACAGCTGCAGAAAGGGAGGTCGGCGAGGAGGGTTTGTCGACTGAGTCATTATGGGTGGAAGTCAGAAACAGGAAAGGAGCAGTCACTTTGTTGGGAGTTTTCTATAGACCCCCCAATAGCAACAGAGACATGGAGAAACAGATTGGGAGGCAGATTTTGGAAAGGTGCAGAAGTAATAGGGTTGTTGTCATGGGTGACTTCAACTTCCCTAATATTGATTGGAACCTCCTTAGTGCAAATAGTTTGGATGGAGCAGTTTTTGTCAGGTGTGTCCAGGAAGGTTTCCTGACTCGATATGTAGATAGGCCGACTAGAGTGGAGACTATGTTGGACTTGGTGCTTGGCAACGAACCAGGCCAGGTGGCAGATCTATCGGTGGGAGAGCATTTCGGTGATAGTGATCACAACTCCCTGACCTTTACTATAGTCATGGAGAGGGACAGGAGCAGACGGGATGGGAAAATATTTAATTGGGGGAGGGGGAATTACAATGCTATTAGGCAGGAACTGGGGAGCATAAATTGGGAACAGATGTTCTCAGGGAAATGCACGACAGAAATATGGAGGTTGTTTAGGGAGCACTTGCTGCGACTGCTGGATAGGTTTGTCCCGATGAGGCAGGGAAGGGATGGTAGGGTGAAGGAACCTTGGATGACAAGAGATGTGGAACAGCTAGTCAAGAGGAAGAAGGAAGCTTACTTAAGGTTGAGGAAGCAAGGATCAGACAGGGCTGTAGAGGGTTACAAGGTAGCCAGGAAGGAACTGAAGAATGGACTTAGGAGAGCTAGAAGGGGACATGAAAAAGTCTTGGCGGGTAGGATTAAGGAAAATCCCAAGGCGTTCTACACTTATGTGAGGAACAAGAGGATGGTCAGAGTGAGGGTAGGGCCGATCAGGGATAGTGGAGGGAACTTGTGCCTGGAGTCGGAGGAGGTAGGGGAGGTCCTAAATGAAGACTTTGCTTCAGTATTCACTAGTGAGAGGGACCTGGTCGTTTGTGAAGACAGCGTGGAACAGGCTGATATGCTCGAATAGGTTGAGGTTAAGAGGGAGGATGTGCTGGAAATTTTGAATGATATGAGGACAGATAAGTCCCTGGGGCCAGACGGGATATACCCAAGGATATTACGGGAAGCGAGGGAAGAGATTGCTGCGCCTTTGGCGATGATCTTTGCGTCTTCACTGTCCACTGGAGTAGTACCGGATGATTGGAGGGTGGCAAATGTTGTTCCCTTGTTCAAGAAAGGGAATAGGGATAACTCTGGGAATTATAGACCAGTCAGTCTTACGTCGGTAGTGGGCAAATTATTGGAGAGGATTCTGAGAGACAGGATTTATGATTATTTGGAAAAGCATGGTTTGATTAGAGACAGTCAGCATGGCTTTGAAAGGGGCAGGTCATGCCTCACAAGCCTTATTGAATTCTTTGAAGATGTGACAAAACACATTGATGAAGGAAGAACAGTGGATGTGGTGTATATGGATTTTAGCAAGGCGTTTGATAAGGTTCCCCATGGTAGGCTCATTCAGAAAGTAAGGAGGCATGGGATTCAGGGAAAGTTGGCTGTCTGGATACAAAATTGGCTGGCCCATAGAAGTCAGAGGGTGGTAGTAGATGGAAAGTATTCAGCATGGAGCTCGGTGACCAGTGGTGTTCCACAAGGATCTGTTCTGGGACCTCTGCTCTTTGTGATTTTTATAAATGACTTGGGTGAGGAAGTGGAAGGCTGGGTTAGCAAGTTTGCCAATGACACGAAGGTTGCTGGAGTTGTGGATGGTGTGGAAGGCTGTTGTAGGTTGCAACGGGACATTGACAGGATGCAGAGCTGGGCTGAGAAGTGGCAGATGGAGTTCAACCTGGAAAAGTGTGAAGTGATTCATTTTGGAAGGTCGAATTTGAATGCGGAATACAGGCTTAAAGACAGGATTCTTGGTAGTGTGGAGGAACAGAGGGATCTTGGGTCCATGTCCATAGATCGCTCAAAGTTGCCACCCAAGTTGATAGGGTTGTTAAGAAGGCGTATGGTGTGTTGGCTTTCATGAACAGGGGGATTAAGTTTAAAAGCCGCAAGGTTATGCTGCAGCTCTATAAAGCCCTGGTTCAACCACACTTGGAATATTGTGTTCAGTTCTGGTCGCCTCATTATAGGAAGGATGTGGAAGCTTTAGAGAGGGTGCAGAGGAGATTTACCAGGATGCTGCCTGGACTGGAGGGCATGTCCTACGAAGAAAGATTGAGGAAGCTAGGGCTTTTCTCATTGGAGTGAAGAAGGATGAGAGGTGCCTTGATAAAGGGGTACAAGATGATGAGAGGCATAGATAGAGTGGATAGCCAGAGACGTTTTCCCAGGGTGGAAAGGGCTGTCACCAGGGGGCATAATTTTAAGGTGATTGGAGGAAGGTTTCGGGGAGATGTCAGAGGTAGGTTCTTTACACAGAGAGTGGTGGGTGCGGGGAATGCGCTGCCAGCGGTGGTAGTAGAAGCAGATACATTAGGGGCGTTTAAGCGACTCTTGGATAGGTACATGGATGATAGTAGAATGAATGGTAGGTAGTTAGTTTGATCTTAGAGTAGGTTAAAGGTTCGGCACAACATCATGGGCCGAAGGGCCTGTACTGTGCTATACTGTTCTATGTTCTATGTTAGGATAATTCAATTTTCCCATTATCACTACTCTACAGTTCTTGCACAATCTGAAATTTCGTTGGAAATTTGCTCTTCCATTTCTTTCACACTAGTTGGTGACCTATAGAATACGCCCAGTCGTGGAATGGTATCTCAATTGTTTCTTAACTCTTACCAAATAGATTCAGTATTTGACCCCTCCAGGATATCCTCTCTCTCCAGCACTACAGTATTCTCCTTCATCATTATAGCCATCCCTCCTCCTTTCTTTCCTTCCCTTTCTTTCCTGAACACCTTGTGTCCAGAAATATTTAGTATGCAGTCCTGCCCTTTCTTGAGGCAGGTCTCCATTATTGCCACAACATCCTATTCCCATGTGGCTATTTGTGCCTGCAGCTCACCAACCTTATTTCCCACGCTTTGTGTGTTTACATGCATGCACTCTAAACTGAATTTAGATCTTATTGGATTACCTCTTCGTCTGACTTCGCCTAATACCTTACTCTTCTTACTCTAGTGTTATCTGCTTCTCCCAATCCTTCGTGCACTTTGTTTACCCTTCCTGTTACTACATTCTGGTTCCCATTTCCCTGCCAAACCATCTGAACCCCTCAGTCAGATTCCAACCTTTAACACACTCCTGGGTATCGATTGTTCTCTATATAAGTCATCAGAGTTGCTTGATTAAATCCAAGCCTGTAACTCACTAAGAGTTATTCAGTGACTGGCATGCACTATGCTTGTTCCAGATACAAACATTCTATTTTTTCTTGTAATACAACTCTGAGAAAAGGCACTTGTAAATTCGAACAGAAATAAAATTCAGTGTCCTTGTCCTGTAAGGAAATATTGTAAATTTTAATAATGTTACCTTTTGTATAAATTGTAGATGTGTGTGTTTTTTGTGATCTGCCTGATGTGGTTTGCATTGTAGGTTTCAGCACTGAGCTGCACAGGGTGAAGAATCTGCCCTGTTGTGAAACGGAGACATTTGATGTACAGTTTGACCCTCTTCGTGCAAACCTCAGCCTTGGATGTGCGGATGCTTTGATGTCAATACAGGTACATAAAAAGATGACTACCATTTTTTAGAGGTCTTGTTTCGTTTAAGCCCCTTGTCCAGTTTTGAATTAGAACAATGTGAGGTTCGTGTGATGCATTATTTCATCTGGCTGCTTTCATTTACTCTGCTATTCAGAAGTCGGTTAATGGCAATTTAGCAGGAACGCTGCATCAAAGTGCCACCAAATCCTAAGGCTAATCCCTGTGTCATGTGCCAGAGAACAGTTGGCACCCGTGATTCTTCACATGGTGGGGTTCCTTGCTGTTAATTGTGGCGCCTGTGTGGGGAGGACGATCAAATGTTGAGTCATCTCGACACCTCTAATATAACTTGCATTTGGATGGTTGAAAACAGATTTGGCAGATGCCAGGGCAACATTCTGTGTGCTCCTCTCTCACAGGTGTCATTTCTGCTTTGGATATTTTTCTTGGAATGTTTATGATCTTATTTTTGGGCGATAATTATCACTACAATGCTTCCAAATGCAATCTCATGTTTTCAGCAGGGGAAACCTAGCACATGAAAGCTGGCCAATTTCAGTTGACTGTCATTATGGTTCTTTCACACTTCACAAGCAGTTTAACAGCCAGTCAGCCAGAAAAAGTAACACCAGAGGATATTAAGCTAGCTGCTGTGAGTGGGAACATGAGCACTGTGGCTGGTTCGAATAAATGTGGGACACAAGCTGATTACCCAGGGGAGAGGCAAGTGCACTGCCTCTTGAAACGTGTTCCTCATTAAAATTGAAGTGCCAGTGAGCAGAGAAACTGACTAGTTCATACACTGTGAATAGCTACTGCAACTCACAAATGTATGGAAGTGTGTTTATCATAATATAACCAGATTGACAGTATACTGTGCAAGCTACTCTTCAGGCTCTGGTCCTGACATCAACAGCTGATAAGTGGGCACTGCCCACTTCCCTGAGTTTGCCAAATGCAGATTCAGCCAGTTCCCTATTTAAACACCCTCCAGCTGAAGGATAAAGTCTTCATGAGAGGAAGCTGGACCCACGCCTGTAGGTCAATGCCAGGGATAATTGGTGTGGATGATAATGAGTCACTGTGCAGATTACAGTCGCACTGTCTTCTAACTCTTGCCAAAGTGAAGACACAGCTCCCCCCCTCCCCTTCCCCCTTCCCCTCCCAAGTGGCACCTTCAGCTTCTCTGGAGAGACAAAACCCCAACTTAGATGTGAGGGAACAAATATTGGGACCAACACCAAACTATTTGAGTTAGAAAGAACAAATTTGCATTAATTAATATTAATAGTTTAAACAAGAAACTAACTGGATTCCAAAAGAGGGAATACAGATTCTTTAGATCATGGATGGCAGACCTATTATTTGCAAATTCCTGTGCCATGTTGGAACTACAGGATTCTTCATATGTCTTGGGGGACCACATATATTGGAAATGTGTCCAGCTGCTTCAGGATTTCTGAGACTGAGGGCAGCTGGAGTCACTGCGGAGCATCGGGGTGGCTGAGAATTTCCTGGCTTGTATGATCCAGGAGGTGCCAACCCCACAGGCAGTAAGAGTTCAGGATATTAGATGGGTGGCCATCTGGAAGAGTAGAAGAGGCAGGAGGTGTAGGATTCTTTGGGACGTGTGCCACTCTCAAACCAGTTTGTAGATGGCTGGGAGTGATGATACTTTTAAGGAGTGCAGTCTGGACCATGGCACCAATGAGCAAGAAACTGCACAGGAGGGAACATCAAAAGGGAGAAATGGAATTGTAATTGGATATTCCATAGTTAGAGGGACAGACAGACATTTATGTAACCATCATCATGAGTCTCACATGGTGTGCTGCCTCCCTGGTGTCAGGGTAAAGGATATCATGAAGAGGGTGCAGAATATTCTGCAGGGGGAGGGAATGAGCCTGAAGTTGTGGTACACAACATAGAGAGGGCATTTTACTTTTTTTTTAGTTATTTTTTTCTATTTGCTTTTTAAAATTTTTTTTTCCTGTGTTTGTTTTATTTTATTTCATCTTAGTTTGTTCAGTTTGCTTACCCACTGTTTTTTTTCATGTTTGTACTTGCGGCTGTTCAATTTTCAGTCTGTTAACACCTGATCTGTACTAATGCTTCGTCTTTCAACACACCATTAACATATTGTTTGCCTTTGCTCCACGACCTTCTGGTCAGCTATTCTGTGACCTTGTCCTATTTACACCACCTCCTTTGTTATCTCTTGCCCCAACCCCGCTTTACTTGCTTATAACCTTTTACATTTCTAATATTTGCTAGTTCTGAGGAAGGGTCACTGACCTGATACGTTAACTCTGCTTCTCCCTCCACAGATGCTGCCAGAGTATTTCCAGCATTTCTTGTTTTTATTTCAGATTTCCAGCGTCCGCAGGAAAGTACAGGAATTTTTGAGAGAGAAACAGTTAATATTTCAGGTCAATAATCTTTCATCAGAACTAGTCTGAAATAAAAACAGACAATTCTGGAAATACTCAACAGGTGACGCAGCATCTGTAGAGAGAGAAATAGAGTTAACTTGGACAGGTTAAGTACAAATTAAAATTTAGAGGGTTGAAGATGGTAGGCCCCGAAGGTCAGAAGGGAAACCTCTCCAGAGGAATCGTTGGGGCCACGTGGGCTGCCTTTCCAGCTCATGACCCCCTTTGTTGGGCATGGAGTCTCTGGCTACGATGGCCTCCCCAGGCTACCACAGGAAGGCTGCCTTGATGAAACTGGCAGTTTCCCCATACAGTGGGAGCCTGCCTGCCATCGGCAAAATGCTGGTGGCCCCACAAAATGGTCCTTATTAGGACCTTTATGCAAATCGCCTGCCCACCTCTTTGGAGTGGGCAGCCAATTACCTCACAGCCTGCCACTTGGAAACGTCTCCTATGGCGGAACTGCGACAGGGTGCCATCCTGACACTTCTCTGCACGACTTTACCAGCCTCCCCCCCACCCCCAACCTCCATTCCCACCAACTGGGGCCAGTTAATTTCAATCCATTGTGCCTGTGTCAGCTCCTCGAGAGAGCTATCCAATTAGCCCTATTCCCATGCTCTTCCCCCATAGCCCGACAGATGTTACCTTTTCAAGGATTTATCCAATTTCCTTTTCAAAGTTATTATTGGATCTGCTTCCTCCACCCTATCCAGCAGTGCATTCCAGATTGTAATATCATCGAGAGGTTGCTGCTAATTGAATGTCAGAATGGTGGCCTGAATAGCTCCTGCCTTTCCGCAGTAGAAAAGTGCAGTCACTGCTGAAATCACCAACGATTGCTCCAATCACTGGCTTCCCAGTTTTCTGCTCCTTCATGGGTACCAGCAGTGGAAAATATACTGATTATGCAGGGAACTTAAAAGAACAACCAAAGTTCCATTTTCAATTCTTTACACCTGGTTATTTATTTTTGCCCATTTTCTCCCTGTCTCTGATCCTGAACATCTTAGCTACTCCTGGGGTTACAGTTCCATGGATTTACTGTGGTACCTCGCTGATGACACAATTCCTCATGTATCAATCTAATTATTATTTGCAGGTTACTTTATCATTGAACGCATCAGAACAAAGCCTGGTCCAACCTTTACTTGTGCATGACACATATATGTTTACCATCAGATCTTACTGGATAGTGATCAAATGCAGAAAGCCGAGCTGATTTATCCCTGCTGAACTGAAACTACCTGTAGCACTCCTAGGCCGGGATTTAATGTGACCCCCCCTGAGGCGGGGTCAGAGGCAGGGGAGGCACGGAGTATTGCGGTGGGGGGTGCGGGGGGGTGGCGGAGGCCCATTTCCAAGTGATCTTCCCCGGGGCAGTATAGGCCAATGACAGCCTTCCTGCCTGGAGGCCAATTGAGGCCCTTAAGTGGCCTATTAATGAGGGTGCCTCCATCAATAAAATTTATTTACATGAATTACACGTGGGAGGGCTCTTTGTAACACGAGACCCACTCCATGCGGGCTTGGTTGGGGCTTCCCTCCTCCGTGGGCAGTCTGTAACTCACAGAGGATCCCCACTGGGAACCACTTTACCACCCCCCCCCCCCCCCACACCCCCGGCATCCCCCTCCCCCTGGACAGCAAAACCACCCACCATTGCCGGGGCCTTCCGGACTGGCCCTGGCAATTCCACCTCACTTACCTGAGGTCCGGGGTTCCAGCACTGGGCCTGGGTCCAAGGCCTCTGCAATACTGGCAGAGGCCACCACTCCCAGTGGTACTACCGATACTGGTGAACTGCCAGCCCTTTGATTGGCAGCCAGCTCTTGGAGGCAGGATCCCCGTCTTTAAAGGGTTGGGGATCCTGGCTCCTGAAACTCAGATTTAAAAAGACTGGACGGAGGATTGCTCTGGGATTGGTGGTTGGGGGGGAGGGGTGGTGCAGTGGGGGCACGAAAAGGCAGAGGCAGGCTTATTCAGCCTGATGCCCAGGAGCCCCACCTCTAACACAAAATTCAGCCCCGACTGTCTTTTTCCCCAGTTTTTTAAAAGAAATCCCAGTTCCCAAGAGGCACATTGCTGTTCATTTCAATGCTTGCCAAATTGATTGGCAGAATATAACAAGTGATCCTAAGATTTTTGCTACGTAAAATGTGTGCTGTAAATAACTCTATGACTCTAATCTGGTTCAGTGGAGGTTGAAGCAAATGAGGAAGAAGAAAGCTGATCTGTGCTGTGAATCTGTTTGGTTATACTTCTAATGTTTTGTTTAGGTTGTACGTGGGCCTACGGTAAATATCATCCTGCATGCTACAGTGACTATGCCAGGCCTGACAGTCTCCAATGACCAACTGGACTTTGGCACTGTGCAGTGTGGGCATTGTCAAGTTATGACGATCCAGCTCTACAACCACCTGGATGTTGCCTGTGAATGGGCTTTCACTGATACCAGCATTGTGAAAGAAAAGGTGAAAAGAGATTGTTTTATTTTACAGTAATATGCAAATGTTGAACGGACGTAGAGAAGATCCACTTGTGGGGGAATCTGAAACTAGGGCCTTAAATATAAGATAGACACTAATAAATCCAAAAAGGAATTTAGGCGAAACGTCTTTACTCGGAGAGCAGTGCGAATGCGGAGCTCACTACCACATGGAATAGTTGAGGTAATCAAAGAAAGAAATTTAAGGGGACGCTAGATCAGTAGATGAAGGAGAAAGGAATAGAATGATTAGTTTATAGGGTGGGAGGAGTCTCATGTGGATCATAAATACCGACATAGGTTTGTTGGGCCAAATGGCCTTTCTCTTTGCTGTAAAATTTCATGTAAATGAATTTTATTGAATTGCTGTGAGTCACATTGTTAAAGCAGCTGTGATTTTTGTGATTTAAACAGCTTGATAAGCACGTTCCCCTGTACCTGCGATCCAAACTACTGAAGGAGTTGAAGCAACCGTCCCATGTGTTTCACATGTTGCCCGCTTGTGGTGTGCTCGACGCTGGGGCGAGACGGAATGTGCAGGTGACATTCATTCCAGATGAGGAAGTGAGTTTCTCAAGGAATAGAAAGAATAAAGAACCTGTAATTCTGTTTCTGGTAGAAACATGTGTCAGTATGGCAGGCTTCTGATCACAGTGCAATCGCTGAGCAAAAGTTCAGTGCTTCCCCAAGAGCAGGAAGGGAGGAAAGCCATCCAAAGCAACTTGCATATGGAAAGAGCTGGCACCACTTTGGACATGAACCTACAGTTAGCCCTGATGAGAACTGCTGATTTAGAAAAGATCCAAGATGAACCCACTGAGCCATTCACAGCCGTATGTGAGAAACAGAAGACAAGGAGGAGGATTCCATAGGCTAGTTTGACATAAATCAACCATCCTTTTCGAGCATCTTAGAATCAAAGAATGATACAGCATAGGAGCAGGCTATTCAGCTCATTGTATCCACACCGGCTCTTTGAAAGAGCTATCCAATTAGTCCCACTACCCCTGCTCTTCCCCACAGGCCTGCAAATTCCCTTTTGGAAGTTATTATTGAAACTGCTTCCACTGCCTTTTCAGGCAATATATTCCAGGCTATAACTCACTGCAGAAAATAAATTCTCCTTTTCGCCCCTCTGGTTCTTTTGCCAATTACCTTAACAGTGGCACAGTGGTTAGCACCGCAGCCTCACAGCTCCAGGGACCAGGGTTTGATTCTGGGTACTGCCTGTGTGGAGTTTGCAAGTTCTCCCTGTGACCGCGTGGGTTTCCGCCGGGTGCTCCGGTTTCCTCCCACAGCCAAAGACTTGCAGGTGATAGGTAAATTGGCCATTATAAATTGCCCCGAGTGTAGGTAGGTGGTAGGGAATATGGGATTACTGTAGGGTTAGTATAAATGGGTGGCTGTTGGTTGGCACAGACTCGGTGGGCCGAAGGGCCTGTTTCAGTGCTGTATCTCTAAAAAAAAATAAAAATCTGTTTGCTCTCTTGCTGACCCTCCTGCAAGGGGAAACGGTACCTCCCTATTTACTCTTATCAAAACCCTTCATACACCTTGAACATATTATGTCCTGGTAATATTAATAAATAGAGTAACATCTTCATAGTAATGTGATTATTAACAGAAAGAACATTTTTATTAATGACAAACGGCTAAATATTACCATTCATAACAATATGAGATTTGACTATGGCTTTTTTTTTTTAACCGGCAGAAACTTTATCACCATCGTCTGGTGTTGAACTTTGCACAGAGCAGTAACCACGTTCTGATTATGGCCAGGGGCCAAGGACTGGAGCCTCGCCTAGACTTTTCTACTACTTCATTGGAACTGGGTCCAGTTTTACCTTACAGCGCAGAAGTGGAGGGGGTGGTGATTATAAAGAATCCCTGCAACTTCCCCATTGAGTTCTATTCATTGGAGTTTGATGACAAGTACCAGGAGGAAGAAAAGGTCTCTGGTGAACTGTCAATTGTAGAATCACTTAGAGACGTAGGGGTAGATTTTCATCTTCACTGACTGGATGATAAACTGGTGGAATGGATCACCCACCCCTTATAGAACCCGCCTGAATTTAATTCCATCAATTTCATCAGAGCTGAGCCCCAACTCAGTTGCCAGTCCCAGCCCGATCTTGATCCCCATGCTGACCCCACCTGACTCCAAGTCTGTGCTCATTTGATAGCCACACATGCACTAGCCAGCAAGAGGCATTAGATTGTAATTAGGAGGTGCAGGGACACTGAAGCTAATCATTGTTCCTCTGGCTGAGGTCAGTTAAATCAGCACAGAATAGGAATCCCTTGTTCAGTATTATGCTGGGTGGCCCATTTATTCGTTGAGTCACTGAGAGTTCTGGAGTATTATGTTCTTTAGAGCGTAATTTTTATGTGTGTTTTTTTTAAATTATGAATATGTAACCGAATAGAATTTTAACTATTATTAAAACAAGCAGGGAACAATGGCAGGTTAAGGGACAGAGAAGTATGCAACATTTAAGACTAAGAGTGACCTTGTATGAGTACACTTTCCCATTAAATTTGTTTGTGCTAGAGTGATGGACTACCAATAGCTACTTAGTCAAGGAGTTGTCCTTTACTTCCTGTTATCGATCATCATGAATGGTTTCTTTTACATTTGCTTTCTACAACATTAAATGTCAAGGATTTCAGATTTGCTAAATCGGCAGCATCCCTCTTTGAGAAGCGGGTTGAGGGGTTTTAGTTTGGAAAAATCACTCCAAAGGATGACTTCAAAGGAATGTGGGTAGGAAACCATTGAACTATTTTGGAGATGTGTCTAGAAGGAGATTGAGAAGATGGTTGCATACCAGTGGAAGCTATATGTTGCCAGGATGCCTCCTTTGAGGTCAGAATAAGATTAAGATGAATGACTGTCTTTGCTGCTCGGAGGTGACTTTGTGAAGGTGTTGGAGGTGGTGTAGTGGTTGGTGCAGCAGGTAGTGACTGGGAGCCCAAAGCTCGCCAGTGTTGCTGCTTTAGGTCTCGTTTGTTCCCTTCTGGAAATATGTTGGATGGAGCTAACTCCTGCAGCTCCTGGATAAATCCCAGGGGCTGTTGAAAACATCAAGTCTTTGTGGCATCATTTAAAGCCGGAAGGTACAAGCAACTAAGGGTGAAGGATGCACTGAGGAGCATACTGTGGCCATCAAAATTCTGATGTGGTTTTACACAGACAAAGTCATTGGCTAAGAAAACCTGGTTAGATATAATGCCAGATTTTAACTCACTCAAAACCCATTCACTGGCACAGAGTTAAAATCAGGCCCATTTAATATCTGATCTTTGTTCTTTGTTGACCCAGCATTCCATTTTATATGAATGAATGAATAATATTTCAAAATAAATAAACCCATTATTATGAATGGTTGTAATGTTGTGGCTCTCAGTCACTGGTCTTTGATTGTAATATCAGACCTTTGAGGATGAGAGTTCATGGGCTGTGCCAATGAGACATCGGATATTGGAAATCATGTCAGTACTGTGGCCAACATTAATGTTACCATTTATGTTGGTGTCTGGAAATTTTCTTCATCATTACCCCAAAATCTGGCTGGCCCAACTTCCCTGCAACATTGCAGAATATAGTGCCATGGAGCAGTGGACATGGATTAAAGAACAAAAGAACAAAGAACAGTACAGCACAGGAACAGGCCATTCGGCCCTCCAAGCCTGTGCCGATCTTGATGCCTGCCTAAACTAACACCTTCTGCACTTCCAGGGCCCATATCCCTCTATTCCCTTCTTATTCATATAGTTGTCAAGATGTCTCTTAAACGTCATTATCGTTCCTGCTTCCACCACCTCCCCTGGCAGCATGTTCCAGGCACTCACCACCCTCTGTGCAAAAAACTTGCCTCGCACATCCCCTCTAAACTTTGCCCCTCGCACCTTAAACCTATGTCCCCTAGTAACTGACTCTTCCACCCTGGGAAAAAGCTTCTGACTATCCACTCTGTCCATGCTGCTCATAACTTTGTAAACCTCTATCATGTCACCCCTCCACCTCCGTCATTCCAGTGAAAACAATCCGAGTTTTTCCAACCTCTCCTCATAGCTAATGCCCTCCAGACCAGGCAACATCCTGGTAAACCTCCTCTGTACCCTCTCCAAAGCCTCCACGTCCTTCTGGTAGTGTGGCGACCAAAATTGCACGCAATATTCTAAGTGTGGCCTAACTAAGGTTCTGTACAGCTGCAGCATGACTTGCCAATTTTTATACTCTATGCCCCGACTGATGAAGGCAAACATGTCGTATGCCTTCTTGACTACCTTATCCACCTGCGTTGCCACTTTCAGTAACCTGTGGACCTGTACGCCCAGATCTCTCTGCCTGTCAATACCCCTAAGGGTTCTGCCATTTACTGTATACCTCCCACCTGCATTAGACCTTCCAAAATGCATTACCTCACATTTGTCCAGATTAAACTCCATCTGCCATTTCTCCGCCCAAGTCTCCAACCGATCTATATCCTGCTGTATCCTTTGACAATCCTCATCACTATCCGCAACTCCACCAACCTTTGTGTCGTCCGCAAACTTACTAATCAGACCAGCTACATTTTCCTCCAAATCATTTATATATACTACAAACAGCAAAGGTCCCAGCACTGATCCCTGCGGAACACCACAAGTCACATCCCTCCATTCAGAAAAACACCCATCCACTGATACCCTCTGTCTTCTATGACCGAGCCAGTTCTGTATCCCATCTTGCCAGCTCACCTCTGATCCCGTGTGACTTCACCTTTTGTACCAGTCTGCCATGCGGGACCTTGTCAAAGGCTTCACAAAGTCCATATAGATAACATCCACTGCCCTTCCTTCATCAATCATCTTTGTCACTTTCTGAAAAAACTCAATCAAATTAGTAAGACACGACCTTCCCTTCACAAAATCATGCTGTCTCTCGCTAATAAGTTTGTTTGTTTCCAAATGGGAGTAAATCCCATTTTGCAATCCTGATCAAAGCTGTTGTGCTGCAGAGAAGCACTGAGCAGAGGTCAGGGTCTTCACCATGAAGAGTGAGGGAGGGTGCAGTCAGAGAGAGAATCATCAGCCAGCTCTGCTGACACATCTTTGAATGGCAATTCAGAGCAGCATTGTGGGAGGCCTGGGAGCAGGTTTCTATGAATGTCTGTGGTGATGTGTGGAATGTGGTTTGAAATTAATGTACTGGGATAAAGCTACTTGAAAAATAGAGCTTTTTTTTATAAAAAAGGAGCAATATCGAAATGATACCAGATAAATTTCTACTCATTATACCTGTTGGTAGGCAGGACAGACATCGGAACTGGCAGTTCAATGAATAGGAGGTATTCTGATATTCTGCAGTATCGCATATTAAACCAGCTCCATGCTCCATTATCTGCCAGTTAATCTTTTGTTAAAGGAACACAGGTTTTTTTTTTTGAAAATGTTTTGAAATATCCTTTAATGTTCCATCTTATCCTTGTAAGGTTCTGAGGATGGTAAAGGGCTACAGTTCAGATAACACCTTGATGCTACCGCCAAGACAACCAGGTGAGAGGCTTCCATTTGAATTACTGGAGTACTACAAAGAACAGAGCCTAATCCAAGAAGAACAGGAGCAAGCAAAGAATAAAGGTGCTGAGGCCACTGGAGGAGAAAATGGTATGTGTTCATAAATAAACTGCAAGCTTAAGTGCTTTAATGAGCCCCTGTCAGTGTCGAACTGTAGCTTAGAAATTACTGTGAATGATATTAGTTTATCAATACTTAACTTGTTCATATAATGTAACTTCGTTCTCTACTTTAATGCAGCCATGCGTCCAGGTAAAATAAACTTGTTAATAAGCTCTGGAATTCTCTCCCTAAACCTCTCTGCATCTCTACCTCTCTCTCCTCTTTAAAGACAATTCTTAAAATCCTAGCTCATTGATCAAGCTTATGGTCACCTGTCCCAACATCTCCTTAGGTAACATGGTGTCAATTTTTTTCTGATTACACTCCTGTGAAGTGCCTTCACCATGTTTTACAACACTAAAGGTGCTATATAAATGCAGGTTGTTGTTGTTTTGCCGATACTGAGCCATAGCAGTCTGCTGTTGTTTGCTAATACCTGTGTTAAAATGGTGGGCAAGTATTTGTATGCTATGTTACCAACAGTAACTCTTATACTTAGATGTTCAATGAGCAAACCAGACAGACAACAAGTGAATTACTCAACATCAACAGCTTTCTCTTCTGAATTTTATATCTGTTGTGAAAATGAACAGGACTTGAGAAGAAGGCTCATTAGCACCTTCCCAAGACAACCCAAGACAGTACTCCAGCTGTATAAAACGCTAGTTAGGCCACAGCTGGAGTACGGTGTACAGTTCTGGTCGCCACACTATAGGAAGGATGTGATTGCACCGGAGAGGGTGCAGAGGAGATTCACCAGGATGTTGCCTGGGCTGGAGCGTTTCAGCTATGAAGAGAGACTGGATAGACTAGGGTTGTTTTCCTGAGAGCAGAGAAGGCTGAGGGGGGACCTGATTGAGGTATACAAAATTATGAGGGGCATTGATAGGAAAAAACTTTTTACCTTTGCAGAGGTGTCAATAACCAGGGTGCATAGATTTAAGGTAAGGGGCAGGAGGTTTAGAGGGGATTTGAGAAAAAGTTTTTTCATCAGAGGGTGGTTGGAATCTGGAACACACTGCCTGAAGGGGTGGTAGAGGCAGGAACCCTCATAACATTTAAGAAATATTTAGATGAGCACTTGAAACACCATAGCATACAAGGCTACGGGCCAAGTGCTGGAAAATGGCATTAGAATAAATAGGTGCTTGATGGCTGGAATGGATACGATGGGCTGAATGGCCTGTTTCTGTGCTGTATAACTCTATGACTCTATGCCTCTATGACTCAATAAACTCAGGGTGGGCAATAAATGCTGGCCTTGCCAGTGACAACCATAAATCCAGAAAAGTTTTTAAAAATTAGCAATTTACCTCCCCCAGTCTGTTTTGGCTTCTTCCTTAAAGGTAAACACCCTCATAAAGGTTTCCTATGAACAGTGTTTCTGTTATAAATGCATGATCCTCATTATTAGTCTTGCTATAATCAAAGATCGCAGTAGTGCTTCCCTGAAAGAGGTCTGCAGGTGCAAGAAAACCAACTTGAGGATGTTATTTTCCAGTGCCCAGTATAGTGGACACTGCTTCCTTGTTTGCTGCTGTAAAATAAATTGAATTAATAGACTTAGTGAGCCTTTGATTAGTGCTAGCATTCAGAATCAGAAGGGGCACAGTTAAAGCTCCACTCCAGACATTCCTGCAAGTGGACACTGGAGTTCTGGCTCTGAATTCTGAATTAACATCCAGCCGGAGACTTGCATCCAGTCGGTGTGGATGGCCCCCACCTTTTCTCATATAGCTTGTGGGAACCCAGAAACTCCCATTTGCTGTACAGGTCGAACCACCCTATTGGCTGGTGTATAGATGGTTATG
Organism: Heterodontus francisci; assembly: GCF_036365525.1. Classification (NCBI taxonomy): domain Eukaryota; kingdom Metazoa; phylum Chordata; class Chondrichthyes; order Heterodontiformes; family Heterodontidae; genus Heterodontus; species Heterodontus francisci. The sequence goes on from NC_090387.1 coordinate 86,784,313, forward strand.
GCCATGGAAAGAGAGTTCACATCACATTCTGTCGCACTTTTAATTAGCCTGCAAATTCTTCCACAACCTCTCACTATTCTCCAAGGAATGAGTGTGAAGTTATGGCAGCAACAACAGCCATTAGTAATGGAAACCCTGGCTGAGCCACGTACTAATTAATATAGATGTAAGCAGATCAGGAAAATAAATGTGTAGCTGAAAGGTTGGTGTTAGAAGGAAGGGTTTACATTTCATGGGACACTGACATCAGTACTAGAACAGCAAGGAGCTGTACCACTGGGACGCTCCCCGGATCAATGCAAGAAAACTCAATCCTTCACAAATAGTTCTTTTCATCTCTCAGCCTCACCCTAACTTTATAAAGCATGATAGCTGCTAATTAATTCTGCAGCAAACTGGCTAAAGAACGCAGATAATATACCTCTGACCTGTTCTCAAATTGCGCCTACATTTGATCTATTCCTTTCTATCTTTTGCTATCCATGCAGCACTGGGACTTCCACTCCTCTCTGGTTCTTTGCCCAATAAAGCACCATTGTACACCTGATTGAGCGAAAGAATGATATACTTGCATTCATATAGCACCTTTCAAGACCTCAGTATGTTTCAAAGTGCTTTACAGCCCAATGAAATATTTGTCAGGTGTAGTCATTGTCGTAATGTAGGAAATGTGGAAGCCAATTTGTGCACTGCAAGTTCCCACAAGTAGCAATGACATAAATTACCAGATAATCTGTTTTCGTGATGTTGGTTGAGAAATAAATATTGGCCAAGGCATCAGGTGGCTACCCCCATTATTTTTCAAGATAAAGCAATGGGATTTTTTATGCCCACTTGACAGGGCAGATGGGTCCTATTTTTAGCATCTCATCCAAAAGATGGCACCTCTGACATGCAACACTCCTTCAGTACTGCAGTGGAATGCGAGCCTACATTTAGTGCTCAATTCTCTGAAGTGGGTCTTGAACCCACAACCATCTGACTTGGAGGAGTGTGCTATGCCATCATTACTCCTGGACAGCTCCAGGAGAGGAATATTGGCCCTGGCATCTATTTCTACACAATTACTAAACGATTAACTGAGTATCACACTGTATTGACCTCAAGGTGCAAATTGCTGGCTACTTGGAGAAAAACTGAAATCAGTTTGCTTCAAAAATGCTATTATGATCTGCAACTTTAATTTTGAATTACAAATTCAATGTGAAATGTGACTGACTTCCCACTAGGTGTGAAAGAGAATGAAGTGGATGAGAAGCTGTCTGATCAGATCGATAAACAAGAATGGCTAGTACCTCCAGAGACGATCATGCTACCCAGTGAAAGTGACTTATCTTCAAGGCCAACAGTAAGCTCAGTGATGGAGGACAAAAAGGAGACTGAGAACGAAATGACTGAGAAAGCGTCAGAGGTCAAAGGTACAGAGAAGCCTGTTGCCTTTAGGAACATAGGAATGGAGTTGGTGATTCAGCTCCTCAAGTCTGCTGGACCATTCTACTAGATCATGGCTGAGCTGTATCTTACCTCAATCAATCCACATTGGTTCCATATCCCTGAATACCCTTACCCAGTAAAAATCTGTCAATTTCAGTTTTAAAATTTTCAATTGACTCTAACAGATTTTTGGAGGCAGAGTTCCAAACTTCCTCAACCCTTTGTATGGGGAAGTGTTTTATGACATCACACCTGAGTGCCCTAGCTCTAATTTTAAGGTTATGCCCTTGTGTCATTTCGGAAGGACAGGAAGCTAGGAAAAGGTGGAGGGGTGGCTCTGTTAATTAATGATGGTATTAGTGCAATAGAGAGGGATGACCTAAGTTCGGGGGAAACCAGGATGTAGAAGCAGTTTGGGTAGAGTTGAGAAATCATAAAGGCAAGAAGTCACTTGGGGGAGTGTTGTACAGGCCCCCTAATGTTAACCACACTGTAGGATGGGGTATAAAGGAAGAAATAATGGCAGCCTGTCAGAAAGGTATGGCGATAATCATGGGGGATTTTAACCTACACATAGACTGGGAAAATCAGATGGGCAGAGGTAGCCTAGGTGAGAAGTACATAGAATATTTTTGGGATAATTTCTTGGAACAATACGTTCTGGAGCCAACCAGAGAGCAGGCTATACTAGACCTGGTACTGTGCAATGAGATAGGATTAATTAATGACCTCATAGTTAAGGTGCCCCTAGGTAGCAGCAATCATATTATGATTGAATTTACATTTAATTTGAGGGAGAGAAGAGTGGGTACAAGACCAGTATTTTAAACTTAAATGAGGGCATTTGTGAGGGCATGAAAGCAGAACTAGCTAAAGTAAACTGGCAAATTGGGTTAAGGGATAGGTCAATAGAGATGCAGTGACAGACATGTAAAGGGATATTTCAGAATACACAGAATAGATACATTCCAATGAGAAAGAAAAAATTCCAAGGCGCGGACTCACCATCGGTGGTTAACTACAATAATTACAGATGGTATCAAACTTAAAGAAAAAGCATATAATTGCGCAAAGATGGGTGGCAGGTCAGAAGATTGGACAGAATATAAAAAACAGCAAAGATTGACTAAAAGATTGATAAGGAAGGTAAAATTAGAGGATGAGAGAAAGCTAGCTAGAAATATATGAGAGATAGGAAGAGTTTCTATAGATATTTAAGAAAGAAAAGTTAACAAAGTGAGCATTGGTCCTATAGAAAGTGAGTCTGGGGAATTAATAATGGATAATAAGGAGATGGCAGATGAATTGAACAGGTATTTTGCATCGATCTTCACTATGGAGGATACAAGTAACATCCCAGAATTAGCTGTAACTCAGGAAATGGAAGGGAGGGAGGAACTTAAGAAAATTACAATCACCAGGGAGGTGGTACTGAACAAGTTGTTGGAGCTGCGGGATGTCAAGTCCCCAGGTCCTGATGGACTTCGTCCTAGGCTCATAAAAGAAGTGGCTAGTGAGATAGTGATGCGTTAGTTTTAATTTTCCCAAATTCCCTAGATTCAGGGAAGGTTCTGCTAGATTGGAAAATAGCGAATGTAACTCCTTTATTCAAAAAGGGAGGAAGACAGAAAGCAGGAAACTACAGGCCAGTTAGCTTAACATCTGTCTTAGGGAAAATGTTAGAAGCTATTATTAAGGACATTATATCAGTGCACTTAGAAAACATGTAGGGTTTCTATATATGTACCCTATCAGTGCCTTTAATGAGCAGCCACCTGCAAAGGCTTTATTCTTTCTTACTCCTTCAGCACAATTGTTATTGTTATGTGGTTGACTCTTAAGTGCCCTCTGAAATGGTCTAGCAAGCTGCTCAGTTGTATTAAAGCGCGACAAAGTCAATAAGGAATGATACCGACGGACCGCCTGGCATTGACCTAGGCACCGGAAACGACATCGGCAAACTCATCCCTGTCGACCCTGAAAAGTCCCCCTTACTAACATCTGGGGGCTTGTGCCAAAGTTGGGAGAGCTGTCCCACAGACTAGTCAAGCAGCAGCCGGACATAGTCATACTCACGGAATCATACCTTACAGACAATGTCCCAGGCACTGCCACCACCATCCCCGGGTATGTCCTGTCCCACCAGCAGGACAGACCATGCAGAGGTGGCGGCACAGTGGTATACAGTAGGGAGGGAGTTGTCCTGGGAGTTCTCAACATGGGCAAGGAAACTTCCTGCTGATTACCACCCACCACCCCCCACAGCTGATGAATCAGTGCTCCTTCATGTTGAACACCACTTGGAGGAAGCACTAAGGGTGGCAAGGGTGCAAAATGTACTCTGTGTGGGGGACTTCAATATCCATCTCCAAGAGTGGCTCAGTAGCACCAATACTGACTGAGCTGGCCAAGGTCTGAAGGACATAGCTGCTAGACTGGGTCTGCGTTAGGTGGTGATGGAACCAACAAAAGGGAAAAATATACTTGACCCAGTCCTCACCAGTATGCCTGTCGCAGATACATCTGTCCAGGGCGGCACAGTGGTGTAGTGGTTAGCACCGCAGCCTCACAGGTCCAGCGACCCAGGTTCAATTCTGGGTACTGCCTGTGCGGAGTTTGCAAGTTCTCCCTGTATCTGTGTGGGTTCTCGCTGGGTGCTCCGGTTTCCTCCCACAGCCAAAAGACTTGCAGGTTGATAGGTAAATTGGTCATTATAAATTGCCCCTAGTATAGGTAGGTGGTAGGGGAATATAGGGACAGGTGGGGATGTGGTAGGAATATGGGATTAGTGTAGGATTAGTATAAATGGGTGGTTGATGGTCGGCACAGACTCGGTGGGCCGAAGGGCCTGTTTCAGTGCTGTATCTCTAAATATAAAAAATATAGTATTGGTAGGAGTGACCACCGCACAGTCCTTGTAGAGACGAAGTCCCGTCTTCACGTTGAGCATACCCTCCAGCATGGCACTACCACCGTGCTAAATGGGATAGATTTCGAACTGATCTAACAACTCAAAACTGGGCATCCATGAGGTGCTGTGGGCCATCAGCAGCAGCAGAATTGTATTCAACCACAATCTGTAACCTCATGGCCAAGCATATCCCCCACTCTACCATTACCATCAAGCCAGGAGATCCACCTTGGTTCAAGAGTGCAGGAGGGCATGCCAGGAGCAACACCAGGCATACCTCAAAATGAGGTGTCAACCTGGTGAAGCTACAGCCCAGGACTACTTGCGTGTCAAACAGTGAAAGCAGCATGCGATAGACAGAGCAAAGTGACCCCTCAACCAGCAGATCAGATCTAAGCTCTGTCGTCCTGCCACATCCAATTGCGAATGGTGGTAAACAAATAACGAACCGGAGGAGGAGACTTCACAAATAGCCCCATTCTCAATGATGGGGAAGCCCAGCACATCAGTGCAAAAGATAAGGCTGAAGCATTTGCAACAATCTTCAGCCAGAAGTGCCGAGTGGATGATCCACCTCAGCCTTCTCCTGAAGTACCCAGCATCACAGATGCCAGACCTCAGCCAATTCGATTCACTCCACATGATATCAAGAAAGGACTGAAGGCACTGGATTCTGCAAAGGCTATGGGCCCTGACAACATTCCGGCAATAGTACTGAAGGCCTGTGCTCCAGAACTTGCCGCGGCCTTAGCCAAGCTGTTCCAGTTCAGCTACAACACTGGCATCTACCCGGCAAAGTGGAAAATTGCCCAGGTATGTCCTGTACACAAAAAGTAGGACAAATCCAACCCAGCCAATTACCGCCCCATCAGTCTACTCTCGATCATCAGTAAAGTGATGGAAGGTGTTGTTGACAGTGCTATCAAGCAACACTAGCTTAATAATAACCTGCTCAGTTTGGGTTCCGCCAGGGCCACTCAGCTCCTGACCTCATTACAGCCTTGGTTCAAACATGGATAAAAGCGCTGAACCCAAGAGGTGATGTGAGAATGACTGCCTTTGACATCAAGGCAGCATTTGACTGAGTATGGCATCAAGGAGCCCTAGCAAAACTGGAGTCAATGGGAATCGGGGGAAAACTCTCTGCTGGTTGGAGTCATACCAAGCGCAAAGGAAGATGGTTGTGGTTGTTGGAGGTCAATCATCTCAGCTCCAGGACATCACTGCAGGAGTTCCTCAGGGTAGTGTCCTAGTCCCAACCATCTTCAGCTACTTCATCAATGACCTTCCCTCATTATAATGTCAGAAGTGGGGATGTTCACTGATGTTTGCACAATCTTCAGCACCGTTTGCAACTCCTCAGATACTGAAGCAGTCGTGTAGAAATGCAGCAAGACCTGGACAATATCCAGGCTTGGGCTGATAAGTGGCAAGTAACATTCGCGCCACACGTGTGCCAGGCAATGACGATTTCAAACAAGAGAGAATCTAACCATCTCCCCTTGACATTCAGTGGCATTATGATCGCTAAATCCCCCACTGTCAACATCCTGGGGGTTACCATTGAGGAGTAGCCATATAAATACAGTGGCTACAAGAGCAGGTCAGAGACTCGGAGTCCTGCGGTAACTCACCTCCTGACCCCGCAAAGCCTGTCCACCATCTACAAGGCACAAGTCAGTTGTGTAATGGAATGCTCTCCACTAGCCTGGATGGGTGCAGCTCCAACAACACTCAAGAAGCTCGACACAATCCAGGAACAAGCAGCCCTCTTGATTGGCACCCCATCTACCACCTTCAACATTCACTCCCTCTACCACCGATGCACAGTGGCAGCAGTGTGTGCCATCTGCAAGATGCACTGCAGCAACACACCAAAGCTCCTTAGCACCTTCCAAACCCGCGACCTCTACCACCTAGGAGGACAGGGCAGCAGTTGCATGGGAACATCACCACCTGCAAATTCCCCTCCAAGCCACACGCCATCCTGACTTGAAAATGTATCACCGTTCCTTCACTGTCGCTGGGTCAAAATCCTGGAACTCCCTTCCTAACAGCACTGTGGGTGTACCTACTGCACATGGACTGCAGCGGTTCAAGAAGGCGGTTCACCCCCACCTTCTCAAGGGCAGTTAGGGATGGACAATAAATGCTGTCCGAGCCAGTAACGCTGATGTCCCATGAATGAATAAAAAAAAAAAATTGCATAATATACTGTATTCCAGTATATTATAACTCATCCAACTCCAAACCAATATGTTCCAATCTTTTAACTGGACCAGATAACCAAGTCTGCAATTTACAATATAGAGTAATTTTACCCTTATGGTGAATTAATAGACAGAAAATCATAACGGGTACAAGTCTGAATTCTTAATAAGTGCTTCCAGCTGGTGAGCCCTGCTGCAGACTGATCAGTTTGTGAAATTACATCTCTTTGAGTCATTTTTTCTCAGGAGATTTGACAGAGGTATGCAAGATAAGGTACACAAAGAAAAGCCGTTCCCATTAGCTGATGGTGCAAGCCTAGGTGACCCAGATTTAAGGTTTTGGGCAGGAGATGCAGGGGGTGTGTGAGGAGGAACTTTTTTACACAGTGAGTAGTAACTTGCTGCCTACAAGGCTGGTGAAAGCGGAGACAATGAATGATTTCAAAAGAAAACTGGATGGTAACTTGAGGGAAATAAACTTGCAGGGCTATAGAAATACAGCAGAAGTGGAATGGGAATGATTGGATGCTCTACAGAGAGCCAGCATGGGATCGATGGGCTGAATGGTCTCCTTCTATGCCATTATGACTCTATATGCTCTGTGTCTCACCATCTGAAAGCATCGATTATGAGTGGTATTTGGTTCTGCTATGACTTTTATTCGCAGCAAAGCAAACAAAGTTTGTTATTAAAGCCATGGTCCCACATCTATCCTGCCCTCTTTCCAGGTTTGGATTTCTATCCCCTAGCTCACCTCTGTCCTGCAGAGGGTTTGGATTTGAGCCAAAGGTTTTAACCCTAATTCATACATTTAAAAAAAAATCAATGTTGTCACTATCAGACGTCCTTCTTTATTTAAATGGGAGAGCAGGGAAATGAACTGCGTTTAGACACTGTAGCGGGGATTTTATGTGTCCCACGGTGTTCCTGACAGCCGGACCAAAAGTTGGCATAACTTGCGCTTCCACCATTTTTCCTGTATCCCATGCAATTCTGTATGTAAATTAATGGTGTGGCAATGGGCACGGGAGTCAAGTTTGATCACACAGCAGGATGGCCTTTCATTGGTGGAACCCAACATCACTGGCTCAAGCACCTTGAGCTCCATGGCTATAAAGCGTTTTGAGTTTCAAGCCAAGGAGCAGCTGTGATTTCCTCAAAATGTATGAGTCGTGACAGCTCCCTGGGAAATGTGCACAAACCTTTGGGCAGCACAGTGGCGCAGTGGTTAGCACCGCAGCCTCACAGCTCGAGAGACCTGGGTTCGATTCTGGGTATTGCCTGTGTGGAGTTTGCAAGTTCTCCCTGTGACTGCGTGGGTTTTCGCCGGGTGCTCCGGTCTCCTCCCAAAGGTTTGCAGGTGATAGGTAAATTGGCCATTGTAAATTGCCCCTAGTGTAGGTAGGTGGTAAGGAATATGGGATTACTGTAGGGTTAGTATAAATGGGTGGTTGTTGGTCAGCACAGACTCGGTGGGCCGAAGGGCCTGTTTCAGTGCTGTATCTCTAAATAAATACCTGCATGATTCTTCTCCTGTGGTCGCAAACCAGTTGTACGTTCAAAGAGTGAAAGTCTTTGCGATTCACAAATGCAGCAGGCTGGTCTCAGGGCACACTAATGGCCACATCTGTTTGGGTCAAGCTAAGAAACATCAAGAGGCAGCAAACATTGGTAGGAATTGTTTATAGGCCAACAAACAGTAGTAGTAGTGTGGGGCATAGCATTAATCAGGAGATTAGAGAAGCACGTAGCATGGTAATACAGTAATGGCCGCGTTTGCTGACAATGCAACCACGAGGTGGCGCAATACTTGCACATGTGCAAATGCAGGCTCTTCAACTGGAATGTCAGTGTCTGTGACGTTCAGGCAGCTGCCAAGATTAAAGATGGCGCTGCTCAATTTATCACAGGAAATGCTTATGGCTAGATCGTTCCAGCAAACTAACCTTAGATTAAGTTGAATGGAAGCCCAGTAATATGCTACTATGTATTATAGGATACTAACTGTAATCCTCAGATCCATTTAATATTCCAGTAATCCTATTAAATACAAAAGGAATTTTATGATTGACTTTCCATTGGAAGATAGTGAATTGTCAGCCTTATCAAAAATCGGGCAGAGTATAAAATGTGCTGCCAATTCGTCATTGCGATTCATTTATATGACTGACCAGGACTGATTTCACCCGAGCGCAGCTGCTAGCTCCTGCCCCACTGGCCACTCTTCCCACCTCAGCAACTCGCTTTCACCATCCCTCCGCCCCCTCAGTCGCTCATTCCAGACCTTGCTGCTCCCCCTCACTCCCTGGCCGATTGTTCCCCGCTAGCGCCACCCTGTTCTCCAGTCGCTCGCTCCCCCACCCCTCCAGCTGCTAGCTGTAGGCTGCACCACTTCCCTCCTCTCGGCAACTCGCTGCCACGTTGGATCACGTGCCGACCGAAGAAGCAAGGAGTGACGTAGGAGCGAGTGGCCGAGAGGAGGGAAGCAGCACAGCCTAGAGCTAGCGGCTGGGTGGGGGTGGGGGGCGGGGAAGCGGGGAGCAAGCGACCAGAGAGCGGGGTGGCGTGAAACGAGGAACAATCAGCCAGGGAAGTAGGGGGGTGGGGGGAGGAGCAGCGAGATCTGGAGCGAGTGGCTGAGGGGAGGAAGCGTTGAGGCCTGGAGCACATTGCTAAGGGGGGAGAGCTCCAGCCTCAAAGTCTCCCATTCAGCTGCTTCCTCCAGTCGAGTGGGTGGCTATATACTCAACGCTTTAGCGCACATACGCGAAGATGGACCAGGTGCGGATACACGACGATTTTGGCGCTGCGTGATAACGTCATCCCGCATATACGCCACTTAGTCCTGGCAAGATGTAGCTGCGTATGTGTGCAGTTTGGCGCACTCTGATGACATCAGCGGGCTGCTGCGTGGTCAGGAATCACTTTGTACAGTAATCATGGGTGACTTCAATCTGCATATAGACTGTGTAAACCTAATGAGCAGTAATGCTGTATGTTGAGGAACCGACTAATGAACAGGCTATTTTAGATCTAATATTATGTAATGAGAAAGGGTTAATTAATAATCTTGTTGTAAAATAACCTCTAGGGATGAGTGACCATAATATGATAGAATTTTACATTATGTTTGAAAGTGAGGTAGTTCAATCTGAAGCAAGGGTGTTAAATTTGAACAAAGGAAATTATGAAGGTACGAGGGGCAAATTGGCTGAGGTGGATTGGGAAAATACATTAAAAGGTATGACAGTGCATAGACAATGGATGGTCTTTAAAGAAATATTACATAGTTTACAGCACAAAGATCTCAAAAGTAAAAGCAGTCAACCGTGGATAACAAAAGAAGTTAAGGATTCTATAAGATTAAAAGAAAAGTCCTATAAAGTTGCCAGAAATAATAGTAAACCTGAGGATTGGGAGGATTTTAGAATACAGCAAAGGAGGATGAAGAAACCGATAAAGGGAGAATAGAATCTGAATGTAAGCTGGCAAGAAATATAAAAACAACTGTAAAAGCTTCTATAGGTACGTAAAAAGGAAACATTTGGCTAAATCAAATGTGGGTCCATTACAGGCAGTGAAGAGAATTTATAATGGGGAACAGAGAAATGGCAGAGAAGCTAAATGATTACTTTGTGTCTGTCTGCACTGAGGAAGATAGAAGAAATCTCCCAGAATTAGAGATCCAAGGGATTCGGGGAAAGAGGAATTGAAGGAAATTAGTATTAGTAAGAAGGTTATATTGGAGAAATTAATGGGGCTGAAGGTTGATAAGTCCCCAGGACCTGGTATTCTACATCCCAGAGTGTTGAAAGAGGTAGCTATGGAGATAGTGGATGCATTGGTGATCATCTTCCAAAATTCTTTAGATTCTGGAGCAGTTCCTGCAGATTAAAAGGTCACAAATGTCACCCCACTATTTAAGAAGGCAGGGAGAGAGACAACAGGGAATTACAGACCTGTTAGCCTTACATCAGTCGTTGGCAAAATTAGAGAGAGAGAAATATACAGCACTGAAACGGGCCCTTTGGCCCACCGAGTCTGTGCCGACCATCAACCACCCAGTTATACTAATCCTACATTAACCCCATGTCCCCTACCACATCCCCACAATTCTCCTACCACCTACCTACACTAGGGGCAATTTACAATGGTCAATTTACCTATCAACCTGCAAGTCTTTGGCTGTGGGAGGAAACCGTAGCACCCGGCAGAAACCCATGCAGTCACAGGGAGAACTTGCAAACTCCACAACCGAACCCGGGTCGCTGGAGCTGTGAGGCTGAGGTCCTAACCACTATGCCACTCGCAAAATGCTAGAATCTGTTCTAAAGGATGTGATAAATGGACGCTTGGATAATAATGACCTGATTGGACGTAGTCAACATGGATTTATGAATGGGAAATCATGTTTGACAAACCTGTTGGAGTTTTTTGAGGATGTTACTAACAGAATTGATAAAGGGGAGTGAGTGGACGTGGTATACTTGGATTTTGAAAAGGCCTTTGATGAAGTCCCCCACAGGAGGTTGGTTAGCTAAATTAAAGTACATGGAATAGGAGGTAATATACTGGTATGGATTAAGGATTAGTTAACAGGCAGAAAACAGAATAGGAATAAATGGGTCATTCTCGCGTTGGCAGGCTGTGACTGGTGGAGTACTGCAGAGATCAGTGCTTGGGTCCCAGTTGTTCACAATATATATCAATGATTTGCATGTGGGGACCAAATGTAGTATTTCCAAGTTCACAGATGACACAAAACTAGGTGGGGATGTGTGTTGTGAGGAAGATGCAAAGCGGCTTCAAGGTGATTTGGCAAGACTTAGTGAGTGTGCAAGAACATGGTAAATGAAATATAATGTGTAAAAATGTGAAATTATCCACTTTGGTAGGAGGAATAGATGTGCAGAGTATTTCCTAAATGGTAAGAGATTAGAAAGTGTAGATGTACAAAGGGACCTGGGTGTCCTTGTCAATAAGTCACTGAAAGCTAACATGTAGGTGCAGCAAGCAATTAAGAAGGCTAATGGTATGTTAGCCTTTATTGCAAGAGGATTTGAGTACAGGAGTAGTGAAATCTTGCTTCAATTGTATAGAACCTTGGTTAGACCGCACATGGAGTACTGTGTGCAGTTTTGGTTCCCTTACCTTAGGAAGGATATTATTGCCATAGAGAGAGTGCAACAAAGGTTCACCAGACTTGTTCCCAGGATGGCGGGACTGTCCTATGAAGAGAGATTGGGGAAACTGGGCCTGTATTTTCTAGAGTTTCGAAGAATGAGGTGATTTCATTGAAACCTACAAAATACTTAAAGGGATAGACAGGGTAGATGCAGAGTGGGGACTCTTGAGCCAGGGGACACAACTTCAAAATAAGGGAGAAGCCACTTCGGACAGAGATGAGGAGAAATGTCTTTATCAGAGGGTTATGAATCTTGGGAATTCTCTACGCCAGAGGGCTGTGTAAGCTCAGTCATTGAGTATGTTTAAAGAAGAGATTGACAGATTTCTAAATACAAATGACATAAGGGGATATGAGGATAGTGTGGGGAAAAGGCATTGAAGAGTACTATCAGCCATGATCGTATTAAATGGCAGAGCAGGCTCAATGGGCTGAATGGCCTACTTCTGCTCCTATGTTCCTTTGCCGATCACCCCTTGCACTTTAGGGAAGACAGCGATGGCGTCAGAGGCCACAGACCTTGCTTCCTGGTTGTCCTCGTCTACAGGTAAGTTAATGAAATCATTGGCACGTCGAAAAAGGGTATTGGTCACCTCTTTGATGCACCAACGGGTCGCAGTCTGTGATATGCCACATATGTCACCCATTGATCCCCAGGAAAAAAAAATGAGTGTAGCAGTCACCTTGAGGGTAACTGGTATGGGATTCCCACCAAAGCCAAGCAGTTGCAGGTCATGCCGCAGGATCCTTCAAATTGCTGTGACTATTTCACGTGACATCTTTAGACGTCACTGGCATTGCCTCTCTGACATTTGAAGGTAATTTGTCCTTATCCTGAAGATGCGATGACCTGCCAGTGCCATGTTCGATAAGGCCTTTCCTAGATTTTGTCATTTGGAGCATCCTCGCCTTCTTGTTGCTGGCATTCAGGCATCATGCACTGAGGGAAAAGAGCCCTTCTTAGTCACTCCCTCTGCTCGTCTTCCCGTGGTATTAGGTGTCGCTGCAGCATTTCAAATAATGAAATAAGCAGAGCATTCCAATTCAGCTCTCTGTTGTCAGTCAGCTGAACCATCGAGGCAATGAGCAGTTCACTTTTATGTGCCTTAAATTTGCAGCCAGGTGGAAATTCCACCCACTTTCATTCGTCTCCTCCCACTCCCATTGCAATCCATGAGTGGCCACATGGTTCTCATTATCGTGAAAGAAAATGGTGCATGTACAATTTAAGTCAAGTCTGCCCACCTCCTCCAACCTCCTCCTGCAACTTTCCAGCCTGCACCCATCACCCTTGACCCACCCAGTGTAACCTTAACCCTCTGTAGCTTTGAACTTCCCCCATTACCTTGGACAGTGTTATAATCAATTTATTCATGCCTTTCTTCCACCCCCAGTTCCTACTCCCATTGACATGCCGACTCTGACCCTTGATCTTCCTCACATCCACCTGAACATTATTGTTGAGTCCTGTTCCCCTCCCTAAAATGCCAAAGAATACCCAACCCTCAGTCTTGACCTTGCCCCCCTACAGACTCCATTTGTCCCCATTGACTGTGACCGTTGCCGTTGCCAGTCAGTATCCTGAATTCACCCCACAGATCCCCGACGTTGACAGCACTCATCCCTCCCTTTAGGCCCCTCATGACCATTTGTTGGCTGTAATGCTCAAATCAACGCACCCATCCCCACCTCCACCCACATCCAGCGTCAGCAGCAATAACAACCACCACACTTCCTTTGTTCTCCCCTCCTCCCTCCCCTGTTCCCCCATGTATAACCTCCATGTTTTTGCCGCCATCCCCTGAGAAGAATTACCCTTGCAGGTGCCGAGCCTGGAGCCAGGCATCCATTCCAACACTAACCTCAGACTCAACTGCACAAATCCAACTGTTGCACGCCACGTTGAAACAAATGTGAATGGGGTGGCTCGGGAATAATGCTCGCCATTCACTTAATCTGGCACGTAGGACTTAACTGGAACTAAATGTTGGGCAATGATTATTCATGGCATGTAAATTAATCCAAAGCTGCAATCCGCCACCATACAGGGGGAAGGCAGTTGCTGCAAACACACTGTCGACTTAATTTCAGTAAAAAAAATCCCACTGCCGGGAATCCAAAAAACACCTCTCACCTAATTAAATCACCCTGCATGCCTCATATTCCGCTCTTGCAGAGCCCAAAAAATTCCACCCTGTAACTTCAAATATTGCACAGGGGACACTGGGTTGTCTCAGAGCCATTAACCAAAGAACCTAACAAAAAATCAGTTTTTTTTTTCTTGAGGGGCACAGCTAATAGAAAACTAAAGCATTCAAAAAGGAAACTTATCAAATGAAATAATAATATTGCCACCTGTGTCTACTATGCACTCCAGTCCCTGCGGTGTTCACTGGTCGCAGAAAGCCTCAAGCGGACTGGTGGACACTGCCTGCTCTTTCTCCAGGGCCACCCAAATACCGTGTGGTAAGTACCTAAGAGGGGGAATTTTCTTCTTTGCAGTGCCCAGGGAATGCTCAGTTTCTAGGCACAGTGAAGAAGGACAAATGGACTGTGACCCATGATATCTCTGCCCCCATGGTGCTCCTTCAATTCATTCAGGATGTGGGCATCATTGGCATTCATTGCCCATTCCTAGTTTCCCTTGGGAAGGTGGTGATGATCCTTTTTTCTTGAGACAGTGCAGTCCATGCTTTGAAGGTGCTCCCACAGTGCTGTTAGGCAGTTCTAAGGTATTGACCCAGTGATGATGAAGGATTGGCAGTGTATGCCCAAATCAGAATGATGTGTGATCTGGAGATGGTGGTGTTCTTGTGCACCTGCTGTACTTGGCATTCTAGGTGGTGGAGCTTGTGGGTTTGGGTGTCACCATAGAGTATGGACAGACACAGTGGCTGTCCTGACCACACCCTCGCTCAGAAGCCACTTTCAGATTAATATCAAGACCATTGTCTTAGACATGGGAGTCAATATTGGGTCCATTTTTGTTCTCCCTCTCTCTCCCCTCCCATGAAAGAACATATTATATGTAATTTTTTGTGTATGTATATAACTTAGGCAAAAGAAAATATAAACATTTGCTGAAGACACAAGTAGGTTATGGAAAAGCAGCTGAGGTAATTTAATCTGGACAGGTGTGAGAGAGCAAATAAGGGATGGGAGTTTCCACTCAATGAAGAGATATTAATTGACATGGAAGAACTGGGAGACCCAGGGATGCAAATAATAATTCCTTGAAATTGAGAGTGCAGATAAATAAGGTCATAGAAAAGGCCAATAGCCTTTTGAATTTGATAAACAGGGAAATAGAGTACAAATATAAAGCAATGATATATTTGTATGAGGCAATGTTTAAGTCACAGTTAGAGTACCTTTTTAAAATTCTTGCATGGGATGTGAGCATCGCTGGCAAGGCCAGAATTTGTAGCCCATCCCTAGTTATCCTTGAGAAGATGGTGGTGAGCCACCTTCTTGAATACGCTAAAGTCCATATAGGTACACCAAAAGTGCGATTAGGAAGGGAGTTTCAGGTTTTTGACCCAGCAACAATGAAGGAACAGCGATATATTTCCAAGTCAGCATGGTGTGTGGCTTGGAGGGGAACTTGCAGATGGTGGTGTTCCCATGCATCTGCTGTCCTTGTCCTTCTAGGTGGTAAAGGTTGCACGTTTGGAAGGTGCTGTCGAAGGAGGCTTGGTGAGTTGCTGCATTACATCTTGTATATGGTATACACTGCTGCCACTGTGCCATGGTGGCTGAGGGGGTGCCAGTCAAAGGGCTGCTTTGTCCTGGATGGTGTCGAGCTTCCTGAGTGTTGTTGGAGCTGCACTCATCCAGGTAAGTGGAGAATATTCCATTACACTCCTCACATGATTTTTTTTTTAGATTTAAAGATACAGCACTGAAACAGGCCCTTCGGCCCACCGAGTCTGTGCCGACCATTAACCACCCATTTATACTAATCCTACGCTAATCCCATATTCCTACCACATCCTCACCTGTCCCTATATTTCCCTACCACCTACCTATACTAGGGGCAATTTATAATGGCCAATTAGCCTATCAACCTGCAAGTCTTTGGCATGTGGGAGGAAACCTGAACTTGCAAACTCCACACAGGCAGTACCCAGAATTGAACCTGGGTCGCTGGAGCTGTGAGGCTGCGGTGCTAACCACTGCGCCACATGTGCTTTGTAGATGGTGAACAAATGAGTAATGTGATATATGAATTTCAATGCCAGTGTGATGCTAGGTATATAGGCCGTACATCCCAAAGACTGGCAGAACGTATCAAACAACATGTTCCTTCCGTTGTTTGCAATGGGCAAGGTACAGACTGTACCCAACCAGCCCGTGCTTGCAAAACTCAAAACACAGTGTCCAACATTAGATGTGATTCTGCGATTGGACAACATTTGCTAAATAATCCTCAGTGTGCTAGGAATTAAGCTGACAACCAATTTAAGATTGTCAGTCGGGCTCGCAGTGTGGCGCATTTGCGGGTACTGGAAGCTACATATATTAATACAGAGGGCCCTGAAACAAAATAAGTGGCAGCTACGAGCTCGTTCATTCCTCAGGGGACTGCCTTGACCAATCAGAGTCAAGCTGCCTGGTTTAAATTTCAAACAAAGCTTGGCAATTAACTGTCAGTCACCAGAAACTGGTGCAGTCTCCATGGCAATGCCTCCACCAATCAGAGTCCACTTGTCAACCAATCAGCACTCTCTTCTCATACAGTATAAATTTGTTGCTTTCCCTTCCATTGGTATTCTTGCAAATTGTCTTGATGAGTGCAAGACGAAAAGCTTTGACAAAATGTCTGTTTTCAGCAATACTCAAGTTCTGTACGACCAAAGCAGCAGTATTGTACCGATGCCTATGGGAAAGTCCATGCCTGGCATTCTGATCAAAGAGTTTCATGCAGATGACAAGAAATAATCAAGCTAAGGAAATTATTTTGAGTTAAAAAGATTTATTTGTAATGTTTGTGTTTCGGTGCAGGAGAGAAATCAGAAGCTGTTATCAACGTGGGTGTTGGAGAACTGGAAGTTACCCCTGTTTCAATGGCTATCGGCAGGTACCTCGGACTTGACCTGTCACCCGAGGGATGTGCTGCTCGAAACCGCAGAGGCATCGCCTTTATTGTATACGGAGCTCCTCTCTCAGGTACAAATGGATTGAGTCATGAGCTCACATTCCACAGTACAGTAATTATATGGAAAAAAAGGAAAGTTAGATTGAGACAAGCAATCCAGTAATTAGAGGGGCAACAGATGCTAGGAAATACCTGATGTATGCACCTTAAGTGGCCCCTGTGGATTAGATATTAACGCCACAATGACTGCAGCTTGTCCATTTATGTTTCACCCTTTTAGTTTTTGCTCAAGAATTCTGACTTGCAAGGTTGCACATTATTTCATGCAGAGCATCATTTTGAATATTCAAGTCTGTTGCCATTTTTTACAACAAAGACAAAAGCTGCGATTTTCACTGAAAACCAGAATTGCAAAGAGTATAATTTTCTGGAAAGATTATGGCAGATTCCCAAATTCGAACTCCTGTACCTGGAGCTCCCCCACCTATTTTGACTGTTGCCCTATTGATATATTCCAGACGGAGGTTTAAGTCCCAGAACCAACTACTTTGCTCTTATCAGAGATCGTAACAGTACCTCAGTATAGTTTTGATGGTAGGGATTTCAGATCTGTATATACTACGTGTTCTTAACAATAGTCTATAAGAGGTTAGTGTATTCAATGGGAGGGTAGAGGGAGCTTTGCTCTGCAGTTAAGCATGCTATAGCTGACTGGGAATGTTTGATACTATGCCTGTTTTAATCAGTTGCCTTCTGATGCATCCTATCACTTCATTCATCCAGTTAACAGCTTGATATTGACTGGAAACGTATGATGAATGATCAATAATTCCATCCAAATCCTTTTTGTTCTGCTTTTGCTAAGGGGCATAAAACAGGATACCTTCTTTCAGCATCTGTTCCATGTTTCCTGCTTCGTCAGCACATTATCTAACATTTGTTCACACTAAAATCCTCTGTCATTTCTTAATTACCCCCTCATGTTAAATAGCAATAGAATGTTAAACAGATAATACAAGTAGCATTACATTTTACATGTTAAAATACATGTTCCTCCGGACTCCAATATTCGAGACCATTTTTGGAAATGAATGGGGCACATGTACAAGTCCTACGGTCTGAAAACATATGCAGGTAGTTTTTGCTCTTCAGTAAGTCTAAGTAATTGGCATTCCCCAGGTGCAGTGAAGGGGGAAAAGGTCTCCTTCACCAGCCCCCTTTGCATATGGACAGGATTTCTTGGAAATTCCCGAAGGCATGTGAATGCAGGCTCCTGCAGCTGCAGGTGCAGGCCCAGCATAAGGGTTCTAATGAGCAAAATTGGCAAAAGTAGTTTGGAGGATGAGTTTATGGAATGCATTCGAGATAGTTTCCTAGAACAATACGTCATGGAACCAACCAGGAAAGAGGCTATTTTAGACTTGTTTTGTGTAATTAGACATGGTTAATTATTAATCATAGTAAGGGATCCTCTGGGAAAAGGTAATCATAATATGATAGGATTTCAGTGAGTTTCAGAGTAATGTACAAAGTCAGAAACTAGAGTACTAAACTTAGACAAAGCCAATTACATAGGTATGAGCTGTGAGTTAGCAAAGGTAAATTGGGAAATTAGATTAACAGGTAAAATGGTAGATGAGCAATGGCGAACATTGAAAGAAATATTTAATAATTCTCAGCAAATCTGTACTTCATTGAGAAATAAAAACTCCAGGGAAAAGAGATCCATCAGTGGGTAAATAAAAGGTTTGGGGGTAATATTAGATTAAAAGAAGAGGCTTGTAATATTGCCAAGAGTAGCAAGCCTGAGGATTGGGAGAGTTTCAGATACTAGCAAAGCATAACTAAAAAAATGATAAAGAGGAAGAAAACAGAATGAGAGTAAGCTAGCAAGAAATATAGAAACAGATTGTAAGAGCTTTTACAAGTATGTAAAAAGGAAGAAGGTATTGAGAGTAAACGTGGGCTCCTTCGAGACTGAGACAGGAGAAACTATAATGGGTCATAAGGAAATGACAGATTTTAAACAAATATTTTGTATCTGTCTTCACAGTAGAAGCCACATGAAACACCAGAAATAGTGGGAAACCAAGCGTCTAATGAGATTGAGGAACTTAAGTAATTAATATTTGTGAAGAAAAAATACTGGAAAATTAATGGGACTGAAAGTTGGCAAATTCCCTGGACCTGATAGCCTACATCTCAGGGTTCAAAATCAGGTAGCTGCAGATAATTCCCTAGATTCTGGAATGGTCCCAGTGGATTGGAAGGCAGCAAATGTAACACCATTATTCAAGATTTTTTTTTTAAACTTGCATTTACATAGCATCTTTCATGACCACAGAATGTCCTTAAAGCACTTGACAGCTAATTAATTACTTTTGAAGTGTAGTCACTGCTATAATGTAGAAAACACTGCAGCCAATTAGTGCACAGCTAGCTCCCACAAACAGCAATGGGATAATGACCAGTTTTTTTGTGATGTTGATTGAGGGATAAATATTGGCCAAGCCACTGGGGATAACTCTATTGCTCTTCTTTAAAATAGAGATTTTTTATGTCTACCTGAGAGGGCAGGCAAGACCCCAGTTTATCGTCTCATTGGAACGAAAGGAGGGAGAGAGAAAACACGGAACTGTAGGCCAGTTAGCCTAACATTTGACATCAGTCATCAAATAATTCTGGAATCTCTTAAGGAAGTGACAACAAAGCACACAGAAAATCATAATATGGTTAGGTAGGGTCAACATGTTTTATGAAAGGAAAATCGTGTTTGACAAATCTGTTACAGCTGTTTGAGGATGTAACTGGCAGGGTAAAGGGGAACCCGTGGTTGTAGTATATTTAGGTTTTCAAAAGGCATTTGGCAAGGTGCCACATGAAAGGTTGTTGCAGAAGATAAGGGCTCATGGGGTTGGGAATAATATATTAGTATGGATAGAGGATTTGTTAATGGACATAAAACAGAGAGTAAGAATGAACAGGTTATCTTCAGGTTGGCAGGATGATAATCGTGGAGTGTTGTAAGGATCAGTGTTGCAATCTATATTAAATACTTAGATGAGGGAACCAAATGTAATGTACCCAAGTTTGCTGACAATACAAAGCTAGGTGTGAATGTAAGCTGTGAGGAGGGCAAAAAGAATCTGCAAAAGGTTATAGGCAGGATAGTTGAGTGGGCAAGAAATTGGCAGATGGAGTATAAAATAGGGAAATGTGAAGTTATCCACTTTGGTGGGAAGAATGGAAAAGAAAATAGAATAGAAAGAATATTTTTAAATGGTGAGAAACTATAAAACATTGATGTTCAGAGGGGCTTAGGTGTCCTCATACAAAAAACACAAAATTAATACAAAAACAAAGTACGGCAAATGCTCAAAATCTGAAACAAAAACAGAAAATCTTGGAAATGCACAGCAGGTCTGGCAGTATCTGGGGAAAGAGTAACAGAGTTGAAGTTTCAGGTCGACGACCTTTCATCAGAACACAGAAAGTTAAAGTAGAGGTATAGCAAGTAATTATGAAGGCAAATTGTATTTATTGCTTTATTGCAAGGGGATTGGAGTAAAGAGTAAGGAAATCTTGCTGCAATTGTACAGGGCTTTGGTGAGACCTTAGCTGGAGTACTGTGCATTTTTGGTCTTCATACATAAAGAAGGATATACCTTTCTTAAATGGGGTGCAACAAAGGTTAACTAGTTTGATTCTTGGGATGGGAGGGTTGTTCTATGAGGAGATGTTGAATAGAATGCACCTATACTCTGGAGTTTAGAAGAATGATAGGGGATCTCATTGACACATATAAGATTCTAAGAGGGCTTGACAGGTTAGCTGTTTTACTGCATGTGTGCAGTAGCCATTTTTCTTCTTTATGAACAGGGTAACTTTAAGAGAGAACAGCAGTCCTTTAAGAGCTGTTGGTCCTTGATAACCCACCCCTTTCCTCATGCAAATAATCTAACTTTGCATTATAATGGGCCCGATTTTGTGGTAGTAATGATGGTGAAACTGCCAACATTTGCTGTCATTACAACTTTAAAACTGAAGGTAGCTTTTGGAGCCCACACATGCGCAATGAAACGTGGAAATCCAGAAGATGCTGTTGTCATTCTATACTTTCCCATAGGGTGCACTGCTCAAGTCCCCCAACAAACTACAAACAACAGACTAGAAATTACCGAACTGATGAAAACTCATCCTCCTTTTACACTATTACTCTCGCTTTAAAAACCCTTGAAAAAAAATCATGCCTTGTTGAATGAGGTGTAATTGCATTTTTAATGTGTCCTATGTTCATATTACTGCTGAACAGCCTCATTGCCCTGAAAAACTAATTTTAAATTTCTCCATTACGATAAACAGATTTTTTTTTAAAGTTTGTTTTTGATATTTCAACTTCTACCGTAATCCCATGTTATGTAGTCATAGAGTCATTATAGCACAGGAGGAAGCTATCGCCCATCAGGCCCACGCAGGCTCTCTGTAGAGTAATCCAATCAGTCCCATTCCCCTACTCTATCCCTGTAGCCCTGCAAATTTATTTTCCTCAAGTGTCCATCCAAATTTCTTGTGAAATCATTCATCATCGCTGCTTCCAATGCCCTCATAAGCAGCGGGTTCCAGGTCATTACCACTCACTGTAAAAAAAAATTCTTCCTCACATCCCTCTGCATCTCTTTCTCAAAACCTTAAATCTGTGTCACCTAGTCCTTGTGTTAATGGTAGGTAATGGTAAGATACACAGGCGAAGGGCATTGTTTAATTAAGGTCTTAGAGCAGATATAAAGAGAGCCTGCTGGGACATGGGGTGAGAAAGCAGGAGGCAGAGATATATAATGCTACATTCTGTGAACGATAAGGATCTGTGTCTTGCTTCAACCTTCACCACTTGGCTTGGATCTGAATAACATGGTAGCCTAAAGGTGAAGATTAGAAACTAATTTTATTTTCAGACAGAAGGTTGTAATCTGAGTTACTTTTGAGAAGAATGGCTGAAACCAGGCGTAAAGTGTCAGGGTATGATTCCCCACCAATGTTTTCTGAATCTGAACCTTATATACAATGGAAAATGAAGTAGATATGTTGACATGGATTGTGTCCTTACCGAAGAGAAAATAAGGTATGGCCTTGGCACTGTCACTTCCTACAAAAGCAAGATCAGGTGCAAAGTATTTTGTGAGCTAAAGGTCCATCAGTTGGACACTGAGGAAAGTTTGGAGTTTCTATTAAGCTTTATGGATAAAATTTATAAGAAAGATGACCTGTCTGATGCTTTAAAAAAATTCTTGGGAAAGCAGCCATTTCCAGCAGCCTTCATGTCATAAATTGGACATAAGTGGTGTCACAGAAGATGGAGGATTCAATGGTCGTGGCGTTTTGTGATCGTTCAGATATGGGGTGCAGACATCAATACAGTAGACGAATCACAGACAAAAGAAATGAGGATGGAGACATTTTTTGGCAGAAGACAGGAATGGCGTAGCAATAATAGACAAATGAACACCAGGAATGCCCAAGGAATTAACAGGTGATCCAGATGTGTATTTGTTCATTATATGGGCGTCACTGGCTAAGCCAGAATTTATAGCCCATCCCCATGCGGTAAATTGTCAAATGGAGCAACAGGGTTTTCGAGGTGACCCATGACATGAAGGAAGGTTCAGAAGTGGAAGATGATATTGATCAGTCTGAAGGAATTGTACTGATCACAAGAAGCTTCAGTCTGGTAATGAGTGTGCTAGTAGCGGATTTATTTAATTGCACTATGTTGGACAATGGTTGTACATCAACAGTATGTGGAACGGATTGGTTGAAATGTTATTTAGATTCACTCAGTAGTTAGGATCTTAGTAAGTCAGGGAATATGAAGGTTCCACTTGTTTTAGGTTCAGGGATGACAACACATTAAGGTCACTGAAAAGGGTACCGATTCCATGCAGAATAGCTGGAGTAAGCCACTTTATTGGTACAGATGTGGTATCTAGTGGGATACCCTTTCCCTGAGCAAGCCATCCATGAAAAAGGCACAAATAAAATTGGACATGGAACACGATAAAGCAATTGTCTTTAGGTAAGTGGCAAATCTGCAGATTTTTCCAATCAGGATATTATTGCATCCCTTTAACAAAACCGAGCTGGGCAACCTGAGTTTTTTGAATTTGTACAAACAGTTTGGGCAGAAAGCAGAATGCTCCTGGACTGAGAAGATCTCTCCTGCCTGGCTCGCCATAGCTTCTCCTGTCTGCCTGCTCCCATCTCTTATGGAACTCCACATCCACTGAAGACACATGAACCCCAAGAGAGAAAAGTCTCCTACAGCGAACAAGGTTTAAGAAGAATACTGGGCTCCAACAAAAAGCAAGAACTACCTACAATCAAGGACTCTACAGTGAGCTCGAAGAACCATAACAAAAACCCTCCTCAGATATTGCCTCAAACTTTTCCACTTTATTTCTTCTGCTCTTTTCTGTTTCTTTCTGCACGTGTGTATTGTGTACGCATGCTAGCGTGGGCTCGTTGTGTGTCCATAGGCATTAACCAAATTAGATTTCAAGTTTAAGTTTAATAAGTTTCAACTTTTCTTCTTTAAACCTAAGAAAGCCTCTTTGTGCTGGTTTCTTTGCCTTATAATTGGAAAGCGGTGAACAAGGATTCACCAAGAGGGAGCTAAAAACACAGTGTGTTTAAAATAAAACCCTGTTACAGTAAGACCAGGTGAAGGCTGAGAGGGAACCCTCGATACCTTTCTCACCTGGTCGTAACAAAGGCATATGGATTGCTTTCCTTTATTGGACGAGGTATAGAATACAAAAGCAGGGATGTAATAATGGAACTGTATAAAACGCTGGTTAGGCCACAGCTGGAGTATTGCAAACAGTCATGGTCACCACATAACAGAAAGGACATAATTGCTCTGGAGAGAGTACCGACGAGATTCACAAGAATATTGCCAGGCTTGAAAGTTGCAGCTATGAGGAAAGATTGGATAGGCTGGGGTTGTTTTCCCTGAAACTGAGGAGGCTGAGGGGAGACCTCTTTCTCACCTGGTCGTACACAGATTAAAAATCCTACTAAAGGATGTGGGGGTGGTTGATGAGTACACAAAGCTTTATTGAAAAGATTAGTGAAAATGTGATATATGAAAAAAGTATCAGAGGAAGCCATCACAGCCTATTTTAAGCCTCCCATTAGCATGAGACTTTAATGAAGTAGTAGCTATGGATTTAAAGGTGTGGGACAAGGACAAACATTTTCATTTTCTATTTTGTAGACATGGCAACAAGATTCAGTCTTTCTACAGTAATACATGGTAAAGGCAAAAGAGCAATTGTAGATAAAATCATGGAAAAGTGGATTGGCACTGGATTGGGGGCACCAGTTAAATTCCTGACTGACAATGGGGTGGGGGGGGGGCCATTTGCTAATGACGAGTTTAGAGACCTGTGCGAAAATATGGACTCCATGAAAGAGATCACGCAGTGATTGATGAGATGCTCCATAAGATGTTAGCCGACAAACCAAATTGCAAGCTAACATTTGCCCTGTATCATGATCCTGTTTATTTTTGAGAAATATGTGGTATGCCTTTAAGGCTCTAAGAGATCAGTACTTGTTTAAGGCAGCCAGCTTCAGAAGTTACCAACTGAAGGTGCATCTTGGTTGCCTGGATACAACCTTACAGAGAGGGACAATGGGACATACAATGTTGCCTTTTGACTTTGAAAAACTGGCTTACTGGTTTGTTCAGACAGACACGCTTTGCCAGCATGTACTGAAGGAAATAGGAGAGCTCTCTCAGTCTATTTAAACCCTATTTACTATACTCTCTCAAAATTTTAAAGAAGCTTCAAGCCAGATTAATTTCTTAAAAGAAAATAACCAATTATTGAACTGCTGAATTCCTGCTGGAAAAAAGAATTTAATACTTCAACTACTGAACTGTAATTGCTGTGTTCATCGCTGGAAAGAAGAAGATTTTGATGCTTCAAATGCTGAACTGAACTACCGAATTCTGATCGTCGGATCCCATTGGACAACAGCGAAGACTTCAAGCAACCTTGGACTGTGTCTACATTAAAGATTCCATTTTGTAAGGAATGTAAATCAACAAAGGCCTTATTGTAATTTCTATTTTTTGGGCAGCTAATTAAACAACAAAAATACTATTAGTTTGGGTATATGTATGTGAATGCGGGAGTTAGATTCTTTAGATAAGTTATAAGGTCTTTAGATATTGGTTTATCTTAGTAGTGTTTAAGATTTAGGTTTTATTTCTAATAAACAGTTAATTTGTTGACATCTAAAAATAACTGGTTTGGTTCACCTCATTCGGGGGTTACTAGATTGTTCAATTTGGCTGTGGCTGTCTTTGATTTGGAAAGCTTTAAGATATGTATGATGCGACCTGTGGAACGGCGGGCATGAATTGACAGTGCATTCCTCCCGCCGCAGTTAAATTTTATATATATCTTGATTGGGGGCTTTGTCTTGAGTGGTTGTGCCATAACACCTGGCATGGACAGTCCACGCAAAGAATTCGCTTCAAATGGTTGGAGGCTATAGCCCTTCTCAGGTTGGTCTGTGGGAGGAATCCCAAAATACCTTCCATGTTGATCATCCCGTGGCCTTAGAATGGACGACAATTAGTTCCACCTTGTCTGGAAACTTGAATGCCCTACATGCAGTGAGAAGGGCATTCATCAACGCAGAAGTCTCAGAAAATTCGGCGAGCCTTACAGCATTGTATAAGACCGTCAGAAATAAACTCTAATCCTGGGGATTTAATATAGTATGAAAGAGCATAAAGGTCTAGGTAAAGTGATAGGAAGACCGATTCTCCAACATGGTAGTGAAACTATTAGGGTCCATTCATCTAAATTAATGGGGATTGATTATAAATTTACAGAATCTGAACAATTAGAAGAAGGTGATGAGGCATTCTGTCCCTCACATACTTATGTTTGACAGCTAAGAATAGATAAGGGGCTGGATGACATAGACAAAGTGACACTGTTACCCAATGGAGAATTGCCTAAAGTCAGTATGAAGATAATGTACATACCAGAAGCATCCACTGCAGAGAGGGATGCAACAATTTTAAGGAGAGCAAGGAAAGTCACTGGCAAATTTAAACATTGGCTAAACACTCAAGATGATGAACAAGATCAATGGACTGGCAAAATGAGGTGAAATGGTGGAAAGTAAGAAAGCTCAGTGCAAGTCCCCATTGTGGGTCTGGAAGTGACTCCGGCACTAGGAAACCATCACGTACTGGCAAAGGATCCTCTGATTGTGGGAGGGAAAGACCCTGTAGCAGTAGTCTAGAAAGAGATAAGAGGGCAAGTAAAAGCTGTAGCTTGACTAGACTATGCGATAGAGCAAAGACAACAGAAAATCTAGGAACACTACTAGAAGTAGAAGCCCTAAAATAAAAGCAAAATACTGCGGATGCTGGAAATCTGAATTCCGAAGAAGGGTCACTGACCCGAAACGTTAACTCTGCTTCTCTTTCCACAGATGCTACCAGACCTGCTGAGTGAATCCAGCATTTCTTGTTTTTGTTGTAGAAGTAGAAGCCATTGTGCTCAGGCAGTTGTGGTAGTTGCAAACAAATAAGAAGAAAAATTAGTAAGAGAGGCAAAACAAAGAGTTGGAAGGAATTCGTCTTCTGAAGTACAAGATAGGGGACAGCCAGATAGTGGATCAAACAGATGGATATGTGTGGAAAAAGTACTCCCAGACGGGACATATATGACTAAAGTGAGACGGGTGGCTGGGGTTTCGAAGAGAGACTTGGGGATCAAGATGTTAGAGTGGACTCCCCCACGACAGGAAAAGTGACCTTGAAAATGTTCTTAGCTCTTTTAGCCACAGAATCATGGGAATGCAGGTTGATAGATAGAAAAGCTGCATTTTTGCAGGGTGTAAAATTTCAAAGACAAGTGTTTTTGAAACCACCTCAAGAAGCGAGTGATGCAGAAGGGAAGCTGTGGAAATTAAACAAATGTATTTATGGATTGAATGATGCATCAAGAGTATGGTATTTGTCTGTTAGGTCTGTCTTGCTGAGAGTAGGCTGTATTCAGCTGAAAGCAGATCCAGCAATGTAGGTAAGATCAATGGACCATACTGGTGTCACAAAGAGAAGCTCACAGGCATCCTTATGATGCACGTCGATAATACTTCTATGGGGAGGTTTTGTGGAATTTGAGCATTTGATTATAGGTAAGTTAAAAGGGGTATTTAAGATTGAAAGTCAGGCTTCAGGGGCCTTTAAATATATAGGGTTAGGCATTAATCAGAATTGGTCAGGAATGACCTTGCGTCAATAAAGTGTTAATTGTAAACCGATTTAAATCAGGCCAGGTCGTCCCAAAGTTGATCTTGCATTCAAAGAAGAAACAGAGAGCAGTTAAGAAGCTTGATTGGACAGTGAATCTGGTTATGAATTCAGACAAGACCTGATGCCAATTATGATGTATTGGAACTTAGTACTATGGTGAAATGCTGCAATTGAGGTTTTGAGGGCAAATAAAACATTAAAGAAATTAAGTTTGGAGAAATGCATACTCAAGGTTCAAAACATAAAATTAGTCCTTTTCAGTGATGCTTCTCATGCCAATCTTCCAGATGGATATTTAAGTACAGCTGGGTTTATCATATTCTTGTTGGGGAAAAATGGAAAGTGTTGATCCTTGGCCTGGGAAGCCAAGAAAATAAAAAGGGTAGTTAAAAGTACCCTAGCTGCAGAAACATCGGCACTAGTAGAAGGGATAGTTATGGGATTTTACTTATCTAACATTTTGAAGGAAATCCTATACAAGGGGCATTCTGAGAAAGGTTTGCTCATTGAATGCTATTGTGGCTAACCTTTCTCTATGAGATAATGATCATTTGACAGAGCATTGATGAGAAAAGTTTAAGGATTGACCTTGCTAGCATAAAGGAAATGTTGGAGAGGAGATTTCTAAGATAAAATGGGTCAACACGAATCACCAATTATCAGATTGTTTTACAAAGAGCTTGCTCCAAGAAATTTTTGGAGGTCCTAGAAGAGGGACACCTTGAATTGTGATGAGTTGTAAGAAATATGGAAGACTATTGTTTTTTTGATCGCCTTGTTATTATTTAAGTATGTTATAAAGTTTTTGCTTAAAGGAGAATCTGTTAATGGTAGATTAATTAGACAGTGCCCAGTGTATTTTTAAGGATTTGGAGCAGGATATAAAGAGGCCTGCTGGGACCCATGGTGGCGGTGGGGGGTTGGGCGGGGGGGTGGGGTGGTGGTGGTGAAACAAAGCAGATGGCAGAGATATGTAATGCTGCATTCTGTGAATAAACCGACTATCTTCACCACTTGGCTTGGATCCAAATAGCACTTGCACCATTAGCTAATAGGAACAGCTTTTCTGTGTCTACCTTATCTAAGTCTGTCATGATCTTGTACACCTTGATGAAATCTCCCCTCAATCTCCTTTGCTCCAAGGAGAACAACTCCAACTTCTTCAACATAACCTTGTAGCTAAAATCCCTCATCCCTGAAACTATTCTGGTAAATCTCCGCTGCACCTTCTCAAGGGCCCTCATATCCTTCCTGAAGTGTGGTGACCAGAAATGGACACAATACTGTAGTTGTGACCTAAACAGAGCTTTATAAAAGTTCAGCATAACTTCTTGATACCTCTATTTATGAAGCCCACGATCCCAAATGCTTCGCTAACTACTCTCTTAGTATGTCCAGCCACTTCAAAGATCTATGCACATGCACCCTGCCAAGTCCCTTTGCCCCTTTACATGCTTTAAAACTGAGCCATTAAGTCTATATTGACTCTCCCTATCCCTTCTGCCAAAATGCATTGCCTCACACTCGCCTGTATTAAATTCCATCTCCACTTGTCTGCTAACCTATCAGTGTCCTGTTGCAGTCCCTTGGCATCAGCCTCACTGCCACACCTCCATGTTTGGTATCATTGGCAAATTTTGAAATGTTACTGTGCTTTATAGTATATAATAAAACATAATATAATTATGCAGTGGTCCTAGCACCTAACCAATCATTTATTTCACTCTCAGTAAGCTTTTAATTAAAAGTGAAGAATTCAGCATATTTTACTTCCTGGTTTGTTGTCTGTGAGAATACTCAATGTGATTGGCTACTTATCCTGTTTAACATCACTGTTGCTGGACATCTGGAGATATCCATGGTTGGGTACCAGATTCAAACAGATATAAAAACAAGAAATGCTGGAACCACTCAGCAGGTCTGGCAGCATCTGTGGAAAGAGAAGCAGAGAAGATAACGTTAACTCTGCTTCTCTTTCCACAGATGCTGCCAGACCTGCTGAGTTGTTCCAGCATTTCTTGTTTTTATTTCAGATTTCCAGCATCCGCAGTATTTTGCTTTTATTGATTCAAACAGATGTTGAGAAAGGGGAAATTCATAACACAGAGATCACTAAGATTGTGGATTTGTGGGAAGCTTTCTTCAAGGTCAGTGGCCAGCGCTGCCACTTCACCACTGACCCTGAAATCCAGGCCATTGTGTTCTCTGCAGTCCATAGTACCAGCACTTTTTTTAAAGATCTATTTTTAAGGATTTTGTTCCCCTTCTCCCCTGGAGATGTTGCATTGGTTCCAATTGGTCATTTTCTTTCCTCAGGTATGAGTTTAGACAGTGAATATTGGAAAGGTGTTTAATTGTGAAGGGTTCACAACTGGGTCCAATCCTTCATTCAGCCCTCATCTACCCACTTGCATTTTCCAGATGGAGCCATAGGATGGTGATTAGAGTTAGGAACCTTGACTAACCTTTCTCCAGCCTAACCTAGAGGCGCTGAGAGCAATTATGATTGCTCCAGCTTTGATCAAGTGATTAAGCACCGATGGAAGAATGAAGCAGGCATTTTTTGGCACATCTGATTAAGTGCACTTACCTATGGAGCCATCAGGGAATTAGATATAGATAATTTGAAGGTATTGATTCGATAGAGACTCCTACTTCGAATTCTTTTGGCAACTTCTGATCTTGGAATGTGCTCTCATGTTTTGTTACAGGAAAAACAAACACTGCTATCTTCCTTGCAAACTATTATCAAGCGGCCTATTTGATCATAGATGCTGTTGTACGGGAAGCAGTTTCAAGTGGTACCACTGCAGTGGCTACGCGGGCCCGGGAATTGTGTACCAAGGCTGCTCTGGAGCAGTTGCTGAAGGATACTGAAGAAGGTAATATGTAACACCATTTTGACAATATCGTCAGTTCAGGGATTCATTGGCAATATCCAGCACTCCCTCGTCTAGGTTTGCCCATTCTGGGCACATTTCTGAAGGTTTCATCACATGATCCCCCTTCTCCCAGCCTCCCACCATTGGTCATCCAACACGTCCATCCTCTGAGAGCTCTGCCTCCCTGCGCCACTTGGAAAGTGAGCAGACTCTGTTAACTGATTCGATGATTCTTGACTGTCAGTCAAAGAGACTTTTGCTCTTTATCTCTTTTTTTAAATCAACAGAAGTATTTAAATAAAACTAAAACAACACACTTTTCAATGCCCTATGCTTTTTCTCCAGGGTTGCTCACAGCAGAGATTATTTGTTAATTTCTGGAGACTCAGGGACAATTCTGAGGCCTTGGCAACCCTACCCAGGTCAGGTACAGGGAGTTTGATTAAGAGTGAAGTCCTCTCTATCCCAACAAGATACTTCATTCCCACTCGGCGTTCTACTGCATCATTAACATTTTTCCATTTCCCACTCAAACCATCGTCTTGCCTTGCTGAGAGACACTGCCAAGTTAGTTAAATGGAGCCATGTCCCACTAGGAACTGGGTTGAAATGAGCCAAACTCATTCACTTAGAATCCTTACAGCTAGCATGCAAAGGTGAGTTTCATCACATCTGAATTAGTCAAGCCATTTTTAAATCATGTTTAAGTCACTGCACTATCCTGTTCCTCTAAGTATTGGCTTATTTATGTCTATGATAATACTTCTTCAGTTATACAGAGTTAGTCACATAACTAATAAATGACCCAGGGCTTTATCACAAACAAAATAAAGTAGTAACATACGCCTGTCTCAATTAAAATGAAGAATTGAGGAATTGAACCTACAGCTTTCATGGTGCAATGCAGTAAATCTTCCACTGAGCTATAATAGGGGCCATACTCTTTAATGGAAGACAGACAAGACGTATTGGCTGAGTATTTGTCTGCAGCGTGAAAATTTTGAGCTGATTCTATGCTTTCAAATGTAATATTATTTCAGCGTCGCAAGCTGGGATCACACACCATTCATCTATTGGAGCTGGGGGCACAACAGTTGATGAAACAACCAAGCAGACATCCGAGGGCAGCCCTAGTTCTGAGTTCAAAGTTGCACATTTATCAACCATCATCCACCGCAAAAGCAGTATGAACACAGCAAAGTCAAGTCATGCTACACAGAAGCAACAAAATGAAATATTAATTTCACAGGTAGAGTACTTCCATTAATATAAAGGACATTGGTGTAAGGTATTTGTTTTAATGCTTTTAACTCTGGACGTGAGATCAAGAAGTATTACTTTAATTCATTGAGGTACCAGCATTAAAATACATGCAAGCTTTGGGGGAGTTTTAACTCCTGAGGGCAGGTGAGAAACACTTTTAAATCTCAAATCCATCCACTTACAGTTTTCACGACCAATCTGTTCTCTGGAGATCATAGAACCACAGCAAAATTATGGCACGGAAGGAAGCCGTTCAGCCCTTTGTGTCCGCGCCGGCTGAAAAACTAGCCGCCCAATCTAATCCTACTTTCCGGCACCTGGTCCATAGCCTTGCCGGCTACAGCACTTCAGGTGCATGTCCAGGTACCTTTTAAAAGAATTGAGGGTTTCTGCCTCCACCACCATTCCTGGCTGTGAATTCCAGACAGCCACCACCCTCTGGGTGAAAATGTTTTTCCTCGTGTGCCCTCTAATCCTTCGACCAGTCACCTTAAGTCTGTGCTCCCTGGTAATTGACCTCTGCACGAGGGGAAACAGGTCCTTCCTGTCTACTCTAGGCCCCTCATAATTTTGTACACCTCTATTAAGTCACCCCTCAGCTTCCTGTGTTCTAAGGAAAACAACCCTAGCCTATCCAATCTTTCCTCATAGCCGCAACTTTCGAGGCCTAGCAACATTCTTGTAAATCTCCTCTGTACTCTCTCCAGAGAAATTATGACTTTTTTGCAATGTGGTGACCAGAACTGTACACAATACTCCAACTGTGGCCTAACCAGTGTTTTATACAGTTCCAGCATTACATCCCTGCTTTTGAATTCTATACCTTGGCCAATAAAGCAAAGCATTCCATATGCCTTCTTCACCACTCTGTCTACTTGTCCTGCCACCTTCAGGGACTAAAGTAAAAGCTTTTAAGGAGGCTGCATGCTTTCATTTTAGCAGGATTTTAATTTTTAACTCATGGAGGTTGGGATTCCCAGGCACTGAATCCTGCCAGCTGAAAGGACGTTAGAATGGCCAAACCATGATGTAAGTACCATTATTGCATTACTTGTTGAGCAGGTGAAGCAGGAGTGTTTTCTCCAGGTCCAATAAGCTTACCTGCATGTGATTGACCAATCTCTGCCCCACTTCTGTGTTGACATATTTGCCTCCACAACCTCCTGAGGTGTCTGCCCCCTCAATGTCTGACATCCTCCCCTCCACCCCTGCCATGTTCAACTTACCTGTCATATACTCCCGAGCTGTTTTCCCGCTACAGCTTGTCAATCTAACAGGCTGTTGGGTGGGTTATCTGCTGAAAAAAATTAAAAACGCTCTGTGGTTAATTTATGCAGATTGCCCAGGAAACCTGTACTTCCAGGGTTGAAATGCTCAGCCCCACTCTCTTTCTTTCTAGCTCTGAGTAGATTTCAGGACCTTGAAGTTAGTAGTACCATTCAAAACGCAGAATGGCCAATTCTTCTGCTTTGGGAGACTGAGAAGTTAATTATCCATCGACGTCCTGCATGGGACTTTTGACTGTGTTAAAGGCACTATATAATGCAAGTTGTTATTCTTCTGGACTGTCCCAACAATAGTCCTGTCAACTGTCCCATGTACTAACTTCTGAAACTTACAGAATGGCTGGTTTAATACCTGTCTTGTACAAAAACGCTGACTGCTACTAAACCACAACTGGTGTTTTTGATGGTTTCCCCACAGCCTTTAAAGATGGCCTTCCTGATAGCCTGCATAACACTTTTCAAATTTAGTTGGCATTTACAAATATGAGCCTTGTGTGTGCGAGCAAGCATGGATTTGTAATGGGTAAATCATGTCTAATGAACCTAGGAACAGTAGACCATTTAGCCCAACAAGCCTACTCTACCATTCAATGAGATTATGGCGGAATAATGACATAGTTCTATATCCCAATTTAAGCGCCTTGGGACATTTTATCGCGTTTGTTCATTCATTCGTATCATTTTCCCTGAAGGTTGACTGTCATGGATCTCCACCTCTGTCTGTCCTGTGCTGTCTTTACACATTCTGCATAGGTCAACTGCATTCAGTCCATTATATCTGTCATCCATTTTCTTCTCTGCTTCCTTCTCCTATGTTTTCCATTGATCTTTCCTTCCGATAATTGTCTCTGTCTACGTATCTTTCTCTCTTTGATGTTATGCACTAATTTCCTCTCTTCTCAAGCCATTTCCAGCACTTCATTAGTCTTTCTGTCAATGTAGAATATGCGGAACATCCTCCAGTTATGTCCACATCTCAAATGCATTCAGCTTATCGATAGTCTCGTTTTTTGTCCATGTCTCTGAGGAATATAACACATGACAAAATGTAGGCCCTCAGCATTCTTTTCCTAAGATTCAAGGTCAGTTTCTTTGATGTTATCAAGTCCTTCATTCTGACAAAGCTGGTCTTGGCTATCTCCAATTCTCCTTCGGATCTCACAATCATATCTCCCATCGTCTATGATAACCTGCCAAAGGTATGCAAATCTTTTCTCTTGTTCCAGGACTTGTTCATTTACTTCAATATTGACTTATAGGGTTGGGTCTCTGCTTATCACCATTGTCTTAGTTTTCTTCACATTAATTCTTAATCCATATTCCACACTCCTTGCATTCACTTTGTTCACAATTTCCTATCGTGCCTCTTCTGACTCTGCAATCAGTGCAGCGTCATCTGTGTATCTCAAGTTGTTAATGTTCAACCCATCAATTTTGCAACCTTGTAGATGTCCTATGTCTCTGAAGATCACGTCAGTATGCAGTTTGAACAGTTTTGGGGACATAACACATCCCTGACACACCCCTTTTGATTGGGAAACTGTCTGACAAACCACTAGAAAGTCTGAACACCGCCGATTGCTTCCAATATAGATTCTGAATTATCCTTTTATCATTTGTCAATTTTTTGTTTAAGCACCCCATTATTTTCAGACAGTGGACTCTATCAAATGCCTTCTCATTGTCTATAAAGCATACATACACAGGTTTTTGTACTTCCAGATATCTTTCAATTACTACTGTCAAGTTAAAGATGCCCTCTCTCATGTTCCTTTCTTTGGTCTGAATCCTGACTGACTGTCATCTATCTCTGTTTCGACAGACTGGTCATTTCTTTCCAAAATGATTACAAAATTATTTTCACCACATGTCACATGAGGCTTTTTGTCTTGTGCTCTGAACACTCTAGGGCTTTTAGTTTCTTTGGGAGCTTAATGAATAGTGACTGCATAAGATCCACAGCTATGAATCTGTTCTGTAAATTTTGTTGCAGAGGTCTGTTGGTATCCCAATGTTGACATCATTCAGGGCATTCAGGCATTCTGTTGGTATCTCATCAATTCCAATTTCTCAAGCACAATTTGGGATGGGCAATAAATGTTGGCCTAGCCAGC
Source organism: Heterodontus francisci (assembly GCF_036365525.1). Taxonomy (NCBI): domain Eukaryota; kingdom Metazoa; phylum Chordata; class Chondrichthyes; order Heterodontiformes; family Heterodontidae; genus Heterodontus; species Heterodontus francisci. The sequence continues at coordinate 86,819,038 of NC_090387.1, forward strand.
GACCCCCACATCCCATGAACATATGATTTTAAAAAGGTGCTTTCATTTTTTTGATCACGGCCTTCTGCCTCTTATCTCTGGTCCTTCTCTTCCCTGTGGTGGTACCAATTCGCTTCTGTCTTCATTGTCATACAACTCACTAATGTACTCCACTCATCATTTCTCTGCACTTTCTTTGTCGAAGAGAAGTTCACCTTCCTTGCTCCTTATACAGCCACAATTTGTGGTTATTTTCTTCTTGTCTATCAGTGCTTTAACTTTCTCATGCAATGCTCTTATATTGTGCCTCTTCTCCAGTTCTTCTATTTACTTGAAGTGGTCTTCATACCACTTTTCCTTGGTCGCCCTACATGCTTTTCTTATTTGCCTTTCTATTTTCATCTTTTTCTTTTTATATTAAAGGTGCTATATAAATGTAAGTTATCATTATTTCATAATACCTTTTGACTAACAAAAATCTATCAATTGCAGTTTCAAAATTAATAATTGAATTAGCATCAATTGCTGTTTGCAGAAGAGTTCCAAACTTCTACCTCCCTTTGCATGAAGAAGTGTTTCTTAATTTCACTCTGACTCTAATTTTGAGACTATGCCCCCAATCTTAGACTGTCCAACCTACGGAATGAGTTTCTCTCTATTTACCCATCAGTTCCCCATAATATTTTGAAAATTTTGATCAAATCACTCCTTAACCTTCTAAATTCCAGGGAATACAACCATAGTTTGTTTAATTGCTCATCTTAATTTAACCTTTGGAGTCCAGGCATCATTCTTTTACATCTATGCTGCACTCCCTTCAACATCAATATTTCCTGGCCAGAACTGCTTCCAAGTGTGGACTAACCAGGGCTTTGTGTGGCTGACTTCTACCCCTCGTAATCTAGTCCTCCAGTTATAAAGGCCAGCATTCCATTAGCCTTTTTGATTATTTTCTGTACTTGTTCATGACATTTTAATGATTTGTGTATCTGGATCCTCAAGACTCTTTGGACCTCCACTGTTTCTACCTTTTCACTGTTTAGAAAGTACCTTGTTCTATCCTTTTCAGGATGACTTCATACAGCCTTGCCCATTCACTTAATCTATCAATATCTATGTAATGTTATGCTTCCATCTACACCGCTTACAATACCACCTATTGTGGTATTGTGTCATCAGGAAATTTGGATATGTGGTTTTCTACCTCATCTAAGTCATTAATGAATACAGTGAACAGTTGTGGCCCCAACACAGATCACTGGGTGAGACCACTAGTCACATCCTGCCAATCAGAGTACCTGCCATTCTTGCTATTCTCTGTCTCCTTCTGATTAGCCAATTTCCTAACCAGGACATTGTTTTGCCCTCAATTCCATGAACTTTAACTTCAGCTAACAGTCTCTTGTGAGGGACTTTATCAGATGCCCTCTGGAAGTCAATATAAATAACATCTATAGACATTCGCCTGTCCACTACTTTAGTCACCTCTTCAAAAATTCAGTCCGACCCTTTATACAAATCTATGCTGGCTTTCTCTGGGCTGCAAACTTTCAAGGTTTTCAGTCACCTGATCCTTAATTATAGATGTGAGCAATTTTCCAACAACAGATATTAGGTTAACTGGTCTGTAATTCCTCCCTCTCTGTCTGTCTCTGTTAATTTTCTCATCTAAGGGAACAGTTCCTGAATTGAGTAAACTTTGCAAGATTATAGTTAGGGTATCTACGATATTCTCACTAACTTATTTTAAAATCCTGGGATGGAAACCATCAGCTCTGGGATTTGTCCACTGTTTTTTCCATTACTGTTATCTTGTTTACATTAATTTTGGTGAGTATCTGACTCTTGGGATGCCAGCATGCTGATCTCTTCCTCAACTGTAAATACTGACAGAAGTAATCATTCATCATGTCTACCATTTCCTTATTTTCATTGCAACATTACATCAGTTTAAGGGATTCACATTTCTTCTGATCACCCTATTTTTCCTAATGTATTTATAAATGTTTTTTGCGTAGATTTTGATATCCTTGCAGGTTTTTTTTTAGACTCCCTTTTTGTAGCTTTTATCATCTTTGTCACCCTTTGCTGCTCTTTGTACCAATTACCCCCAGCAAGGCAACCAAACTTACCTTTCCTCCCAGTTCCCAGGCATCTTCTCTTCATGCTGGGCTGTAGTCCCAGCAGTGGCCACTGCTCCCAGTGGCGCTGCTGGGACTCAGAGCTGCAGGCCCGCTGATTGGCCAGCAGCTCAATGAGGTGGGACTTCCTTCCTCAAGTGGGTGGAAGTCCCGCCTCGGAACAGTTAAAGCCTGGGGACCTGTAAAATACAGAACAGATTCCCAGGCATGGCGGAAGCGGGTGCGCCACTGACTTTTCAGTTGGTGGCCAGCTCCCGTCCGCCCAACGTAAAATCCCAGCCGTTGTTTCATGTTTTTCTCTTTCAAACACTATATTGATCGTTATGTTCCCACAATTAGGCTGTTAACTAAATCTGACTCATTACTCATTACTAAATCTAATATGGCCTCATACCTTGTTGGTTCTCGGACATATTGGTCGGAATTTTACGCACCCCCCCAAAGAGCGCGGTGGTGGTGGGGGCGGTGGGGGGTGGCGTAAAATGGAGTGGGAGGCTCGGGGGGCCCTTCCCAACCTGCTCCCGCCAATTGACGGCCACTTAAAGGCCTTCGCCCACCGCCATGGGGATTTTACCCTTGACAGGTCGGGTGGCCCAGGCCTGAGAAAAGCCGCCTGACAAAAGCAGGCGACTCTCTGAAGGCCGAGAGAGGGCGGGCCCAACTGGTCAGGCACCCTGTGCCTGACGGAGGGCTGCCCCCGATGCCCCAACCACCCCCAACATCCAGCATGCCCCTCGCCCCTCCCCAATCGACCTCCTTTGCCTCACCGGGGCCCAAATGATCACCCCCGCCGAGGCCCCTAAAACTTACCTTTTCCCGGAACCATCTTTCCTCTTCTTTGTGAAGCTGGGCTGCAGTCCCAGCAGTGGCCGCCGCTCCCAGTGGTGCTGCTGAGACTAAGAGCTACAAGTCCACTGATTGGCTGGCAGCTCCATTAGGCAGGATTTCCTGCCTCAATGAGATGGAATTCCCGCCACAGACCTATTAAAGGCCTAGGGACCATAAAATCTGGATTGAATCCCCAGACCAGGTGGAGGCAGGATCGCCACTGTCTTTTTGGTTGGTGTACGGCTTCTGTCCGACGAGGGTAAAATTCAGTCCATTGTTTCAGAAAACTATCCTGAACATACTCTTTAAAAAATCACTACCTTTCTGACATGTGCTAGTCTGATTATTCCAATCCAAATGAAATTTATAATCCCCCATTAAAACCATTCTGTCTTTGCTACATGTCTAATCGCAGCCTTTATATAGACTACTGCTTCATAGCTACCACCAGGAAACCTATACACAACTCCTGTTGCAGTCTTAGAGTCATAGTTGCTTGCAGTACAGAAGGAAGCCATTCGGCCCATTGAGTCCATGCCAGCTCTCTGTTGAGCAATTCAGTCAGTCACATTCCCCCTTAAATACTTTTCTATTTCTTAATTCCACCTATAAAGTCTCCACTGCCAGTTTACTTCTCGCTATATCCAGCTGGAGTACTACATTCAGTTTTGGACACTGCGAGCTGAAGTTTTGTTTGGAGGTCGGAACCATGACATCAAGTGCATTTCTGGATTCCGACCCCCAAACAAAACTTCAGCTTGCAGTGTCTAAAATTGATGGATATAGCGAAAGGTAAACTGGCAGTGGTTCTGACACCCTGTACTATTTTTGATGAAAAGGCCAATTAGTGGCCAGGGTGTGCGCTTGCTGTCCAATTAAGGATGGGGGCAGGCTCCCAAGGCTGGATGGCCAATAGTAGCCGTCCAGCGCTGATCCATCAGTGGCCCTGCTGTCAGAGGTGGGAGCTGCCAATGTAGCAGGGAGAACGAGAGAACACCTCTAGATGGAAGTGCCGTCTGAAGACTTTTAAAACACCTAAAATTGCAAATGGCCACAGCTGCCAGGCCGTCGAGGTGGAGAAGAGCCCCTCCACAAGATGGCCAGCAGCACAACTGTGGCCCTCTGTTAATTGTGGCTGGGGGGTATTAAATCGTACTATGGAACACAGGCCCCCCTGGTTTGCTACCAGGCCACCTCCATTTTCTGGCTGTGTTTCGGCCTCAACAGATGCCTGTATGCCGACTAAGGAATTCCAGTAGCTCCTCATGAGTGGCCTTAATGGGCCCCTGGGGGATCCATCACCTTCCTGATCCTCCCCAGAATAAAAATGGCCCGGAGGCGGAACCATGACAAGAGACTGGCACACTGGCCCCGGTGGCAGGAAATTGCGGACCCGACCATCTCCATTCCCAAATCTCAGGCAGGATCAATTAAACATGGAGGGGTGCAGCGCAGGTTCACCTAGATGATACTAAATAACTAAATGGCGAAATGAACACACACACGAACACACGAAATAGGAGCAGAAGTTGACCATATGGCCCATCGAGCCTGCTCCGCTACTCAATACGATTATGGCTGATCTTGGGCTTCAATTCCACTTTCCTGCCTGCTCCCCATATCCCTTGATTCCCTGCGAGACCAAAAATCTATCTATCCCAGCCTTGAATATATTCAACGATGAGCATCCACAACCCTCTGGGGTAGAGAATTCCAAAGATTCACAATCCTTTGAGTGAAGTAATTTCTCCTCGTCTCTGTCCTGAATGATTGGCCCCTTATCCTGAGATTGTGTCCCCATGTTCTAGATTCCCCGACCAGTGGGAACAATCTCTCAGCTTCTACCCTATCAAGTCCTTTCAGAATCTTGTATGTCTCAATTAGATCGCCTCTCATTCTTCTAAACTCCAGAGAATATAGGCCCAATTTACTCAGCCTATCATCATAGGACAACCCTCTCATCCAAGGGGTAAATCTTTGCTGCACTGCCTCCGGTGCAAGTATATCCTTTCTTAAATGTGGAGACCAAAACTGCACACAGTATTCCAGGTGTGGTCTCACCAAAGCCCTGTACAATTTTAGTAAGACTTCTTTATTCCTGTACTCCAATCCCCTTCCAATAAAGGCCAACATGTCATTTGCCTTCCTAATAGCCTGCTGCACCTGCATGTTAACTTTGTGCATTCCTTGTACGAGTACCCCCAAGCCTCTCTGAACATCAACGCAGTATAAGTTGTTGTTTTCCCTTACATTGGTTGTTCTTGTGATTGTCGTGATGATTGCAGGATGAAAAGCTTCGATAACATGTCTTTATTTTCAGCTATACCCAAGTTCTGTACTGTTAAATGATTATGAATATATCTACTGTTAGAGGGCCTGTAAACTACACCCACCAGTGTTTTCTGACTCCTGCTATTTCTAATTTCCACCCAAACTAATACTACTTCATGATCTTCTGAGACCAGATCCCTTCTTATTAAGGTCCTTATGCCATCCTTTACTATCAGGGCTACCCCTCCTCCTTTGCTATTCTGTCTATCTCCAAAATATTGTTTCCCAACCTTGATCTCCTTGTAACCATGTCTCGGTGATGGCAATTAGATCTAAATCATTTACCTTTATTCGTACCTCTAGTTCTGCTATCTTATTACAGATGCTTCGTGCATTCAGATAAAGGAACTTTAATTTTTCTACCTCTAATCCCTGCAATGACCTTATTTTCCAATGTACAATTTTTGTTAAACTCTTTATCCCTTCCTGTCCCATTCTGTTGGGAGTTACCCACATCACTATTCTGCTCGTATGCCTTGACCTCTCTTTGGATTTCTAAATTTCCCTTTACCCAAACCCTCCTCCTCCCTTGTTAGTTTAAGGCCCTGTCCACAGCCCCAGTTATGCAATTGGCCAGGACACTGGTTCCAGCCTGGTTCAAGTGAAGCACATTCCAACGGAATAGCTCCCTCTTCCCTGAGTACTGATGCCAGTGCCACAAGAATCAAAACCCCTTCTTCCCACACCACTCTTTGAGCCACACGTTTAGTTCTCTAATCTGTGCTTGGCTCAGGTAACAATCTGGAGATGATTATCTTTGATGTTCTGCATTTTAGTTTGGACCCTAACTCCTCAAATGCTCGAAGTAGAACATCATTTCTGGTTCTACCTATGTCATTGGTTCCCGCATGGACCACGACAGTTGGATCCTCCTCCTCCCACTCCAGGTTCCTCTCCAGCAGCGAGCAGATGTCCTTAACCCTGGTACCGGGCAGGCAACACAGCCTCCGGAGCTCCTGGTTGCTGCTACAGAGAACAGTATCCATCCCCCTGACCAAACTGTCTCCTATCACTATCACATTCCTCTTTACTCCACCCACTGGAATGGTATCTTTCACCATGGTCCATGGTCAGTCTGCTCATCCACCTTGCAGTCCTTCTCTTCATCGACGCAGGTAGCAAGGGCCTCGTACCTGTTGGACAAGGTCAGAGGCTGAGGCTCCTCCATCACTACATGCTGATTCCTCCATCACTACATGCTGATTCCTCCTACCTGCCTCACTCATATTCACACCCTCCTGCTCTGACCATTGGCCATCTGTAATAGGTTCAATTATGAGGACAGATTGCAAAGATTAGGTTTGCATTCCCTGAATATAGAAGATTAAGGGATAATCTAATTGAGGTGTTTAAGATAATTAAAGAATTTGATAGAATATATCGAGAGATTATTTCCTCTCGTGGGAGAACCTTAAAATTAGAGTTAGGATATTCAAGGGTGATGTCAGGAAGCACTTCTTCAAACAAAGGATAGTCGAAATCTCAACTCTGTCCCCCAAAAAGCTGAGGCTGAGGGTCAATTAAAAATGTCAAAACTGAGACTGATAGGTTTCTGTTAGGCAAGGGTATTAACGGTTGCAGAACCAAGGTGGGTACAGATTAATCATGATCTAATTGCAGAGCGGAACAGCTTGAGGAACTGAATGACCTCCTGCTGCTCCTATTTTCCTAACTTTCCCAGCATGCCTATTGAACAGTCAGTTTAACAGTTCTTTAACCAACTCAGCTCCTTTAGTAGGTAATTAATCCAGAGTTCCAGTCAGTCCATTGGCTTTCTTGGATTTTGGATTTTCCAATATAAAAGTTTTTATCAATAGGAATTTACAGGGTTGGTCAAAGTTCTGCAGTTCCTTTGGCTGGCTCCATAGTTCAAATAGTATAGTCTATCTCCTTTTGGATGTCCGCATAGCTCAGTGGGAAGTACTTTGGCCTCTGAGTCAAAGGTCGTGAGTTTAAGCCCCACTCCAGAGACCTGGGGCTGGATTTTCAATCAACCTTGAGAGCGAAAATGGGTGTAGGCACACATTGAAAATAGCATGTTTGGATGCGCCACTGGATCCTGATGTCTCCAGAATGTGATGTGATTTTCAAAGGGACAGTGAGAAGCAGGGAGCCGGCATCCCATATAGCTCCAATTAAATTGCTGTTGAGCTCCTTGTGGAGCTCATTAACGGCTTTTGAGCAGCAGTTTACGATTTTCAGTTGGGGGGGCACAGGTAAACAGAAGGTCTGGGACACAATAGGGTGTAGCTGTTGTGAACAAGCGATGAGCCATGATTGCTCATGGATGCACTGGTCAATAAATTTGAGAGATTTACCTTCAATTGCACAACCAGTGGCATAGCGTTGCCATGATTTTTGCTGAGAAGCTTGCATTTGTGAACAGTGAGTGGTTGGACTCATGAGGAGACTTGAAGCTGCTGGCATTAATTGGACATCAGAAGTTGGTAGAAGAAACAGAATCACAGAATTGTGACAGTGCAGAAGGAGGCCATTCGGCTCATCGTGTCCACACTGGCTCTCTGAAAGAGCAATTCCCTCAGTCCCATTCCCCTGTTCTCTCCCCGTAACCCTGCACATTTTCCTTTTCATATAACTGTCTAATTCCCTTTTGAATGCGTCAATTCAACCTGCCTCCACCATGTTCTCAGGCAGTGCATTCCAGACCTTAACCACTTGCTGCGTGAAAAAGTTTTTCCTCGTGTCACTTATGCTTCTCTTATCAAATACTTTAAATCTGTGCCCTCTCGTTCTTGATCCTTTCATGAGTGGGGACAGTTTCTCTCTATCTACTCTGACCAGACCCCTCATGGTTTTGAACGCCTCTATCAAATCACCTCTCAGCCTTCTCTTCTCCAAGGAAAACAGTCCTAACTTCTCCAATCTATCTTTGTAATTGAAATTCCTCATCCCTGGAACCATTCTTGTGAATCTCTTCTGTACTCTCTCCAATGCCCTCACATCTTTCCTCAAGTGCGGTACCCAGAATTGGACACAATACTCCAGCTGAGGTCAAAGTAGTGTCTTATATAAGTTTAACATAACTTCCTTGCTCTTGTACTCGATGCCCCTTTTGCTAAAGCCCAGGATATTGTATGCTTTATTAACCATGCTCTCAACCTGTCCTGCCACCTTCAGTGACTTTTGCACATATACACCTAGGTCCCACTGCTCCTGCACCCCCTTTAGAATTGTACCCTTTATATTGTCTTTCCATGGTCGTCCTACCAAAATGAATCACCTCACATCTTTCTGTATTGAATTTCATCTGCCATCTGTCTGCCCATTCCACCAACTTGTCTATGTCCTTTTGAAGTTCTACACTATCCTCCTCACAGTTCACAATGCTTCCAAATTTTGTATCATCTGCAAACTTTGAAATTGTGCCCTGTCCACCAAGGTCTAGGTCATTAATATATATCAGGGAAAGTAAGAGTCCTAACACTGATCCCTGGGGAACTCCACTACAAACCTTCCTCCAGCCTGACAAACATCCATTAACCACTACTCTTTGTTTCTCGTCACTCAGCCAATTTCATATCCATGTTGCTACCATCCCCTTTATTCCATGAGCTGCAATTTTGCTCACAAGTCTGATGTGTGGCACTGTATCAAACACCTTTTGAGAGTTGATGTACACCACATCAACAGCATTGCCCTCAACAACCCTCCCTGTTACCTCCTCAAAAAATTCCAGCAAGTTAGTTAAACATGATTTTCCCTTAAGGAATCCATGCTGGCTTTCCTTAATTAACTCGTATTTGTCCATGTGACTATTGATTTTTTTGCCAAATTATTTTTTCTAGAAGTTTTCCCACCACTGAAGTTAAACTGACTGGCCTGTAGTTGCTGGACTTATCCTTACACCCTTTTTTGAACAAGGGTGTAACGTTTGCAGTTCTCCAGTCCTCTGGCACCACCCCTGAGTCTAAGGAAGACTGAAAAATTATAGCCAGTGCCTCTGCGATTTCCACTCTCACTTCCCTCAGTATCCTTGGATGCATCTCATCCAGCCCTGTGCTTTATCCACTTTAAGTACAGACAACCTAGCTGATACTTCCTCTTTGTCAATTTTAAACCCTTCTAGTGTCTGACTTACCTCCTCTTTCAACGTTGCCTGGGTTGCATCTTCTTCCTTGGTAAAGACAGATACAAAGTATTCATTTAATACCTCAGCTATGTCCTCTGCTTCCATGTGTAAATCCCCTTTCTGGTCTCTAATCAGCCCCACTCCTTCTTTTACCACCCTTTTACTATTTATATGCCTAATTGAAAATTTTGGGATTTACTTTCATGCTAGCTACCAGTCTCTTGTCATGCTCTCTCTTTGCTTCTCTTATTTGCTTTTTCACTTCCCCTCTGGACCTTCTATATTCAGCCTGGTTCTCAATAGTATTTTCTACCTGGCATCTGTCATAAGCACAATTTTTTTCTTCATCTTCGTCTCAACCTCTTTCGTCATCCAGGGAGCTATGTATTTGTTTGCTCTACTTTTCCCCTTCGAGGGAACATACCTTGACTGTGCCCGAAATATCTCTTCTTTGAAGGTAGCCCATTGTTCATCTGTCAGTTTCCCTGCCAGAATTTGACGCCAATTTATTTGACCCAGCTCCATTCTTACCCCATTGAAATTGGCTTTCCCCAGTTAATTATTCTTACCCTGGATTGCTCTTTGTCCTTTTCCATAGTCAGCCTAAATCTTATGATACAATGATCACTATTCCCTAAATGTACTCCTACTGTCACCTGATCCACTTGGCCCACCTCATTCCCAAGAACCAGGTCTAGCAGTGCCTCCTTTCTTGTTGGACTAGCAACATACTGTTGTAGAAAATTTTCCTGAGCACACTCTAGAAACTCTTGCCCCTCACTGCTCTTTACACTACTATTATCCCAGTCTATATTTGGATAATTGAAGTCCCCCATTAAAACTACCCTATAATTTTTGCACCTCTCTAATTTTCTTGCAAATTTGTTCCTCCGTGCCCTTCCCACTAGTTGGTGACCTATAGACAACACCGAGCAATGTAACTGCACCTTCTTTTGTTCCTTTATCTCTGCAAAATTGATTCTGTCCTCAACTCCTCTGGGAGATCCTTTTTCTCCAGCACTGCAATGCTGTCCTTAATTAATAAAGCCACCACTCCTCCTTTTTTCCCTTTCCTATCTTTCCTGAACATCTTGTATCCAGGAATATTTAACACCCAGTCCTGCCCTTCTTTGAGCCAGGTCTCTGTTATAGCCACAACATCATATTTCCACATGGCAATCTGTGCCTGTACCTCATCAATCTTATTAACCACACTCCATGCATTCACATATATACACATTAACCCTGATTCAGACTTTATTATTTTCTCCCTTACTCTGACCCCATCTAATAACTTACTATTCCCTATTCTCGTGCTATCTACCCCAGCACTCTGTGCACCTTGATATTACTCTCTAATACATGATCCTTGTTTGCAAACCCTCCAATCTGAGCTCCCTCTCAGGTTCCATCCCCCTGACAATTTAGTTTAAACCCTCCCCAACAGCACTAGCAAATCTCCCTGCGAGGATATTCATCCCAGTCCTGCTAAGGTGCAACCCATCCATCTTGTACAGGTCCCACATGCCCCAGAGCCGGTCCAAATGTCTTAGAAATCTGTGCCTTCCCTCCTACACCAGTTCTCCAACCATGTGTTCAATCACTCAGTTTTCTTATTCCTATGCTTAATTGCACATGGGATTGGGAGTAATCCTGAGATTACTGCTTTTGAGGTCCTGCTTTTTATTCTCCTTCCTAGCTCCCTAAAATCTGCTTTCAGGACCTCATCCCCCTTCTTACCTATGTCATTGGCACCAATGTGGACCACAACCTCTGGCTGTTCACCCTCCCCCAGTAGAATGTCCTGCAACCTCTCCATGACATCCTTGACTCTGGCACCAGGGAGGCAACACACCATCCTGGAGTCATGTTTAGTGTTGCACCTGTCTGTTCCCCGAAATAATGAATCCCCTATCACTGCTGCTCTTCCACTCCTCTTCCTCCCTTCCTGTGCAGCTGAGCCACCTGTGGTGCTACAAACTTGGCTCTGACTGCACTCCTCTGAGGAACCATCACCCTCACTAGCATCCAAAATGGAAAACCGATTAGCGAGTGCGATCATATCAGGGGTCTCCTGCAGTACCTGCCTGGTTCTCTTAGACTGCCTGGTGGTCACCCATTCCCTATCTGCCTGCAGGCTCCTAATCTGTGGTGTGAGCACCTCCCTAAACATGCTATTCACATAGTCCTCCACCTCTCAGATGCACAACAGTGACTCCAGCCGTGTCTGTCTGTCTGTCTGTCTGTCTGTTTTGATGCGCTTTTTAAACCTCTGCTCCCACTGCAGTCTCTCGGTCAGTCTGTCTCTAGCCTCCCGAAGCCCTGGTAAATGAATGAGTGGCTGTTGAGTTGGGAAAAGGTTACTCTGACATTAGGCAGAGTAGCGAGGAGGAGCTTCAGCAGATGCATCCTCATGGTCAGGAAGAGGCCAGAGGAGCAGAGTGAGGGGCTGCAAGGGGAAGAAGGCCCTATCCAAGACTTCGGGTGTACCGCCCAAGAGTCAGCTACCTGCAAATGACAAAGCGCCAGTGCTGTAGGATGATGTGCCTTTCCAGGAAGACAGTCTCGGACATTTGCACTCTGGACCACAATGACCTGAGGCCTTGTGGCCCCCATGACTGTCCCCTACCTGCAGCTGTCAAGGTCACTGTCGCCCTGAATTTTTCTGTATCTAGGTCTTTCCAGGAATCGGCTGTGATCCTAGGTGGCTTCTCACAGTTGGCAGCTCATCACATCATTTGGCAGGTCATGGATGCCCTTGGACAGCAAGGGAATACATCCATTTGAAACAGATGATCCATCACAGGCATAGAGGGCATTGGCATTGGCATTGCTGTCATCGATGGATTCCCTCAGGTCCAAGAGATCATCAGTTGCACCTCGATACCCATCAAGGCACCGACAGACCAGCCAGTCAGATTCCTGAACAGAAAAGACTTCCACTCAGTGAATGTCCAGCTGGTCTGTGACCATAGGAAGTGCATCTTGCAGGTCTGTGCTTGGTTCCCAAGCAGCTGTCATGATGCCTTCATCCTTCAAGAGCTGCCATATCTCTTCAGGCCAACATCCAGACTCTGGGTGGCTGCTGGGGGATAAAGGTTATCTTCTGAAGGGGCGTTCCTGACACCTGTCCAAGTCCCAGTCCTGGATGCAGGGGGGTGCTACAGCCAAAGCCATTTGCTAACATGAACTCTCTGTCTCCCGGTCTCTTTATGCTCTGGCTCCGCACTCGCTGAGTGAACTCTCTCTCTCTCTCCTGGTCTCTTTATGCTCCGGCTCCACTCTCGCTGTTTCCCACTTTCAGAATGAACTCTCCGCTCTCTCTCCCGGTCTCTTTATGCTCCAGCACCGCTCTCGCTGTATCCCGCTCGCTGAGTGAACTTTCTCTGTCTCTCCCGGTCTCTTTATGCTCAGGCTGTGCTCTTGCTGTGTCCCGCTCGCTAAGTGAACTCTCGCTCTCTCTCCTGGTCTCTTTATGCTCCGGCTCCGCTCTCGCTGTTTCCCGCTCGCTGAGTGAACTCTCACTCTCCCGGTCTCTTTATGCTCCGGCTCCAATCTCGCTATTCCCTGCTAGCTGTTTCCCGCTCACTGAGTGAACTCTCGCTCTCTCTCTCGGTCTCTTTATGCTCCGCCTCCGCTTTTACTGTTTCCCGCTCACTGAGTGAACTCTCTCTCTCTTTCTCCCTGTCTCTTTATGCTCCGGTTCCGTTCTCGCTGTGTCACATCCGCAAACAACCCGAATAAATTTGTCAAACATGATTTTGCGTTCATAAAACATGTTGTCTCTGCTTGATTGTATTATGATTTTCTAAATATCCTGCTACTACTTCCTTAATAATGGATTCTAGCAGTGTCCCAATGACAGGTTAACTGGCCTATAAATTGCTGCTTTCTGCCTTCCTCCTTTCCTGAATAGGGGCGTTACATTTGTAATTTTCCAATCTGCTAGAGTCTTTCCAGAATCGAGGGAATTTTGTATGATTACAACCAATGCATCCACTATCTCTGTAGCCACTTCTTCTAAGACCCTATGATGCAGGCCATCAGGTCCAGGGAACTTGTCAGCCTTTAGCTTTTCTAGTACTCTTCTCTAGCGATAGTGATAGTTTTAAATACCTCCCTCCCCTTTGTCCCTTGATTTTCTACTATTTTTGAGATGCTTTTTCTGTCTTCTACTCTGAGATGGTTCCAAAATACTTGTTCAAAGTTTCTGCCGTTTCCTTGTTTTCCATTATTAATTCCCCAGTCTCATCTCTAAGGAACCAACATTTACTTTAGCTACGCTTTTCCTTTTTGTATCCTTGTAGAAGAAGGTTTCCAACCTTTTCGCATAGGGCCCACAATAAAATTTTTGTCTTACAGAGGGACCAGTGAGACAATTTTGGAAAGATACATTAAAATGTTATCTTACTATTAATCAGAACAACAACAGAAGCTTTAAATGAGAAGATTAATTTATTGACTTACTTTCTCATTACTATGTTGGACACTGGTTTCATAAGATATCTGGCATTTTCTTTGCTTGCACAAATAGTCAATATTTATCTGCACTCTTGTAGCGATGCGGAGTATTCCAGATAGATATCCATCTGTCAGGAGTGATCTTGATCACTCTCGCCCACACTCTCTCTCTTTCTCTCTCTCTCTGAAGCCCCACCATCCCTCTCTCTCACTCTGTCCTCCCTTTCTCTCCTTCTCTCTCTGCCCCTGTCTCCCTCTCTGTCTCCTCCTCTCTGTCTCCCCCTCTCTCTGCCCCCCTCCCCCTCTCTTTCTCTCTCTCTGTCCCTCCCTCTCTCTCATTCTGACAGTTGCAGGGAGCAGGAGTGCAGCAGCTTTGTGGTTGGTCAGCTTTCCCTTTCTCTCTGTCCCCCCTCTCTCTCTCGCTGTCCCCTCTCCCTCTCTGTCCCCTCTCTGTCTGTCCCCTCCCTCTCTCTCTGTCCCCTCTCTCTGTCCCCTCTCTCTCTCTGTCCCCTGTCTCTTTCTGTCCCCTCTCTCTTTCTGTTCCCTCTCTCTTTCTGTCCCCTCCCTTTCTCTGTCCCCTCTCTCCCTGTCCCCTCTTTCTCTTTCTTCTCTCTCTGTCTCTCTGTTTCTGTCCCCCTCTCTCCCTGTCCCATCTTTCTCTCGCTCTCTATGCCCTCCTCTCTCTCTACCTCTCTCTCTCTCTCTTGCTGACAGTTGCAGGGAGCAGGAGTGCTCAGCGCAGCAGCTTTGTGGTTGGTCAGTTTTTTTTTAACTTGCACTGTCAGTTTCTCAACTGACAGGTGATGATACCGGGAACAGTGGTTTCCTAACTTCGGACAGATTTGGGGTTTTCCAGCGGTTTTCAACCTTTCTTTAAAATGCCCGCTGGAAAACCCTGAATCTATCCAAAGTTGGGAAACTGCTGTTCCCATGGCGAGCATCTGTCAGCTGTGAAACTGATTTGCGATTTTTTTTAAAAAGCCAGTCTGAAAGAAGTAGACAATGGGAATTTTTTGGTGGGCCGGATGCTGGCCTGCGGGCCATATGTTGAGCAACTACTGTTATAGAAGCTTGTAGAAGGCACCTATTCAAAAGGGATGGGTTGCACCTCAATAGGACTGGAACCAATATCCCTACAGGGAGGTTCTCCAGTGTTGTTGGGGAGGGTTTAAATTAAATTGGCAGGGGGATAGGCACCAGCATATAAAAGTAGAAAAGAGGAATAAGGTGCATAATGTGAGAGTGTTGGACAGTACTAGAGAAGGGAGTAATTCCATCGTAGATAGGAGCAGAAAAGGAAGGGCTACGATGAATGCAAAGACAGAATTACAATGCATGTATGTAAATGCACAAAGTGTGATGAATAAGGTTTGGGGAGCTACAAGTGCAAATAGCAGTATGGGAATATGATGTAGTTGCAATAACGGAAACCTGGCTTCAAAATGGTGAGGACTTGTGCTTAATATCCTAGGATGAAAAGTGTTCTGAAAAGATAGAGAAGGAAATGAGGGACGTGGAATGGCAGTGTTGATTATAGCAGACATTGTAGTGTTGGAAAGAGGAATGTCCTTGATAGGGAAAGCAGAATCCATTTGGTTAGAGTTGAGAACCAAAAAGAGTCTGATCACACTACTCGGGGTGTTCGATAGGCCTCCAAATAAGTGAGAAAGAGAGAGAGAGCAAATCTGCAGGGAAATCACAGAGACGTGCAAGCACTGTAGAATGGTGACTTGGGGGACTTTAATTACCCAAATATCGATTGGGATAATGTTAGATTAAAGGGAAAGGAAAGGGGGAAAATTTCTGGATTATATTCAGGACAACATCCTTGATCAGTATGATCTCAGCCCAACTAGAATGAAGGGAGGCATTGCTGGATCTGGTACTGGGAAATGAGGTGGGCCACGTGAACAAAGTGTCTGTGATGGAGCACTTGGGCAAGAATTATCATCATACAATGTTTAGTCCCGTAATGCAGAAAAGCAAGGAAAGATGTAAGATAGAATGTCAAGATTGGAAGATGGCTTATTTCAATGAAATGAGAAGTGATCTAGCTCGGATAAAATGAACCAAAGACTGACAGAAAAAAAACTGTAATGGGACAATGGGTCATCTTTAAGGAAGAGATGCTTCAGGTACCGGCTAGGTACATTCCAACAAGGGCGAAAGGCAGGGGAACCAAAAACAGGGCTCATGATGCATGTCAGGTGAATTCTTCAAGTGAGAACCAGGCCAAATACAATAAGTTGAGAAGGGAGGTGAAGTGGAAAATAAGTCTAGAAAAGAGAGAATATGAAAATAGAATGGCAGTCGACATAAAAGGGAACGTAAAAATCTTCCACCAGCATGTAAATAGTAATCGGGTAGTAAGAGGGTGGAGTAGAGCCTATTGAGGACAAAGAGGATGATATATGCTTAGAGGCACAGGGCATGGCTAGAATTCTTAATGAGTACTTTGTATCGGTGTTGACTAAGGAAGAGGAATCTGACAAAATATTGGTAGAAGCGGGAAGAGTAAAGGCAACAGAGAGGGTAAAAATTGAGAGGGAGGAGATATTGGAAAGGCTGTATATGTTTAGCTTAGATAAGACACCCGGTCCGGATGGCTTGCATCCTAGGTTGCAAAAGGAAATGTGGGGGAGATAGTGGAAAGGTTTGCCGTAATCTTCCAATCTTCCCTAGTTATGGGGGAAGTGCCATAGGATTGGAGAGTGGTAAATATGACACCTTTATTCAAGAAAGGGTGTAAGGATAGTCCTAGCAACTACAGGCCAGTTAGTTTAACATGGGAGGGCAAGGTTTTAGAAATAATAATCAGAGAAATAGTTAACAGGCACTTAGTGAGGTTTGAATTAATTAAGGATAGGCAACACAGATTTGTAAAAGGCAGATCATGCTTGATTAATCTAATTGAAGTTTTGATGAAGTAACAGAGAAAGTTGATGGTTAATCAAAGGTTGATCAAAGATTTTATAGCCGAGCACTTGGAGAACAGTGGTAGAATCGGACAGAGTCAGCATGGATTTATGAAAGGGAAATCATGCTTGACAAATCTACTAGAATTCTTTGAGGATGTAACTAGTAGAGTTGATGAGGGGGAGCCAGTGGATGTGGTTTATTTGGACTTTCAGAAGGCTTTCGACAAAGTCCCACAATAGAGATTAGTGTGTAAAATTAAAGCGCATGGAATTGGGGGTAGTGTATTGCGATGGATAGAAAATTGGTTGGCAGACAGGAAACAAAGAGTGGGGATAAATGGGTCTTTTTCCAAATGGCAGGCAGTGACTAGTGGGGTACCGCAGGTATCGGTGCTAGGACCCCAGCTATTAATGATTTAGATGAGGGAACTAAATGTAATATC
This sequence comes from Heterodontus francisci, assembly GCF_036365525.1. NCBI lineage: Eukaryota > Metazoa > Chordata > Chondrichthyes > Heterodontiformes > Heterodontidae > Heterodontus > Heterodontus francisci. The sequence continues at coordinate 86,836,229 of NC_090387.1, forward strand.
TCCAAATTTGCAGATGACACAAAACTGGGTGGGAGGGTGATTTGTGAGGAGGATGCAGAGAGGATTCAGGGTGATTTTGACAAGTTGAGTGAGTGGGCTAATGCATGGCAGATGCAGTATAATGTGGATAAATGTGAGGTTATCCACTTTGGTAGCAAAAACAGGAAGGCAGATTATTATCTGAATGGCTATAAACTGAGAGAGGGGAATGTGCAGTGAGACCTGAATGTTCTCGTACACCAGTCGCTGAAGTTAAGCATGCAGGTGCAACAGGTGGTAAAAAAGGCAAATGGTATGTTGGCCTTCATAGCGAGAGGATTCGAGTACAGAAGCAGGGATGTCTTGCTGCAGTTATACAGGGCCTTGGTGAGGCCACATCTGGAATATTGTGTGCAGTTTTGGTCTCCTTATTTGAGGAGGGATGTTCTTGCTATCGAGGAAGTGCAGCGAAGATTTACCAGACTGATTCCTGGGATGGCGGGACTGACGTATGAGGAGAGATTGAGTTGGTTAGGATTATATTCGCTGGAGTTCAGAAGAGTGAGGGGGGATCTCATAGAAACCTATAAAATTCTAAGAGGACTTGACATGGTAGATGCAAGAAGGATGTTCCCGATGGTGGGGGAGTCCAGAACCAGGGGTCATAGTCTAAGGATACGGGGTAAACCTTTCAGGACTGAGATGAGGAGAAATGTCTTCACCCAGAGATTGGTGAACCTGTGAAATTCACTACCACAGAAAGCAGTTGAGGCCAAAACATTGAACGTTTTCAAGAAGGAGTTCGATATCGCTCTTTGCTCTAGAGGGATCAAAGGGTATGGGGTGAAAGCCGGAACAGGCTACTAAGTTGGATGATCAGCCATTATCATAATGAATGGTGGAGCAGGGTCGAAGGGCCGAATGGCCTACTCCTGCTCCTATTTTCTATGTTTCTATGTAGGGGAATGTGGTGGATGTTGTCTATTTGGATTTTAAGAAAGTGTTTGATAAAGCAGCACATAAAAGGCTGGTGAACAAAGTTCAGGGTCAGTGTCCAATTGGATAAAACACATTGGCTTGAGAACAGAAAACAGCGAGTTGTGATAAATGGTTGTTTTTCAGACTGGAGGATGGTAGACAGTGGTGAACCCCAAGGGTCAATGCTAGGGCCACTGCTTTTTTTGCTTTATATAAATGGCTTGGATCTTGGAATACAGAGTAGAATTTTAAAATTTGCCAATGATACCGAACTTGGAGGAGTGGCAATCAGGGAGGATGGTATGAACAAGATATAGATAGGTTAGCAGAATGGGCAGACAAACAGATGGAATTTAATACAGACAAATGTGAGGTGATGCATTTTGGCAGAAGGGATAGGGTGAGGCAATGCAGACCTGATGGCACAGTTTTAAAAAGTGTGTGCAGCTATTTTATATGGAATTATAACTCTCCTTAGTGATCGCAATGTGTTGTCATCACCAAACCTAAAGTAAGTAATACTTCTCTATTCTTTTACGTTTCATTGATCCTCACTAATTAGTGAAGTAAGATAACATTTTAACCAATCTGTTCTACATATTGTTGAAATGCAGGCACTATCTAGCACTGCACGGTTAAAGGAGTCCGCAACTAACACGTTCATCCAAGGAACGATATAATTTGTTAAGATTCATCATTATCTTCATCCACATCCTTGGAATTCTCTTCTTATGTGTCATTTCGAGGACCCTACCTCTCATCTTTGAACAGTTCATCACATAATGATGAAAAAGAAAAGAAAGACTTACATTTATACGACCACCAGATGTCTTAAAGCCAATGAAATACTTTTGAAGTGAAGCAATTGTTGTAATACAAGAAACATTGCAGCCAACTTGCACATAGTAAACACAGAAGCAGCAATGTGATAACGACCTGATAGTCTGTTTTCGTGACATTGATTAAGGGATAAATATTGGCCAGGACACCAGGGATAACTTGACCCAAGATGGCAGATAGGGCTTTGGTTTAATTTCTCATATGAAAGACAGCACCTCCAACAGCATCTCCCTCAGTACTGCACTGGCGTAGGACTTGAACCCAGAACCTTGTGACTTGCTACCCACTGAGACACGGCTGACACACTTTGAATCATGCCTGAACCACCTGTTAACTGTTCCTTGGGCATTCCTGGGATTCATTCCCTTATTATTGCTGTTTCAGTTCTATTTTCTGCTGTGGTAGCCAGATCTGCTAAAGGTGCTTTCATCCTTCTATCTGCTTGTCTTTAATCCTTCCATTGTATTGACGTCTGCGCCCAGTATCTTGGCCAGTTCAAAATGTGACCATCATTGAGTTCTCTATTCCTTGTGTCACTGCAGAATGACACATTTGTTCCACAAAGGCTGAAGGCAATGACTATTTCCCCAGGAATCTTTTCAAGGCAGCAGACATCTGACAGAACAAGGTCTCCGTTACTGTGAGCCAAGCACAAGCTAGAACCAGTAGCCTGTCCATGAGGCACCTTAGCACAATGTAGCAATTTAAATGCCAGTACTGAACCAGGAATCCCCAAGTTGAATTTTATCAATCTGTTTATGGGATTTCTATAAGTCCATGTTGTGTTCTTCCATGGAATAACCATGTGTTTTCCAAAATCTATCAAAATCTAACCATGCCTCATAGGCATTTATCAGATCATTTTTCTTGTAAACTTCATCCAAGAACTCTAATAGAAGGTCCAAACTATCATCATTATCCAATTGATGGGCATCCAGCTCACAAAATACTTTACTTCTGATTTTACTTCCTGTAGCAAATGACAACATCAAGGCCATACCTTGTTTCCTCTTTGGTAGGGACATAATGCGTGTTCACATATCCACTTTATTCTTCCTCAGGTCATGTGGTTCAGATTCTGAGAACATGATAGAGGTATATAAAATTATGAGAGGCATAGATAGACAGCCAGAGTCTGTTTCCCATTGTAGGGGTGACTAAAACTAGAGGGCATAGATTTAAGGTGAGAGGGAGGAGGTTTAAAGGAGATCAAAGGGGTACATTTTTCACACGAAGAATAGTGGGTATCTGGAATGAATTGCCTGAGGAGGTGGTGGAGGCAGGAACAGTAGCAACATTTAAGAGGCATCTGGACAGGTACTTGAATGAGCAAGGCATAGAGGGATAGGGAATTAATGCAGGCAGGTGAGATTAGTATAGATAGGCATTATGGTCGGCATGGACGTGGTGGGTCGAAGGGCCTGTTTCTATGCTGTACGACTCTATGACTCTATGACTCCATAAACATAACTGGACAATTTACTCTTGCTTTCGGTCATTTTTCACAATGACCACTGGGATTATAGTTTTCTGTCCAAAAAATCTTTTCTTAGCTTCCAACCTTCAGCTTTAGGCAACCATTCCCTACTACCATGTTCCACTCCAGAAAACCCATTGGTGAAGGATAGAACTGAAGCCAATCTTTGCACACTTTTATAAACATTTATTTACCGAATTACACATTACAAGCATGCATCTTTTAACCCCAACAACCAGTTTCAGTGTACGTCTATTTAAAGGGACACAAGTTATTTAATGCCCACCACCTGTAAACAATTAAACACAATTAATATGCAATTAACTGATGACTGCTGCCCATTATTTGTAGAGCTAAGTGATAGCCTTAAAAATGTGTTTTTTTCATTGAATGTATTTCTAAAAGTAAGCGCAGTTATTTTTGAAGTGGCAACTTGTTTTGATGTGAATGGTGTTATCTGCAGGAGCGGGACAGTGGGTGACTCTTGATTGATGATGGAATTGTCACTTGTTTGCCACTTTAGAACCATATTTCTTTTAAAAATCCATTGTGGGAAAACCCAGACATTTTCTGTCCATTTCCCATTGCTCAAAATCGCCAGGAGGCCATCCCTTAACTGGACAGTCCAAAACGGGGCATGCATGCACACAGTGCCAGGCTATCCATGCATGCACACAGTGCCAGGCTATCACAGGCTAAGTTGATACAAAATGGTCACTCCTGCAGTGAATTAAGGGTATTGTTTGCAATGGGTGGAAGATTAACTTGGTAATTAACTCACGTTATTTATGTTTCACGTTCAGCATATCAGAAGATTTAAGGTAAGATTTTGTGACATGGTTGCTGTGGCATTTTCCAAGGCTAAATGTTAACGCTGTAGCATTTATAAAGAAATGTATTTTGTTCAAATTGCAAGTAATATTAGTTTATTTGTAACATCTCTAGATCTCCACAATTGTTCCTCTAATGCAGCAGCCGATGAGTTTGACTACAAGCCTGGTTGGAGAGATGAACATAATGAGCTGTCATTTGCCAGATGACATTTTGGCGGAGATTCTGACAGAGAGATTGCAGGTACAGTGTGGCGCTGTGTAGGAATGTTACTGCATTCAGTGTAATACAATGCATTTAACAGGGTGCCACAATATAATTGTCTGGTCCTCTCCCTCCTCCCACTGAAGGCACTGACGCTTACTGGGATGCAATTATAATCTCAGGTACTTAATCTCCATGACCTTTCTTCGGTTGTGAACTGAGATTGCGTGTTGCTAGGCTTTCTGACCCTGGGGCAACATCACTGCCAAGCCTGTCCTGATCCAACTTCAAGCACTCTGTCTCACATTCCAGCAGGGGAGTCTCTGGATGCTGGCTCAAGCTGATTTTTGTTTCCTGCCCTGTGCCTAGACCAGGGATGCTGAGGTAAATTGAATCCCCTCATGTTGCGATCAGCTAACTTAGCATAGACCTCAGATTGAAGTTAGGATCTTAATGAGTTCTATAACAGGCTTCCCCACTAATCCATTGATGACCAAAAGCAACCTGATTTTCCTTATATCCTATCCAGAGGTATGAAAGGAGTGACCATGGCATTGAGGGCATATCCACCAGGTTAAAATTAGAGCTTTAATTCCTTTTATAGGAACTCAAAACTGTGGAACTCCTCACCTCCCTCAGTCTTTGCTTGTTTCTGCAGTATTGACCTTCTAAAATCCAAACTAAATGTCAGTTAAATACTATGACCCTGTAATTCCTCAGGTTTCTGCCAGTCCTTCTGCACAGGTTTGAGACAGAGATTTGAAGGACCATTGTGTAGGAAACTACCAATGCTGGAAAAGTAAAAGAAGAGCCCTTGGTAAATCAGGAAATAGGCCTTGAAGATCCCTGCAGTGCTCACCCTGCCAGAGTTTGAGGGATCAGTGTCAAATTTGTGTAGAGCAGATGGATGCAAACAGCACTGTAGGCTCTTTTATGGCTCCACCCTACCTTGTGTACTGGAAATGTGGCCACTCAACAGCCCTAGGGGTTGCTCAGGGCCTCTCCTACCTCAAACTTGGCAATGGGCCCAAACTGCAGAATATCTTTTGCTTAAAAACATTAACATGCTTCTGGGACACAGTGCTGACGAGATTTACCAGGATAATAACAAGGATGAGGAACTGGCTGAAAGGATGATGGAAGCAGATTCAATGGTAACTTCAAAAGAAAGTTCTGTATATACTCAAAAAGGAAATACCTGGAGGGCAATGGGGAATGAGTAGGGGAGTGGAAATAATTGGATAGCTTTCAAAGAGCCAGCAAAGGTATGGTGGGCTGAATAGCTGCCTTCTGTGCTGTGTGATTCTATTATACTGGGAACCAGGCCGTTTACTGGCTACCACTACTACGCTGTGTGCCACTGGGTCTTGAGAATTGGGAACCCCTAGCTTCGGGTGACGCTGGCTCCGCAGAAACCCCTGCACCCCCATGCTCTACCCTACCTTGTTAGTTGCCTTGCCATGGGCGGATGGGAGTTGCAAAACACTGAGGAAACTCTTGAGCATGTTGGAGAGGTGGCACAACCAGATCTGATCTGTTTCTCCGGCAATTGTGCCGGTTTCTCACCATGGTTATTGTGGTAGACTGGCAGAACCCTGAGGAATTTCGGGGTCACAGTATTTAACAGATGTCCAGCTTGGATTTTAGAAGGTCAATCACCACAGAAAGAAGTAAAGACTGAGGGAGGTGAGGAGTTCCACAGTTTTGAGTTCCTAGAAAAAGAAATAAGCTCTGATTTTAACCTGGCGGATATGCAGGTATGTTCGGGCTGAACACTCGCTTTACACCGTGCCCTGTTTTAGGCTCCATTTCATAAAACTTGAATGGGCTGGAAAATGAGTATACAATGCAAATGCACCCTGTTCCCACCTGGAAGGTTAGGTTAAATTTGAGGCTTCAGAGTGAAAATCTATGTTTTGCCTTCTATATCTTTTAAAACTCATTCATATGTAGATATACAGCCTTAAGGATGTTGCTAGTTCACTTCTGGAATGTATTTATTTCAATTTCCAGAGCATTCACTGATCTGTGGGTTGCTTTTATTCAGTGGATCCTTTTATCATTCATATGTTGCTGTGAAGAGTAGCTTCCCCTGTGCAGATGCAGCAGAACAATTATTTCATTCAAGTGAATGTAACCCATATAACCATTGAGAAAAATACACTAATTTAAAGTTGTTACGAGCTCACAGGACAACAGTCGTGCTTGTAATGTGTCTTTATTGAAATGCCTTCTGATGGATGCCTGCAGTGAGTGCCTCATGCTAGAGGTTACATGACTACGGCAAGCCAGGAGACACATTAGTACAGTATTGCAGTTCTATCCCAAACATCGCACTTTTCAAACAAAAAATAATTGTATGCATTATCATTTACACTGTGAGTTGCCCAAGTTACCCACGATGCACACAACTGTTCTCATGCATTAGCAGTTCATTATTATCGTCAGTCTCTGCACATGTATTTTAAAGTTGTCTTTAAATCGTGCCAGTCTCTTTTTCATCTGGGTGAGTTTCCTTCTCTGGGGAGTGTTGTTCCCATGTCACTTCCTGTTGCCACGGTAACTTGTTGTTCCATTTCCGTTGTTGGGGAGCTGTGGACTTCTGGGACTGATGGTAGATCTGTGGTTTGTGCAGATGGTGAGTTCACATCTTCCTGTTCGGCCACCTGCAGTGAAGGAACATCTTCTCCGGTTGTGCATATGTGAGATTGCAACGGTATATCTGTTTGTTTACTTCCACTCTGTACGATTGAGGTGACAACTGCTCTTTACAGGTCCCAAGTTGCCACTTGGGCTGAGTTTTGCTGTGAGCGTTGAAGGTTTGTACCTGTCTGGCTCTCCAAAGCTCAATTTTGGCAATGGTTTGGCAGTTTTGTCAAAGTGAAATTTGGCTTTCTGCTGTTTCATCTTGATTTTGTCACTCACGCCTGTTACTATTTCTAACCTCAGTAGCTTTTTTGCTATTGGAAGAGTAGTTTGTGTGCGGCATGACAATTAGTCTTTATACTGAACCAGTTTCCATACCTTCAGTAGGTGTGTTTCTTCACTCAAGGATTGTATACATCTGTGCTGGATTTGCCCGATTTCTTTATGATTCCTTTAATGATTTTCACTGCCACCTCAGCCTTTCCATTTGATTGGGAATAGTGTGGATATGATGTATGGTGTAGAATTTCCTAATCCTTTATGAAGCAGCTGTATTCTTCACTCGTGAACTGAGGGCCATTGTCGTTCATCACAACATCTGGAATGCTGTAATGACCAAAGTGTACTTTCAGGCACGCTACAATCTCACCGGTAGTCTTTGAGGTCAGCTGGTCTTCCTCCCAGTAGTCAGAATAGTAGTCTATAGTGACAAGATAATCAGTTCCTGTGAGAGTGAAGAGGTCTACTCCCAGCTTCATCCATGGTCGTTCTGGGATGCCATGTGTCATCAGCGGCTCTTTAGCTTGTTTAGCTTGTTACTCATTACACACACTGCACTGGCTGGTGTCGTTCTTGATTTCATTGTTCATGTTTGGCCACTTCTCTTGCCTTCTTCAGACTTGACTCAATTCCTTGGTGGCTTGCATGAATGCGCTTTAGCATCTCTCCTCTCAACTCCTTAGGGAGAATGATTTTATTTCCTTTGTACACAATGCCATCTGGGGCTGTCAATTCATCTCTGTACACCTAATACACTCTTGTGACCACAGGTGTGTCCTTGATGCTTTCGGGCCATCCTTTCATGACTACCTCTTACAACACTTGGAGAGTTGTGTCTTGTTGGATAGTTCGCTTGATTTGACCAAGGCGTTTGTCAGATTCAATGTCTCTGCTGGGTTGATGACTTCCAGAGCATGTCGAACTGCAGCTTCATGTTGGATCTGGAAGATTTCACATTCTGTTGCAGCATCCTCTTCTTTGTACATAGCGAGTGCTGCTCTCGACAGCATGCCAACGATGTACATCTGTTTCCCTTGCTTCTATGTCACGTCCAGATGATATCTCTGTACCCAGAGGAAAGTTCCAGCTGCCCTCAGGGTCAACCTGAAAGACAAGAATGAAGAGCTGGAAAAGAAGAGAGTAATCAAGAAAGTGACAAACCCAACAGAATGGATTAGCAGCATGGTAGCAGTGAAACAACCATGAAAGCTGAGAGTATGCATCGACCCAAAGAATCTAAATAAAGCTCTGAAGAGATCTCACTACCCAATGACAACCATCGAAGGAATTTTGCCACAATTTGCAAAGGCAAATTCTTTGTAGACACTTTGGAGCAGAAAGTAACGGCTTGAGGGGAATGCTTTGAAGTAGCTTGTGGTCAGACTCGACTGTCACTTTGTCTCTTCCAAGTAGGTATTGATGATGATGTTCACAAGCAAAGACAATGTCCAGGCACTCCTTCTCGATCTGAGTGTAGCGTCGTTCAGTTTCCATTAATGCCCTGGGTGCAAATGCAACCAGTTTTCATGCTGCATTAGGATTGCTGCAAGTCCTGTCTCGCTGGCGTCACACTGCAGGGTAACTTCATCATTTACGTCACAATATTTCAGCACTGGCATTGCCTTCACTAGCGGCTTGATTTTAGTGAACACTGCTTCCTGTTCTGTGCCCCAATACTACTGCATGACCTTGGCAGTGTGTTGGCGTAATAGTTCACATTCTAATGATAGATTGGGTAAGAATTTTTCTAAGTAGTTGACGAATCCAACAAATTGTTGCACTGCCTTTACTTCTTTTGGTCACTGCATTGTTGCTACTGCTCTCACCTTTTCGGGCTCTGGGTGAAGATCTTTTGCTGTCAGTACATGACCTATGTACTTGACTTCAGGTATCTTTAATAGCAATTTTTTCTTGTTCAGCTTCAGGTTCATCTGACGAGCTCTATCTCGCAGTCACACTAGATTTTGATCATAGTCAGTAATATGTCTTCGCATCCAGAAACTAGTAGATCATCCACTATAGCTTCCACTCCAGGAAGATCACTAATTATCTCATGCTGTTTGCATTGACACTCCTCTGGAGCCGTGAAAATGCCAAATGGCATGTGCAACCATCTGTCTCTCCCGAACGGCATCCATAATGTAGTTAGAAAGCTACTGCTTTCATCCAACTTCACTTGCCATTAACCATCTTTTTGCATCTAGTGTAGCAAAGATTTTTGCCTTTGCAAATTGTGGCAAAATTCCTTCGATGGTTGTCAAGGGGTAGTGAGATCTCTTCAGAGCTTTATTTAGATTAGATTAGAGATACAGCACTGAAACAGGCCCTTCGGCCCACCGAGTCTGTGCCGAACATCAACCACCCATTTATACTAATCCTATACTAATCCCATATTCCTACCAAACATCCCCACCTGTCCCTATATTTCCCTACCACCTACCTATACTAGTGACAATTTATAATGGCCAATTTACCTATCAACCTGCAAGTCTTTTGGCTTGTGGGAGGAAACCGGAGCACCCGGAGAAAACCCACGCAGACACAGGGAGAACTTGCAAACTCCACACAGTTTAGATCCTTTGGGTCGATGCATACTCTCAGCTTTCCAGATTGTTTCACTGCTACCATGCTGCTAATCCATTCTGTTGGATTTGTCACTTTCTTAATTACTCTCTTCTTTTCTAGCTCTTCTTTCTTGTCTTTCAGGCTGGCCTTGAGGGAAGCTGGAACTTCCCTCCCCAGATGCTGAACTGATCTTACCCTTCTCATCTACTTTAGATGATATTCTCCAAGAAGACATCCGAAACCTGTAAACACATCGCTGTACTCCTCTAGGATCTGTTCCATGGTCAATGGTTTAGTGCGCTGTGACACGGTGCAAATCTCTTTTTGCATGTTGAGGGTTACCAGTCCAAGCTTTCGACTTGCTTTGACTGAGATGAATGGCTTTTGTTTGCCATTTTTGATCTGGAACTCCAGATCTTCGTTCTTGTCATTGCATTAGACTCGCAAAGTAATTTGTCCTCTCGGCAGTAGTATGGTGCCATCATATAACCTCAGCCTTATTTTCGAGGGCTTCATTGTTGGATCACCATGTTGAGCCTCTTCGCACAGATCTGTGAAGGTCATGATGTTGCATGATGCACCGATGTTTATCTGACACTTTATGTTGACTTGATGTTCTCCTTCTGCAGTCATCATTCCAACAGTCACAAACTATTTATCACCTATTGACCTTGAAGGTGAAAGGGAGGAGGTTTAAAGGGGATCAAAGACGTACATTTTTCACACAAAGAATAGTGGGTATCAGGAATGAGCTGCCAAAGGAGGCAGGAACAGTAGCAAGATTTAAGAGGCATCTGGACAGCTACTTGAATGAGCAAGGCATAGAGGGATATGGAATTAATGCAGGCAGGTGGGATTAGTATAGATAGGCATTATGGTCGGCATGGACGCGGTAGGCCGAAGGGCCTATTTCTATGCTGTACGACTCTATGACTCTGTGATCTGACTGACCCAACCTGTTGAATGGTGTATAGTGATTTGTCAGAATCTTCAGCTGATATCTCTCCAGTGGCTATCTGTACCTTCTAGCCAAACACTTGTAAGCAAAATGATTCGTTTTCTTGCTGTGAGAACACTGCTTTCCCCATGCTGGACATGCCTTCTTTTCCTTTGTGTGATGTCCTCCGCAGTATTTGGATCCTGCCCTTTGTCCGTGATCTTTCTGCCCTTTCAGCCTGGAATGTCTATCAGCATAATGCAAGGTCAGGTCTGCTCGCCATGTATCTGCTCCAGATGCTGATTTACAACCTCAGCGCTTCTGCATATGTCAATCCCTCTCCTGAGAGTGAGTTTGTTTTCTCTCAGTAGACTTGCTCTCTCTGCAGGATCACTTATGCCTAATACAGTTCTGTCTTTAATTAAATCATCTTTTAGTTGCACAAATTCACAGGATTCTGTGAGCTGTGTTAATACAGTCACATATTAATCAATGGATTCTTTTTCACCTTGGGGCCCGAATATTGAACACATATCGTTCATAAGTTACGTTCACTTGGGGTTCAAAGTGTGCCTAAAAGACTTTCAAAATTTCTGCTGTCGGTTTTCTTTGTTCTTCAGAGAGATTTACGGTGGAATACATTTTGTAACAGTCTCTCCCCAACAGTGATAAAAATGTAGCTACTCGTAGCTGCTCTGGTTTGTTAATTAAATCTGTTGAAATTTCGTAATTATGCCATGGCGAGTGGAAAAACTTTCAGTTCTGCTTCATATCACTTTTCATTTCAACCAGTGCCGGGAGAGGAAGATTTGCAGCCATTGTGTCTTACCCAGTGCTTTCAGTGCTTCTTTGTTCCTTTTCTGTGGCTTCCTGTGGCTTTTAGCAGCTTTCATCAGCTCTGAAAATTCCTGTGTTCCTCTTCTAGTAGCTGTGCTTCTATACAGCTCTACAGCAGACTTACTTGTACTGTATCTTTATTGAACTGCCTTCTGATGGATGTCTGCCATGAGTGCCTCATGGTAAAGGTCACATAACTACAGCAAGTCAGGAGGCACATAAGTACCGAATTGAATTTCTATCCCAAACAAAAGATGAGGCTTAGTGTTCACATTGCACCAGGAAAAAGGGCAAAACACGGGAAAGTAAAATCTTAACTTGATCCTTACAAATAGGGTTTTGGAGTCTGCTGCTTTTGGTGTGCAGAAGAAGTCTTCCCCTGTAAGTTTACATTCATGGAACCTCAAAGTATTTTACTGCGCAGCATGGGAATGAATCCTCACTGTAAATCGCTTTAGAATCAGTTGAATTTATTTTTATTTGCTCGTGGAATGTGGGTATTGCAGGCAAGGCCAGCATTTATTGCCCATCCCTAATTATTGTTGAGAAGATGCTGGTGAGCTGTCTTCTCAAATCTTTGCAGTCTGTGTGGTGTCGTGGGCTTGGAAGGTGCTGTCCAATAAACCTTGGCAAGATGCTGCAGTGAATCTTGTTGATTGTACACACTGCAAGCACAGTGTGCCATTGGTGAGGGGAGTGAATGTTTAAGGTGGTGGATGGGGTGCCGATCAAGTGGGCTGCTTTATCCTGGATGTTGTTGAGCATCTTGAGTGTTGGAGCTGCACTCATCCAAGCAAGTGGAGATTATTCCATCACACTCCTGACTTGTGTCTTGCAGATGGGTGAAAAGGCTTTGGGGAGTCAGGAGTTGAGTTACTTGCCACAGAATACCCAATTTCTGACCTGCTGTTCTAACCACAGAATTTATGGGGCTGGTCCAGTTCAATTTCTGATCAATGGTAACTCCAGGATATTTATGGTGGGGGCCTCAGCGATGGTAATAATGTTGAATATCAGGGGGAGGTGCTTAATGAAGCAGCTGAAGATGGTTTGGCCTAGGAAATGCCCTGAGGAAATTCTGCAGCAATGTGCTGGGGCAGATATAATTTACCTCCAGCAACCACAACCATCTTCCTTTGTGCAAGGTATGACTCCAGCCACTGAGGAGCTTTCCCCCTGATTCCCATTGACTTTGATTTTACTAGGGCTCACTTGATGCCACATTCAGTCAAATTCTGCCCTGATGCCAAGGGCAGTTACTCTCACCTCCTGACTGGAGTTCAGCTCTTTTCTCCATGTTTGGACCAAGGCTATAATAGATCTGAAGCTGAGTGGTCTTGGCAGTACCCAAACTCATCTTGGTGAGCAAGTTATTAAGTGAATGCTGCTTGATAGTGTTGTTGATGAGCCTTTGCTGATGATCGATACCAGATTGATGGGATGGTGATTGGCAGGATTGGATTTGTCCTGCTGTTTGTAGACGGGACATACCTGGGCAATTTTGCACTTTGTCTGGTAGATGCAAGTGTTGTAGCTGTACTGGGATAGCTTAGGTAGGGGTGAGGCTGATTCTGGAACACAAGTCTTCAGTACTACAGCTGGGATGTTGTCAGGGTCCATAGCTTTTGCTGTATCCAGTACACACAACTGTGTCTTGATATGACATGGCGTGAATCCAATTGGCTGAAGACTGGGCATCGATGATGGTAGGGACCTCAGCAGGAGGCGGAGGTGGATTACTTCTGGCTGAAGATGGTTGCAAGTGCTTCAGCCTTTTGCACTGGTGTTGGGCCCCGCCATCTCTGAGACTCCTCATCCCATTAGTTGTTTGGTTGACCATTCATGACTGGATGTGACAGTTCTGCCGATTTGATCTGCTCCATTGGTTGTGGCGTCACTTAGCTCTGTCGATCGTACGCTGCTTCTGCTGTTTAACATGCAGGTAGTTCTGTGATATACCTTATCAGGTTGGCACCTCCTTTTGTAAGCATGACAGTTGATGCTCTTGGTGTGCACTTCTACACCACTCATTGAATCAGGGTTGATCCCCTGGCTTAATGATAATGACAGGGTGAGGGCTATACTGGACCATGAGGTTAGCACATGTGGTGAAATTAAATTTTGCCACCGTTGCTGGCCCATAGTGCCTCATGAATACCCAGTTTTTGAGCTGCTGGATCTGTTGTGAATCTATCCCACTTAGTACAGTGGTAGTGCCACACAACACGATGAAGAAACGTCATCTCCACAAGGACTGTGCGATGGTTATTCCTACCAATACTGTCATGAACAGATTTTCTTTTTTTTCCAAAATACACTTAATTCATTAAATTTGTAAAGCTCAATCTAGCATACATAAAGTGCAATATAGTTCAATTTCTTTCAATACTGTATGTGGCAGTAGGTGCCTCACTACACTTGCAATTACAGGTTATGTTTACAATTTACATTTACATTTAATTTCAAACATTCTCTGGTGTATATGGCTCGAGGGGTTTTATTGTGTACAATGTACTGTGGTGGGAGGGCCTTTCCCTGTTGAGCCTTTGCAGTGGTTTGCCCAAGCTTTAGTGCATCCCTCACATAGTGCTGGACCTTGGAATGTGCCAGCCTGCAACACTCAGTCACGGACAGTTCTTTGCACTGGAAGGCCAGCAAGTTTTGGGCAGACCAAAGAGTGTCTTTCACGAAGTTGATGGTCCTCCAGCAGTAGTTGATGTTTGTCTCAGTATGCGCCAATGTGAACAGCCCATAGAGGATTGAGTCCTGCGTTACAGAGCTGCTCGGAATGGACCTTGAGAAAAAACACCGAATCTCTTTCCAGACATTTTTGCAAAAGCACATTCCAGAAAGAGGTGGGAGACAGTCTCTGCCCCACCGCAGCCACCTTGAGGACAGTGTGCAGTGGTGCTGAGACTCAGGGTGTGCATGAAGGATCTGAGAGGCAGGGCCCTTCTCACTAGCAGCCAAGCTACATCTTGGTGCTTATTTGAAAGTTCTGGCATTGAAATGTTCTGCCAAATGGCTTTGACAGTCTGCTCAGGGAACCATCCAACAGGATCCACTATATTCTATTCCCGCAGAGTCTCGAGGACATTACATGCGAACGAGTGACTGACTGACTGACTTGTTGTCAAAAGTATCTTCCTGCACCAGTGTTTTCTTGAGGCACAGGTGGTACAGCATGGTTCAACTGCATGGGACGTTCTGAGACGACGTGGCCAGATACATCCTTCACAATGCCAGGAATAGATAGAACTTCAGCACGGAGTGACACTTGGTGTTTGCATACCGAGGGTCTACACAGAAACTGACACAGCCACACACAAAAGCAGCCATCAGGGTGAGGGTGACATTGGGTACGTTTTTTCCACCTTTATTTGAAGATTTGTACATAGACATGTACAATGGACATGGTCCATTTTTGGACTCCAGATAAAGTGGAAGCTGGCTCGAGATTTAACAATCCTCGTGGAGGAGCGGGATGTGGGCCAGGCCTGCACCACATACAGCAACACCGAGAGCACCTCACACCTGATGACCAGATTCTCATCACAGTGGAGAGGGATCATTGCTCCCACATGCCCAATTTCTGTTTGATCTTGGCTATATGCTATTCCCAGTTTTTGACGTACACCCCGGCCCCTCAAAACCATATCCTCAGCACCTTCAGGTAGACTGACCTGACAGTGAAGGGACCAAAGGATTGGTCGGGCCAGTTCCCTCACTCACAATGGCCTCACTCTTGCTGCAGTTTACTTTGGCTCCCAAGGCCAGTTCAAACTGGTTGCAGATGCTCATCAGTTTGTAGACTGACAGTGGATCCTAGCAGAAGATGGCATTGTCCATTCCCAGGGAGGCTTTGACCTGAAATCCTTCTCTGCCTGGGATCATCACCCCTCTTATGCTCGCATCCTTCCTGATGGATCCGGCAAAAGTTTTGATGCAACAAATAAACAGGACAGAGGAGAAAGGGCAGCCTTGCCTGACTCCAGATTTGATTGGAAAACCTTCCAATTCCCACCCATTGATTGAAACTGTGCGACTGATATTTGTGTAGAGCAACTGTGTCTAATGTTTTCCTTAAGAGTGATATCCCTTTAAGAACACAGTATGCTAATGAGCTAAGTACCAGGATGTCATTATGTGCCTGGAAACCATAGTCACTTTGCAACTGTAACATCCTAGACATCGGTTTTGTAAATAATTAGCTCTGCATTGTATATACTAGTTTCGTTAATAAACCTGTTCGGGTTCTTCAGTGAACTGGAATCCACATACCTCAGTGTGTTGCAAAAGGCAATACAAAGAACACATGATATGGTGGCAGAGGTGGTGAAAAGACAAGGTCTAAGCTTGATACCACGGGTAAAACAGCTTAAAAAATGACCCTTCCTACAGCCAAAAGAGAGCAGGTTCAAAAGAAATACTGGTCCAAATAGTGGAAATAAAAAAAATTTACCTCCAGCTGTGGGAGGCAGAGCACTGAACAACAGGTTGCAAATAAATTCCTGTGATCGGGTGAGTCATTGTGTTGATGGTTGAGGAATTTCAATTTTAAAAAAAGCTTTGAAGTACAAATCAAAATTGATTTTTTTAAAGGCTCTGTGGGAGAGAAAAAAAATGGGGAAAACCCAATTCCTCTCTCAAGCTGATTGAGGTCAGTGCCATTACAGAAGGCGTCTGACAGTAAAAAAAAAGCAGAAAACCCCGAATACTGCAGAGTCACCAATCACGCAGCCAAAGCTAAAAAAAACATGAAACGACTCTCGCGTGAAGAACATAAATAAACTCTAGCAAGAAAAAGCAAAGGGGAAAACCCTTGAACTACCCATTGAACAGCTGTGTAAACATACAAGCTGAAGTGCTGAAAACAAAATAAACAGAGAACACTGTCAAACTCCTGTTACTGTCCATCAAAGCATCCAGTCTAAATAAAAGATAATTTCTTAAAGGGGGAACAGCACAGAGTTAATAAAACAAGTTTTAAAACCAGTTTCAAACCACAAATAGAAATCATAATAAATACAGTGCTGAAGGCACACACAGAGCTAAACAAAGTTAAATATAGAGCAGAAAGCAAAAGAACAGCAAAAGATGGATATCAAATTTTCCAGCATGAACTGGAAGGCTGTTGATATCCTATCTTCGTTCAAACTTTTTAAACAAAGAATGCAGTTATACTTCACAGACCAAGTATTTGTAGAACCAGAGAAGCAGGCTGTGAAAATACTGATAGCAGTTGGAAATGAGAGGTTACACAGAATCAATATCTTTGGCTTATCTGAAGAGGACCAGAAAAATCCCGCAAAGATATGGAAAGTGCCAGAAGATCAGCTCCGGGTAAGACTGAATTTTAGAATTCACCACCTGGAATTGATGTCATACAGGCAACAGCCACAGGAATCAATAGATCAGTTCATCAGTAGATGCCATAGTAAGGGCAAAGAATGCGATTTTTCAGAAACTGAGCTGTCGGAGCGAATAATGATGCTGGTGATTGTCTCAACACCTATTGAAGCATTTCAAAAAGATCTCTTGGGGGAAAAAGAAAGGTCACAGCATTCATGTGCTGCTCGAAGATGGCAGGAAATGCAAAACCATTCTAGCTAGCCACAGCATCTGCAAGCACTAGCTGCAGCTAACAGTATTGGCATGATAACCAGATAACAAAAAACAAGCAAGCTATGTGGTAAATGTGGTTTGCCCCACCCCCCACAAGGTTGTCCTACATTTCAAGACCTGTGCAAGGTGTGCGGTGCAAAAGGACACTGGGTCCAACTATGCAAGAAATCTGGTTCCAAAGACGCTGCCAGAAGTCACAATAGGACACAAACAAACAGAAGACAGGCACAGCAATAGGGCAACAGCAGCAAGGAAAGCACCAAAGACCTGCATAAATGCAAGCTGATGCATGAAGTCCACAGCGAAACAGACCTGAGACAAGAGTCAGAATGGAATGATTCTTAGCCAGAAGATGAGCAGGCGTTTCACAATGTGACCCTGACCCATTGTATTGATGATGTCAAAGAACTGGAAGCTTTTGCTACCATTAACATCATGTGCCCAAAGAAAGTTGGCAAACACACACTCAGGATTAAGACTGACGCTGGAGCTAGTGCATATATCCTACCAGTCCGAATCCTGAAGAATATGTACCAGAGTCGTTGGAAATTAATGATACAACTGACAATTGCAAAGTTAACTGCATACAATGGGTCACCTATCCCTTGCAATACAGCTATGACAAGTCGGTATAGAACCACAAATATTTCAGCTAGTAGACACGAGTGGACCAGCAGTGGCAGGACTACCAGCATGTAAGGGCTTCAACATTGTGACTACCCACAAGGTCACAAAGGTACCCATTGCAGTAGAAGAGACCAACGGTACCAACATTGAATCAGTCCAGGGCTAACAAATGAGTGGCGCAGTGGTTAGCACCGCAGCCTCACAGCTCCAGCGACCTGGGATCAATTCTGGGTACTGCCTGTGCGGAGTTTGCAAGTTCTCCCTGTGTCTGCGTGGGTTTTCGCCGGGTGCTCCGGTTTCCTCCCACAGCCAAAGACTTGCAGGTTATAGGTAAATTGGCTATTATAAATTGCCCCTAGTATAGTTAGGTGGTAGGGGAATATAGGGACAGGTGGAGATGTGGTAGGAATATGGGATTAGTGTAGGATTAGTATAAATGGGTGGTTGATGGTCAGCACAGACTTGGTGGGCCGAAGGGCCTGTTTCAGTGCTGTATCTCTAAATATAAATAAAAAAATAAAATATAAATGTACCCAGACAGGTCAATGCCATGGGAGGCTTCAAAGGGGATGCCATACTGCACCTCAGAGAGAATGCACGCCCTGTATCCAGCCCCCTGATATCTGAAATTGAGTCACAGTTCTTCCAGAATCTCAGTGGTTCTGGTTTGGAGAGTATCAGCCTCTTCTCAGAGATGCCATGCCAAGAGAACGAAGATCCAAATTCAGATGGTGAAGTTCTTTATCAATAGGCAATGTTTCTTCGCACTCCAGCCTCTCAAGAAAAGACTGATGTTGTAACTACTGAGAAGCAAAGGTTGGCAGTGGGGAGCATTCTCAAGGAGAAATCTCCAAGGACCGGAACCCGTTCATAGACTCTGGCCAGCATCAAACAGTGCAGTCTGGAAACCCAGCAACGGCACAACTATGCCGCGCCCTCATTTCTGCTCTCTAGAGAGCTACCAGCACCAATACCAGCCATAATGGACAGGTACCTCCATGAGGCCAAGTACTCCTCCCCCAACAAGTCCGTGACCTTGAGCCCCAGGCCTTCAGACACGGAGGATGAGGATAGGCAAAGGACACACAATGTCCTGAAGAGGCAGAGGAGGAATGAGTTTAATTTAAGCATTGTCTGTTAGCTCTTCGAGATGAGGTGCCAGAACTTTCCAAGAATGACGAGGCCTCAAAAGTGGTCATCCCAAGATAAGCAACAGAGTATAAAGCACTGAAACGATATAGGGACTTTTAAGCCCCTGCGCTTGTAAATTTAACAACGCCTATTTTTACCTGTAAATTTATAATCTCTATCCGGTATAACTAATTTTGATACTATCCAGTTTTATGCATTTTTACTTGTAGCATATGAAACTTATATTTGGAAAGAAAGGGGATGCTGTATAATTACCTTAAGTGTGATATCCCTTTAAGAACTCAGTATGCTAATGAGCAAAGTACCATGATGTAGTCATGTGACTAGAAACCATAGTCACTCTGCAACTGTAACACCCTAGACAAAGGTTCTGTGAATAGTTTTCTCTGTATTGTATATACCAGGTTAGTTGTAAATAAACCTGTTGGAGATCTTCAACAAACTGGAATCCACATACCTCATTGTGTTGCATAAGACAACACAAAGAACACATGACATCCAATTGTGGATTCCCTCCCCAAACTCCATTTTGGAGAGCACGTCCATCACATAGAGTCACAGAACCATAGAGAGATACAGCACCAAAACAGGCCCTTCGGCCCACCAAGTCCGTGCCGACCATCAACCACCCATTTATACTAATCCAATATTAATATGTAGGTGTGTGATATTCTGTCACAGGCCTTCTCTTGCTCCAGGTGTCCATAGATCACCAACTCCAGAGCAGACTTGACCCAATTGTCAATAAACTTGGACAGACTTTTGTAATCCACATTAAGCAATGAAATGGGCCATCAATTTCTGATCTCCTCCCTCTTACCCTTCTCAAAAGTGGTCATCCCGAGAAAAGCAACAGAGTATATTAGCAGGCTGAAGGCAGAGCAACAGAAATAGAAAAGGCAGAAAGAGAGAACCTTCAAGCAAAACAGCAACAGATGAGACGCAAATACCCCGAGCAGGAGTTGTCAAACCACGGAAACGATATATGGACTTTTAAGCCTCTGCACTTGTAAATTTCACAATCCTTGTCCTTATACCTGTAAATGTATAATTTCTATCCTGATCCATGTTTGTAGATGAAGGTGGTGATGCCGTTTCTCATGGATTCTGACATACTGTTGGCCAGAAGCATACTGTTGTAAACTTCCAGCAGGTCTGGGCCAATTCAGTCCCACATAGTCAAATACAACTCAGTGGGTAAAAAGTCGCTTTCAGGAGTTTTATTTGTCTTGAAAGACCTGACGGCCTTCATCAGCTCGTCCATAGTTAACAGTTTGTCCGGAGAGGAACCTGAAGTCTATCCTGGAACAAACGGACCCGTCTGGCCTCAACCAGGTGTATCGTTCTGTCTGCAGAGTTGCTGAAGACGTCATGCAGCTTGGCGCCTTTTACCACTTCCATCAGGAGTCTGGACGTAGTGTTCAGTTTGCTGTCAGTGCTGCTGGATTGTCCAGCTGTATTGATGATGCAGTTGAAGTCACCGCCTAAAACGACCAGCCTGGATGTCGCCAGCAGCAGTGGGAGTTGCTGGAAGACAGTCAGCCACTCATTCTTTAGAGCCGGGGCCTAAACTTTGATTAATCTGAGAGGAGTGTTTTCGTATAATACGTCTGTTATGAGGAGCTGGCTGCCCAGCACTTTCTTTTCTTCGGAGATGGTGATGTTGCCCCCCGCCCCCGCAACAGCAGAATATGCAGGCCAGAGGAACCACCTGACCAGATCAATGGCCCATGGAACCACCATCACAACCATTGCCTGCAGGTGCTGAGGTGTGGTAGTCTGCACTCCTGCAGAAACAGCAGTTTGGCTTTGACCAACATCACGTAGTGGCCTTGACATTACACACGTTAACAGAGACAGTCTTTAAACCCATTTAAACCATGAACCTCTTGTTGACCTTGTGTTTTTACAAAAGTATACATAAACTTCAACTATCTCCAGATGTGTCAATGTCCATGAAATCTTTTTTTTTTAGTTTTTAAAAATATAGCTTCCAAGTTTGAATAAAATATATGGACTCTCCATGACACAGGCTTTTGTGGGCAAATAATCTGGATGGTGGCAAAGGCTTCTGAAGGTGCCATCATGTTGATATGAGGTTAACTGTATGAAACACCTGTTCACTTTGTGTGTCAGTGTTTTAGTCATGCTCATCTTCCAACCTTTCAGTCTGGCTAGTCATCACATGTATTTTCCACCTTTGGTATTTGGACTGTTCACTCGGTCTGTTGGGGTCCCGTACTTGTCGTGCATCCGACTGCAATTTGGCTTGTCATACCTTAGGTTTCTTGCATTGGCGCTTCCAGTGTCCTTCATTGCCGCATGCTTTGTAAATATTGTGGAAGGCTGGACAACTTATTGGTGAATGTAAAGGCCATATCACCTACATGGCTCACTGCGTTTGACTGTGCTGGCAACGTTGCCAATAATGGATGAAGTGCACAAGGCTTGTAGGCTCTGCCTGCCTGTAAGGATGGCTCGAATTTACAACGGTTTTAAGCAAGGTGTCTAAAGTTTTGCCTTTGGGTTTGTCAAGGAGGTCTTTTTTGGAATGCTTTAGTGGGAGTGGGGAAGCTATCACAAGCTCCATTATCCTGTCAGCTAGATCAACCTCAGAAAAATCACAGTCATGCCACCTATCTTTACATTAGCTCATAAACTGGTCTGTTGTCTCCTTTGGCTGCTGCTGGAAAGACATAAACTCGAGGTGGTGTATTCTGAAATTGAGCTTGACTTTCAACTGGTCTTCTAATGTGGAACATATTTCAGTTCCTTTCAGTTCAGCGATGGAAATTTGGTTGACATTTTGTGTGGAACAGTATCAGTGATAGGAATAAAGATTTAAGCTTGAACAGCTTTAAATGACAAGAATAATTAATTGACTAACTTTCTCATCACTATCTTGGACACTGATTTAGTGAGATGCCTGTCATTTTTTTGCTTGCCCAAGTATTAAATATTTGCCCGCACACT
Organism: Heterodontus francisci; assembly: GCF_036365525.1. Taxonomy (NCBI): domain Eukaryota; kingdom Metazoa; phylum Chordata; class Chondrichthyes; order Heterodontiformes; family Heterodontidae; genus Heterodontus; species Heterodontus francisci. The sequence continues at coordinate 86,858,179 of NC_090387.1, forward strand.
TGTAGTGATGCACAGTATTCCGGATAGATGTCATTCTGTCAGGAATGATTTTGATCACTCTCTCTCTTTCCCACTCTCTCTCTCTCTGTCTGTCTGTCAGTCTGTCTCTCTCTCCCTGTGTCCCCCATCTCTATGTTCCTCCCTCTCTGTGTTGTTACCCCCCTCTGTGCCATCCTTGCTCTCAGTGTAGCCTCCCCCATTCCCCCTTTCTCTCCCTGTCCCCCTCTCTGTCCCCATTTTTCTTTCTCTCTTTCTGTGCCCCTTCTCTCACTCTCTTTGTCCCCATTTCTCTCTCTCTCTGTCTTCCTTTCTCTCTGTCCCCCTTTCTCTCTTTCTCTGTTCCCCTTTCTCTCTCTGTGCCCCCCTCTCTCTCTATCCCCCTCCCTCTCTATCCCCCTCCCTCTCTGTCCTCCCTCCCTCCCTCTCTCTTTCTCTCTGTCCCCCTCTCTCTCTTTGTCTCTCTCTCTCTCTCTGTCCCCCTTTCTCTCTCTCTGACTGTTACAGGAAGCGGGAATGCTCAGCAGATGGTTGGTCATTTTTTTTTTTGAAAGAATTGCAAGTCAGTTTCACAGCTGACATCGGGAACAGTGGTTTCCCAACCTCGGATAGATTTGGGGTTTTCTGGTGGGTTCTGACTTTTTAAAAAAAAAACTCACCAGAAAACCCCAAATCTGTCCGAAGTTGGGAAACCTCTGTTCCTGCTGTCAGCACCTGTCAGCTGTGAAACTGACTTGCATTTTTAAAAAAAAGTCAGTCTTAAAGAATTAAAAGGGAGGTAGAGAGAAAGCAGGGAATTATAGACCAGTCAGCCTGATGCCAGTAGTGGGGAAAATTCTAGAGTCCATTATCAAAGATTTTATAGCCGAGCACTTACAGAACGGTGGTAGAATCGGGCAGAGTCAGCATGGATTTATGAAAGGGAAATCATGCTTGACAAATCTACTAGAATTCTTTGAGGATGTAACTGGTAGAGTTGATGAGGGGGAGCAAGTGGATGTGGTTTATTTGGACTTTCAGAAGGCTTTTGACGAAGTCCCACATAAGAGATTAGTGTGTAAAATTAAAGTGCATGGGATTGGGGGTAGTGTATTGCGATGGATAGAAAATTGGTTGGTAGACAGGAAACAAAGAGTAGGGATAAATGGGTCTTTTTCCCAATGGCAGGCAGTGACTAGTGAGGTACCGCAGGGATCGGTGCTAGGACTCCAGCTATTCACAATATATATTAATGATTTAGATGAGGGAACTAAATGTAATATCTCCAAATTTGCAGATGATACAAAACTGTGTGGGAGGGTGAGTTGTGAGGAGGATGCAGAGAGGCTTCAGGGTGATTTGGACAATTTGAGTTAGTGGGCTAATGCATGGCAGATGCAGTATAATATGGATAAATATGAGGTTATCCACTTTGGTGGCAAAAACAGGAAGGCAGATTATTATCTGAACGGCTATAAAATGAGAGGGGGGAATATGCAGCGAGACCTGGGTGTTCTCATACACCAGTCGCTGAAGGTAAGCATGCAGGTGCAACAGGTGGTAAAAAAGGCAAATGGTATGTTGGCCTTCATAGCGAGCGGATTCGAGTACAGGAGCAGGGATGTCTTTCTGCAATTATACAGGGCCTTGGTGAGGCCACACCTGGAATATTGTGTGCAGTTTTGGTCTCCTTATCTGAGGAAGGATGTTCTTGCTATAGAGGGAGTGCAGCGAAGGTTTACCAGATTGATTCCTGGGATGGCGGGACTCACGTTTGAGGAGAGATTGAGTCGGTTAGGATTATATTCGCTGGAGTTCAGAAGAGTGAGGGGGGTTCTCATAGAAACCTATAAAATTCTAACAGGACTTGACAGGATAGATGCAGGAAGGATGTTCCCGATGGTGGCGGAGTCCAGAACCAGGGGTCATAGTCTCAGGATACGGGGTAAACCTTTCAGGACTGAGATGAGGAGAAATGTCTTCACCCAGAGAGTGGTGAGCCTGTGGAATTTGCTACCACAGAAAGCAGTTGAGGCCAAAACATTGTATGTTTTCAAGAAAGAGTTAGATATATCTCTTGGGGCAAAAGGTATTAAAGGATATGGGGAGAAAGCAGGAACAGGTTACTGAGTTGGATGATCAGCCATGATTATAATGAATGGCGGAGCAGGCTCGAAGGACCAAATGGCCTACTCTTGCTCCTATTTCCTATGTTTCTATGTTTCTAAAACAATGGGAATTTTCTCATTTCCAGTGATGGACCCCTGGCAAGGATGAGGAACAGCTCGGTACAGTTTACACCCGCGGGCTGGATGGAAACCTTTGGCGGGCCGGATCCTGGCCCACGGGCTATATGTTGGACAACTCTGGTCTAGCCCTTTAACTGGCAGTACAGGTTTTCTCTGTAGCCAAAAAAAACTGCCTTGCTGCTATGGGGAAACAAATCACTGCAGCTGTTAATAAAACCTCCTGCCTAGTGGAGCCTTAAAGGGAGAAAGGCAATGCAAGGGTGGTGCTGGCTCCAGGCCCATGAAGGTCGATGATGTGCTGTCCCGAGGCCACACCCACAAAGGGTGATTTTGGTGCAAAAAAGAAAAGCTCTGCTGCCTCCTGGACCATGTGCCCATGAAGACCGATTTCGGCATGAAAGGGCTCTGGAATGGAAGTGGGGAGAACCAGTTAAGTGTTTTTTTTTGTTGACTCTCCTGATCGATTAAAAGGTCAGTTCTGGAACTGAAATTATTTTTTCTTTGTGGCTCGTCTGAGACCTTCAGGAGTAGAAGGAAAATGGCTATAAAAGTCTTTTGGCCTTCTCAAATGCCTGAGGATGGCTGTGCACAGATGATCCTGCCTGACTGTGTCGTGATAGATCAGTCACCCCCACCCTCCAAACTCCTGATCCTGTCAATGAAAATGGTGCTCTTGCCCAGTGCACACCTCTCAGAGTGGATTTTTGATGGATTGCTTCTGGCGCAAACCGCAATCACAGCTTGATTCAGACTCACGTTCCCTCAAAGTAAAGCTGTAGAATTGCAGCGTGATGTGCGATGTCCCGACAATGCGGACCTGCTCTGTGAGCGTTGCCAATAATAATGCAGAGTAACTTGCACAGGCTTCCACGCAGCCGCAAGGATCACTGATGAAGCTCCTGAGCTTGCATACCTTCACTCTGGAGCTTCTGTAGCAAGTGGTTAGGTTCAGCTTTCCAGTGTCTGCAGAAAGTATCTTAACAACCACCACCTGTAAGGCGGACATACCAATTTTGCAGAAAAGATCAGTAAATCCAGAAGGTAAGTTCTTTTTATTGAAGATGCAAACTTAAACAGCAATGCTGGGAAGGTTCTTTCTGCAAGTGCTTGAAGGTGTCAAAGGTCTGTGCCTCACATCCTGTCTAGTGATGGACAGCCGTTTCAGATAGGACCCTGAAAGCAATACTGCAGCAGACTCCACAGTTAGGGAATTAAGTGCTGCCTTCAATTCTTTTTCCTTGAATGCCTGGAGGAGTTTCAGGCATCCTGCAATGTTTTTGAAGGTCACATCAAAATGGTTGCAGCTGGGGAAATCTTGCAAGCAGAAGATTCCGCGGCTTGAAAACCACAGAAGTGAAACAGGATCCTCCTCACGAAGAGGGTTTGGTCCACCAACCTGCCTTCTTCCAGCTGCATCACCGTCACTCTGACAGCGTTACACATCTCCTGGCTTGGAGTTCAACTTTGATTCTGGCCATAGTTGAACACTGAGTCTTCACTTAGCGTTAGGCCTAAGCCAGCCATGAAGGTTCACCAATCATAGGGGAGCTTGAATGTTGATAGGCTGAAACCAGTATTGAGATCCCGCCATAAACAAAAAAATACTAAAATACTTGCAGCTCGGACCAAATGGATGCCATATTCAATCTTAGCCAAAAGGTCTAGCAATGATCTGTCATGGACAGATGCATCTGTAACCGGTAAGTCAGTGCGTGCAAGGTCAAGTAGGTTTTTCCCTCTTGTTGGTTCACTCACCACCTGCTGCAAGCCCAGTTTGCAGCTATGATCCTCAAACTCAGCCAGCTCTGTCAGTCGTGGTGCTACCGAGCCATTCTTGGTGATGGACATTGAAGCCCCCCACTCAGAATACATTCTAGGCACTACTACCTTCAGTGCTTCTACAAAGTGTTGTTCAACATGGAGGAGCAATGATTTATCAGTTGAGCGAGGACAGTAGGTGACAATCAGCCGGAGGTTTCCTTGCTCATGTTTCACCTGATGCCATGAGTCTTCATGGGGTCCAGAGTCAATGTTGAGGGCTCACAGCACCACTCCATCCTGACTGTAGACCCATGTGCCTCCACCTCTGCCGGGTCATTCCTGCTGGCAGGACAGAACATACCCAGGGATGGTGATGGAGGAATCTGGCATTTGTCTGTAAGGTATGATTCTGTGAATATGACTATTTAAGCCTGTTGCTTGACTAGTCTATGTGACAGCTCTTTCAATTTTGGGCCAAGTCCCCAGATGTTAATGAGGAGGACTTTTCAGGGTCACCTGGGCTGGGTGTGCCTTTGTCACTTCTGATGCTTGGGTTGATGCTGAGTTTTATTTTTATTAGACATTTTCATAGTGGTTTGATACAGCTGAGTGGTTTGCTAGGCCATTTCAGAGGGTAGTTAAGAGTCAACCACATAGCTGTGGGTCTGCGTTACGAAAGGACATTCGTGAATCAGATGGGTTTTTCTGACAAGTTTCACAGTCACCATTACTGATGCTAGCTTTTCATTCCAGGTTTATTTGATTTTCCTAGCTGCCGTGCTGGGATTTGATCCAATGTCTTCAGATATTTTGCCCAATCCTCTGGATTACTAGTCCCCTTACATAATTACCATGCTGCTGTGTCCACTGCCAAATCCCGCCCCCCCCCCCCCCCCCCCACCCCTTATCTGGGAGGTGCATGAAATGTGGCATGTAGAAGACTTCTTTCTCCAATGACATTCCGGGGCCTGAGTCCTGATTAAGGATTAGCCTGTGGACATTGTGAGACTGATAACAGCCTCTAGGTCATCAAGTCTTCTTGAAGATGGGTTGCTTATGAATGCAGCTAAAATGGGTGGTCCACTCCATCAAAGGCTAAATGCTAGTACAGGACAATAGTCATTAAGTACCACAAGGGAAAATTGGAAAGAACATGAGATACTGAGGCAAACTGTAATCCTTCCCAGCATGCACACATTTATATCAGGAAAGACTGGGGATTGAACCAAGGACTTCCTGATCCAAATAGGTTGTTTCCATTAAGCCATTGTGGAACTATAGTAGAAACATACAATTACATATAATTTATAACACAGAAACAGACCATGTAGCCTAATAGTCTGTGCCAGTGTGTATGCTTCACACGAGCCTCCTCCCACCCCACTTTATCTGACCCTATTTGCATATTCTTCCAAACATTTCTCCCTTATACGCTTATCTGGCTACTCCTTAAAGGCATCTATGCTATTCACTTCAACCACACCATTCTTAGCACTCTCAGGATGAAGCAGTTTCTCCTGAATTCTTTATTGAATATATTAGTGGTCACCATGTATTTTATGGCTCTTACTTCTGAACAGCCCCACAAATGGAAACATTTTCTCTACATCTCCCCTATCAAACCCCTTTATAATTTTAAGGACTTTTATTAGGTCACCCCTCAGACTTTCCTTTTCTGGAGAACATCCCCAGCCTGTTCAATCTTTCCTGATAGTTAGAACCTTTCAATTCTAGTATCATTCAGCCCCTTGATCCCTGCTCCGCCATTCAATAAGATCATGGTTGATCCTATTCTTCCAGAAATGAGCCCCAGCACACTGTTCATTCTTTTTATGGCCTGTTAACTTGTGTCACTACTTTTGATGTTTGTAAATGTGTACCCCTCAATTCCTTTGCTGTTCTACTCCATTTTGACTTTTATTTTTCAAGGAGTATGAGGCCCTCTTATCCTTCCCACCAAAATACACCATCTCACACGAATTTATATCGAAATTAATTTGCCAACTACATGCCCATTCTACCTTCTTGTATTTTGTTGCAGTCTTCCTCAGTATTAACTTGGCCCCCCAATTTTGTGCCATCCACTTATTTTGAAATAATACTCCTGACTCCTAAGTCCTAATTATTTATGTAAATGGTGAACATCTGTGATTCTACACCAATCTCTGTGAAACACCACTTCCCACATTTCACCAATTTGAGTAATTAACTTTAATCTCTACTTCTCTGTTTTCTGTTCAGTAGCAAGCTTGCTATCCGTTCCGTAACTTGTCTTCTGCCTCCACATGCACTGGCTTTAGATATGAGGCTACTACATGGTACCTTCTCAAAGGTTTTTTGAAAGTGCCAGTATATTATGCCTACGACATTAATCTTATCGACCCTTTCTGTTACTTCTTCAAAGAATTTAAGAAGGTTGGTGAAGTATGACTTTCACTTTTGAAATCATGCTGACTAATCTTAATTATATGTTTGGATTCTAGATGTTCCTTGTTACATCTTTGAGTAAAGATTAAACTATCTTTCCTACCACCTATTTTAAGCTAACTGGTGATAGTTTCTTGAATTTGTTCTGTCTCCCTTTTTAAATATATAAGTAACATTAGCAGTCCTCTAGCACTATACCATTCTCTGATGAATTTTTATAAATAATAGTGCCTCAACTATCTCTTTCCTAGCCATTTTTTTAGAATGGGCAGATGTAAACTATGCAGACCAGGGATTTTATCCTCTCTAAGATTTTTTTTTCACTCATTTGTCAATTATCTCCCCCTTCCTATCTTACATTTCTTGATTTTCGTTTATCTTTTGTTCTAATGTCAGGCCATGTCTGCCTGGTAAATACTGAGGCATAGCGATTATTAAATGTTTCTGCCATTTTGCTGTTGCTTGAGTTTACCTTGAGCACCTTTTAGGGGCCCTATCCTGATTTTACTTTTGTTATTTGTGTTTCTGTAAAATACTTTACTATTTCTTTTTTATATTTCTTGCTAATTTTATTTCATATTTCCTCTTTGCCTTCCTAATTGTTTTTGACTTCTTTCCTATACCACTTTGTATTCTTTTTTGACATTCTCGTCTTTGTTGTCTATGTATTTAATAATTACCTTTTCCTTTAGTTTCAGTTTTGCCCTTATCTCTTTATTCATCCATGGTATTTCATTGGCTAGTTTGTACTTTTAATGCAATGCATTTCTTTTGAACTGTGTTGATCACCTTTTAAAATATTTCCTCTGTTCGGTGTCTTTGTCAATTATTTTTTTTCTTGTTCATTGGGTTGGATTTTACGTCGGGTGGACGGGATCTGGCCACCGACGTAAAATTCAGTGGCGAATTCGCTTCCACCTAGCCTGGGGATCCGTCCCATATTTTACGCGTCCGCAGGCTTTAATTGTTCCGAGGCAGGACTTCCACCCGCTTGAGGGAGGAAATCCCGCCTCATTGAGCTCCCAGCCAATGATCGGGCTGGCAGCTGTTAGTCCCAGCAGCGCCTCCCGGAATGGTGGCCACTGCTAGGACTGCAGCCCAGCCAAGGACATGGAGCCAGGACTGCAGGTAATTTTGGGTTGACTCGCCGAGCGTAATCGGTCGTGCCAGGGCGAAGCAAGGGTGGTCGATGGGGTGAAGGGGGTGTCTTGGGTCCTGTGGGTAGTTGGGAAAGTGGGGGCGGTCCTCAATAGGGCACCCTGTGCACTATTGTCAGGGCCCTCCCCCTGGGGAGGGCTTTTACCAGGCAGCCTTCCCCGACTCCAGGACACCCACTTGCCATGGGTAAAATCCCCGTAGAGGTGGGCAAAAGCCCTTAAGTGGCCATTAATTGGCCACTTTAAGGGCCTTGATTGGCCTGTGGTGGGTGGCCCATTTTCCGCCCTCCCCCACTCCGCTCTACGTAAAGTGGGGTGGAGGCAGGAGCGTGTCCGGAAGGCCTCCCGCTGCATTTTATGCCACCGCCCCCCCCCCCCCCCCCCACACACCCCTGCCACCATCCGGCTCGCTGGGGTGGCATAAAATTCCGGCCATTAGCTCCAGTTGCATTCTCATTCCTTCATTATTAGTCTTTTTCAAATCTATTACTTCAGTATTTGTTTTATTGATGCCTTATTCTGTTGTGATCACTATTACCTGCATGTCCCCCTCTGCCTGCACAGTGTCCTTCAATGATATCAATGGAGAACACCATGCAGGTAGCGACTAGTGGCACTGCCTGCCCCTGGGGAATTGACGTAAGTCTGCGTAGCGCCACTAGAAACAGGACTATGTTAATGAATTTCTCCCCCTATGTGTTCGCTGACTTTGTATCAGCCTTATTCCTTACCTTTGTCTGACCTTTATTCTCATCTCCTATTTCTTTTATCTTCAGTTGTATGTTATTTTTGCCAGATTGAAAGTCCTCGCTACGGCCTATTTATCCAGTTATTTAATTTAAAACAAACATTTGCCAAACAACTTGATTTGTATTGTTTTTTGTCTGTCAACATTGTAATGCCCCAGTCCAAAAGGGATGTCTAAGATTTGTGCAGTATATCACTGCCTGGAATATGCAGAATAATATAAATTAATTGGATTCCCCCTTGCTCAACAATTGGCTCAGTTGCGGTTTTAAGTCTAGTGACAAAAAACCAACATCAAACCCTAAATCTGATTTTATGAATAAGATTAGTAAGTCAGAATCAATGGCCAGACTTTAATATTGGGCGGCAGACCCCGCCCACCAACCGAAAAGTCGGAGGCAAGCCACCTGCGCCGGGCCTGGGGAGCCACGCCAGGATTCCTTGCTCCCCAGGCCTTAATTGGCCTTGGGCAAACTTCCACCTCCTTGAGGCAGGAAGTCCTGCCGAATGAAGCTGCCAGTCAATCAGCGGGTCAGTTGCTCTTAGGCCCAGCAGTACCACCGGGAGTGGTGGCCACTGCTGGGACTACATACAGCCATTGCTAGCAAGGTGAAGGACGGCCCCGGAGCAAAGGTATGTTTTTGGGGCTCCATCGGGGACAACTGGCCAGGCCACAGTGATGCAAAGGGAAGTCGGTTGGAGGGAGGGGGGGGAGTGTTATGTATTGGGGCTCCAGGAGCAGCCCTACATGTGGCACAGGGTGCACGATCAGGAGGGTCCCCCCACCCCCGGCCTGCTAGAAGACCACCAGGTTTTATCTATCAATGCTTTTGCGGCCTTTGCTATCCAGCTGCTGCAGGTAAAACACCCGCGGTGATGGGAGGAGGACTTTAACTGGTAGCTAATTGGCCACTTAAGGGCCTTGATTGGCCTGGGGTGGGCAAGCCATTTCTCCCCTCCGTCCCCGCCCCGCATTAAATTGCAGTGAAGGTGGGAAGGCATCAGGAACGGCCGGTCCCCGCCCCCGACTCAACCTTTTGATCCCCGCCAGCAGGCCACTCATTGGGGGGCTGTAAAATTCCAGCCAATATTATCGTCTGATGGGATTTAGCTCCTGAGAAGAAGTTAGAAACAGTACTAAGCTGAGCATTATTGTATTAACATATTGTTTAATCTGTTATTTTTCACCATTTTCTGTTGTAGCTGAATGACTGTTGTCGAGGGGTTGTATTCGATGGGTTAGAAAGTACGTACAGTTACAGTGAAGCCCATACTCTCACAGCCGTCCTTAAAGCAATTAACAATAGACGTCACATCTACTTAATCAACCTTAGTCAGGAATATGCAGCGCTGAAGGCCAAGGAGAAAGCCAAGCTAGAGGAGGAGGGTATGTGACTGCTATATTAAACAGCTCCGCAAAAATGCTCAATGAATATTAACTTTGACAGCAGTTTTTTTTCTGTGAAGTTTTATGCATTTCAAAGTGATGGGAAAAGGGCACTTTCTATTTTGGGCATCCAGCATTGCATGTCAGTAATATCATGGCTATAATGCAGAATAAAGATTCCCCTACCCTGTCCCCAAAAGGTGCCTGAACCACAACTTTAATAGGAGTACTTCCTGCTGCATAAGTTAGGCATTTTTCCAGAATTCCAACACTAAGGACTGGATTTTAAGAGCCCACTGCTGAACTCGGCGGCAAGCTTAAAAAATGGCGGCCCGTGTACACGGGCCACACACCAAAAAACCATCGCAATCTCACGCGGCGGCTCATTTAAATAGTCGTGGTGGCCTGCTGCTCCCCCACTCCCAACAATGTGGAGGGGGCAGGCTGTCTGTCTTTGGCAATGGCGTCAGCTGCCACTGCTCAGGCGCTGGTGCCATTTTTAAAGGGCAGCCAGCATTGCAGGTCAATTTGAAATTTGAAAGATACATGCCCCCCAAAATTTATTAAATCAAATTCTAATGCCCCTTTCCCACCCCGCAATAACAATTACATTAACTATTTGCCCTCCCCCGCCACCCAAACACTTACCTTTCAAATCTGACCTTCCCCTGCCCCCCACAAGACTGCACAAAGTTTGAAATTCACCCCTTCCCAGCATCCCCCACTCCCATTACATGAATTTCACCTTGTCTCCCCACCCCACCTCACTGAAAATCTTCACTCCTCCCCCCTCCCCACCAGTGTCATGCTGCCTTTCCTCAGACCGGGACTCGAAGATCACGTCGGGCCCGAAAGATTTAAGGTAAGATCATTTAAATATATGCATGTAATGAATTTAAATATTGAAATCCAGGTCCTGTCGCCCAGTGGCGGGGGTGCTGCCACAGAGCCTGACTGCCACCAGGAGGATCAGGCCAAGCCCTCTTGACATCGGGCTCCATGGCGGACTGCTGCTGGCCCTATCTTTCGGCTCCCCCGCCACGGAGCCCGATGTTGAGAACTTGGTAAAATCCAGCCCGAAATATCCTGTGGTCTCTGTTGACTGAGACCGACAGATTCATACCAAGTTAGTAGCAGCTTTTTATTTAAATAGATGACCACCCCAGTAGGAGCGAGGTTGTCCCTAGAATTTAATTCCATGAATCTGGGCAGAACTTGAAACCAATACTGCACTGGAATGTCAGGCTGGATTATGTGCTGAAGTTTGTGGAGTGCGTTTTGAACTTAAGATCTTCTGAATTTGAGGCAAGTGTGCTATCAATAGCAGGACAGGTGCTCTGTTGCAGCTGTGGCATGTGGGAGCTTTTTGGATGCCAAGGCAAACCAGGACAAACACATCTGCAGAAAGTGTAAGCAGCTAGAGGAATTCTGGATCAGGGTTATTGATCTGGAAGCCGAACTGCAAACACTGCGCAACATAAGGGAGGGGGAGAAATACCTGGACACTTTGTTCCGGAGCATGGTCACACCTCTTAGAACAGGATCATCTGCTTTTGGTCTGCAGTGAGGGACAGGAGGGTGTGACCGTGAGTGAGACAGATGAAGGGACGAGCAGACAGTAGTGGAAGAGCCTCAGACTTTGCGATTGTCAAACAGGTTTGAGGTACTCTCAACCTGTGTAGACAAAAGCGAGACGTGCAAGGTGGGTGAGCAGGACAGGCCATGGCACTGTGGTACAGGAAGCCATTCAAGTGGGGGGAGCAAAATGTAACGTAGTGGTGGTAGGGGATAGTATAGTGAGGGGGATTGACACTGTTCTGTGAGTTCAGAAGGCTGTGTTGCCTTCCTGGTGCCAGGGCTGAACAGGAACGTTCTGGGACAAGTGTTCCAGCAAACCATATAACTAGGGAAGTAGAGAGGGCTTCAAACTAAACAAGGAGGTGAGGGATCAAGAAGTGGGAGGGGGAGGATCCAGTTGTCACGGTCCATGTTGGTATTAACGACATAAGTAGGACAAGAAAGAGGTTCTGCTTAGACAGTATGAGGAGCTAGGCACTAAATTGAAAAGCAGAACCTCAATCTCTGGATTATTACCTGAGCCAGGTGCCAATTGGCAGAGGGCACATAAGATTAGTGAAATGAATATGTAACTCAAAGACTGGTGTGGGAAAAGTAGGTTTCGGTTCGTGGGGCACCAGAGAAAATGAGGGCTGTATCGTTGGGATGGTCTGTACATGAACTGTGCTGGGACAAGTGTTCCAGCAAACCATATAACTAGGGAAGTAGAGAGGACTTTAAACTAAACAAGGGGGTAAGGGATCAAGCTTGGGGAGATGGAGCAAATCAAGGGGTAGAGTCAAGGCAGGAGAGCAGAATATTAATATGGGAAGTGAAAATCAGAGAATGACAGGAAGGGACAGAGAGAAAAAACCTCAGAACACGCCAGCAGTCAAGACTACATGTTACAAAGATAACAAAAAGACAAAAGTGAAGGCTCTAAATCTGAATGCACGCAGCATTCATAACAAAGTAGACGAACTGATAGCGCACATTGAAGTAAATAACTATGAACTGATAGCCATTACGGAGACGTGATTGCAGCATAACAAGGATTGGGTCCTGAATATTGAGGGGTATATGACATTCAAGAAGAATAGGAAGCTAGGTAAAGGTGGAGGGGTAGCACTGTTAATCAAGGGTGGCATTGGTGCAATAGTTAGAGACGACCTTGGTTCAGGAGATCAGGATGTAGAATCAGTTTGGGTGGAGATGAGGAATAGTAAGGGAAAGAAGTGGGAGTTCTACAGGGCCCCTAACAGTAACCACAATGTAGGATGAAGTATACAAGAAATATTGGGTGCTTGTGATAAATCAGATTGGAAATAGTAGCCTGAATGAGGAGCTCATAGAATGCTTTCAAGATAGTTTCTGAGAGCAGCATGTTCTGGAACCAACCAGAGAGCAGGTTATATTAAACTATTAGATTATTGTGTAATGTGACAGGATTAATTAATGACCTCAGAGTAAAGGCACCTCTAGGTAGCAGCGACCACAGTATGATTGAATTTTACATCCAGTTTGAAAGAGAGAAGAATGGGTCTAAGACTAGTATTTTAAACTTAAATAAGGGCAAATATGTGGGCTCTCAGGAAGGAAGAGAGGAACTTGGTGAAATTACAATCACCAGGGAAGCGGTACTGAGCAAACTGATGGAGCTGCGGGCTGACAAGTCCCCGGGTCCAGGTGGACTTCATCTGAGGGTCCTAATAGGGGTGGCTAATGAGGGAGTAGATGCTTTGGTGTTAATTTTTCAAAATTCACTGGATTCTGGAAAGGTTCCATCAGACTGGAAAGTAGCAAATATAACTCGTCTACTCAAGAAGAGTGGGTAGCAGAAAACACCTAACTATAGACCAGTTAGCTTGACATCTGTCGTGGGGAAGGTGTGAGAATCAAACATTAAGGAGGTTATAGCTGGGAACTTAGAAAAACTCAAGGTAATCGGGAATAGTCAGCATGGTTTTGTGAAAGGGAAATCATGTTTAACCAATTTATTGGAGTTCTTTGAAGGAGTAACATGTGCTGTGGAGGAGCCCCGTTGATGTACAGTTATTGCGCAAAATAGGAGCTTATGGTGTAGGGAGTAACTTTTTAGCATGGATAGAAGATTAGGCGGCTGGCAGTAAACAGACAATATGCATAAATGGGTCCTTTTCTGAGTTGCAGGTTGTGACTAGTGGAGTCCCACAGGGATCAGTACTGGGACCTCAACTTTTTACAATTTATATCAATGACTCTCCTTGTTCTCTCTTGAAAATGTTAGCCTTGTCTGTACTACTCCACGTGCACAGCCATCCTGTTGCCATCTATAGCCATCTATATGTATGTGAAGAGAAAAAGATTGGCGAAGACAAATGTAGGTCCCTTACAGTCAGAAACAGGGGAATTTATTATGGGGAACAATGAAATAGCTGACCAACTAAATGCATACTTTGGTTCTGTCTTCACAAAGGAGGACACAAATATCACACCAGAAAGGTTGGGGAACACAGGGCTTAGTGAGAGAGAGGAATTGAAGGAAATCAGTATTAGCAGAGAAATGGTGTTAGGGAAATTGATGGGATTGAAGGCCGATAAATCCCCAGTGCCTGATGGTATGCATCCCAGAGTACTTAAGGAAGTGGCCCTAGAAATAGTGGATGCATTGGTGGTCATCTTCCAAGATTCCATAGACGCTGGAACAGTTCCTGCAGATTGGAGGGTTGCTAATGTAACCCCACTATTTAAAAAGGGAGGTAGAGAGAAAGCAGGGAATTATAGAGCAGTCAGCCTGACGTCGGTAGTGGGGAAAATTCTAGAGTCCATTATCAAAGATTTTATAGCAGAGCACTTAGAGAACAGTGGTAGAATCAGGGCAGAGTCAGCATGGATTTACGAAAGGGAAATCATGCTTGACAAATTTACTAGAATTCTTCGAGGATGTAACTAGTAGAGTTGATGAAGGGGAGCCAGTGGATGTGGTTTATTTGGACTTTCAGAAGGCTTTTGACAAAGTCCCACATAAGAGATCAGCATGTAAAATTAAAGTGCATGGGATTGGGGGTAGTGTATTGAGATGGATAGAAAATTGGTTGGTAGACAGGAAACAAAGGGTAGGGATAAATGGGTCTTTTTTCAAATGGCAGGCAGTGACTAGTGGGGTACCGCAGGGATCGGTGCTCGGACCCCAGCTATTCACAATATACATTAATGATTTAGATGAGGGAACTAAATGTAATATCTCCAAATTTGCAGATGACACAAAACTGTGTGGGAGGGTGAGTTGTGAGGAGGATGCAGAGAGGCTTCAGGGTGATTTGGACAAGTTGAGTGAGAGGGCTAATGCATGGCAGATGCAGTATAATATGGATAAATGTGAGGTTATCACTTTGGTGGCAAAAACAAGAAGGCAGATTATTATCTGAACAGCTATAAACTGAGAGAGGGGAATATGCAGCGAGACCTGGGTGTTCTCGTAAGCATGCAGGTGCAACAGGCGGTAAAAAAGGCAAATGGTATGTTGGACTTCATAGCGAGAGGATTCGAGTACAGGAGCAGGGATGTCTTGCTGCAATTATACAGGGCCATGGTGAGGCCACACCTGGAATATTGTGTGCAGTTTTGGTCTCCTTATCTGAGGAAGGATGTTCTTGCTTTAGAGGGAGTGCAGCGAAGGTTTACCAGACTGATTCCTGGGACGGCAGGACTGATTTATGAGGAGAGACTGAGTCGGTTAGGATTATATTCGCTGGAATTCAGAAAAGTGAGGGGGGATCTCATAGAAACCTATAAAGTTCTAACAGGACTTGACAGGGTAGATGCAGGAAGGATGTTCCGATGGTGGGGGAGTCCAGAACCAGGGGTCATAGTCTCAGGATACAGGGTAAACCTTTCAGGACTGAGATGAGGAGAAATGTCTTCACCCAGGGAATGGTGAACCTGTGGAATTTGCTACCACAGAAAGCAGTTGAGGCCAAAACATTGTATGTTTTCAAGAAGGAGTTCGATATAGCTCTTGGGTCTAAAGGGATCAAAGGGTATGGGGGGAAAGCGGGAACAGGTTACTGAGTTGGATGATCAGCCATGATCATAATGAATGGTGGAGCAGGCTCAAAGGGCTGAATGGTCTACCCCTGCTCCTATTTTCTATGATTCTATGTTACCTCGCCCAAAAGTCCCTTAATTTTACCTGAACCAGGACGATGATTGTTGCTGGGATGGCATCACAGCTGAGCCTGATTCTGTCCTCATTTCACCCAATATCCACTCTTCACATGCAGTAGCTGTCTATAGATCAGGGAAAGGAACCCTGGCTGACTTTTCCATCCCTAAACCAAGACACTGAAGTTAATTGTTGCAATTCTAGCACTGACCCTGCTGAGAATTGCTAACTTAACACATTAGGTGTTATTGAATCTGTAAACATCCTGGTCTGAATGGCTCAGGTACTCACAAGATTTTTTATAGCACCTCTGTGCCTCTGTGAAGCACCTTTGCTTGTTTTTCTATATTAAAGGAGCTCTATAAATGTAAGCTGCTATGGTTGATTCACTGGGGGAGCATAAAATATACACTTTGATATAGACTCCATGTCTTAAATAATACTACAAATACAAATGCCTTATTTCTCTAAACAGAGCATCTGGCGAAGGAGCAAGTGGAGAAGGAGAGGATTTATCTGCAAGAGTTGGGTGAAGAGGAATATGAGGCTCTGGCAGAGGAAGAAAGAGCAGAGTTCGACCTGAAACGTGCTGCTTTATTCAGAGAACGCAGGGAAAAGTGAGTGAACAAACCAACCTCCCAGCTAAAATAAAAGCAAACTATTGCAGATGCTGGAAATCTGAAATAAAACAGAAAGTGCTGGAAATACTCAGTAGGACAGGCAGCATCTGTGGAGAGATGTAAGTTCTGATGAAAGGTCAGAGATCTGAAACGTTAATTCTGCTTCTCTCTCCACAGATTCTGCCTGACCTGCTGAGTGTTTTCAGCACTTTCTATTTTCATTCCATCCTCCCAGCTGCCTGGTTCTGAATCTGCAGGTGCACACACCGTTCCTACAAATGAATATAGGACAATAGTTGGCCATTTAGCTCATTGAACATGTTGTGCTATTCAATCATGCCTAACCTGTATTGTAACTCAGTTTACCCCCCTTCATTCTGCATCAAAAGAACAAAGAACAGTACAGCACAGGAACAGGCCATTCGGCCCTCCAAGCCTGCGCCGATCATGATGCCTGTCTAAACTAAAACCTTATGCACTTCCGGGGTCCGTATCCCTCTATTCCCATCCTATTCATGTATTTGTCAAGATGCCTCTTAAATGTCGCTATCGTACCTGCTTCCACCACCTCCCCCGGCAGCAGGTTCCAGGCACTCACCACCCTCTGTGTAAAAAACTTGCCTCGCACATCCCCTCTAAACTTTTCCCCTCGCACCTTAAACCTATGTCCCCTAGTAACTGACTCTTCCACCCTGGGAAAAAGCTTCTGACTATCCACTCTGTCCATGCCACTCATAACTTTGTAAACCTCTATCATGTCGCCCCTCCACCTCCGTCGCTCCAGTGAAAACAATCCGAGTTTATCCGACCTCTCCTTATAGCTAATATCCTCCAGACCAGGCAACATCCTGGTAAACCTCTTCTGTACCCTCTCCAAAGCCTCCACATCCTTCTGGTAGTGTGGCGACCAGAATTGTACGCAATATTCAAAGTGTGGCCTAACTAAAGTTCTGTACAGCTGCAGCATGACTTGCCAATTTTTATACTGCATGCCCCGACCAATGAAGGCAAGCATGCCGTATGCCTTCTTGACTACCTTATCCACCTGCGTTGCCACTTTCAGTGATCTGTGGACCTGTACGCCCAGATCTATCTGCCTGTCAATACTCCTAAGGGTTCTGCCATTTACTGTATACTTCCCACCTGTATTAGGCCTTCCAAAATGCATTACCTCACATTTGTCCGAATTAAACTCCATCTGCCATTTCTCCGCCCAAGTCTCCAACCGATCTATATCTATATCCCTCAATGCTCTTACCTAACAGAAATCTATCAATCTTGGCTTTGAAATTTTAAATTGACCTCGCCTCAATAGCTTTGTGAGGGAGAGAATTCTAGTTTTCCATTAACCTTTGTGTGAAGAAGTACTTCCTGACATCTTTTAATTATATAGTGTTACTGCTTTTCTTGATCAATGTTAATGAGCTAGACTTTGATGTACAGGACACAATTTCAAATCTTGCAGATGATGCACAACATGAAAGTATTGTGAACTATGAGGATGAGAGTGATAGACTTCAAGAGGTCATCGAAAGGCTGGTGGAATGGGTGGACGCAGGGCAGATAAGTTTAGTGCAGAGAAGTGTGGAAAGATACATTTTGGTAGGAGGAATGAGGAGAAGCAATATAAAATAAAGGATACAATTATAAAGTGGGTGCTGGATTAGAGGGACCTGTGCACAAATTGTTAAAGGTGGCAGGACAGGTTGAGAAAGTGGTTAATAAGGCACATGGAGTCCTGAACTTATAAATAGAGGCATAGAGTACAAAAGCAAGGAAGTTATGGTGATCCTTTACAAATCACTGGCCGGTCTGAACTGGAGTATTGTGTCCAATTCTGGGCACCACACTTTAGGAAGGATGTGAAGGCATTAGAGAGGGTGCAGAAAAGATTTACAAGAATGGTTCCAGCGATGAGGGACTTCAGTTATGTGGATGGATTGGAGAAGCTGGGGCTGTTCTCCTTTGAGAAAGTTGAGAGGAGATTTGATAGACGTGTTCAAAATCATGAGGGGTTTGGATAGGGAGAAACTGTTCCAGTGGCAGAAGATTCAAGAACCAGAGGACACCAATTTAAGATGATTGGCAAAAGAACCAGAGGTGACATAAGGAAAAAAAATTTATGCAGTGAGTGGTTTAGATGTGGAATACACTGCCTGAGAGAGTGATGGTGGTAGATTAAATTGTGGCTTTCAAAAGGGTATTGGATAACTATTTGAAGAGCAAAAAAAATGCAGTGCTACAGGGAAAAGGCAGGGGAATGGGACTAGCTGAGTTGTTCCTACACAAAGCTGGCACAAACATGACGGGCCAAATGGCCTCCTTCTGTGCTGTAACCATTCTATTATTCTATATAGTATTTACATCACAGGAACAGGCCATTCAGCACAATTGGCCCATGTCTCTGTTTATGCTGCGAATGAGCCTTTTCCCATCTATCATTTAACCCCATCAACATATTCTTCTATTCCTTTCTTTCTCATGTGTTTGTCCAGCTCTCCCTTGAAAACATCGACAGTACTCACTTCAACTACTACTGGTAGCGTGTTCCAGATTCTAGCCACTCTCTGGGCAGAGAGGTTTTGCATGAATTCCTTCTTGGATTTATTAGTGACTGTCTTACATTTATGGCCCCTAGTCTGGTCTCCCCTACAAATGAAAACAACTTCTCTACTTATACCCTATCAAACCCTACTATAATCTTAAAGAAGGTTGGGTCACCCCTCAATCTTCTTCAATCTTCCATGATAGATAGGGATGGGCAGGAAGGCAGGGCGGGACCAGAAAAATGGCGATGGAAGGCAGAGTGCCTATCGCCTCCCCGATGCCATTGAATTTTGTCAGTGGCAGGGAAGGTCGAGGATGGCCTTCCCGCTCAGAGGCCAATTGAAGCTGTTATGTGGCCAATTAATGGCTACTTAACAGCCTCTTCTTGCCGTTGCTGGTATTTTACGGTAGAACCAGGAAGCCTCCCTGCGGGCTGTTTTGGTGGAGGGCACCCTTCTGCTTGGGCAATCTGCGGCCAATGGAGGGTCCCCACGATGGCAAAGGCCGCCCCTGCACCAACAAATCCCCTCCCCCCGCCCACGAAAACCATCGCCCCACCCGCCCCAACCCTTTGCTGGGGCCTGCCTGGCTGGCCTCAGTGAACCCGCCCACTTATTTGCTTCCGAGGCCAGCTTCCATGGTGCCTCTTCTAGCTAGGTGCAGTCCCAGCAGTGACCAGTGCTGACCTCTGATTGGCCAGCAGCTCTTGGAGACAGAATCCTCATCCTGAAAGGAACAGGATCGCCTGTGGCTGGCAGTTAACTTGCTGAACGCTGTAAGATGCACCCCTCAAACAGCTGAGGCGGGGCCCTTCTGCCTTTCTGGCCGGGCTTCGGAGCCCCCTTCGCCTGCACAAAGTTTAACCCGATAACTCCCAGCTGTCTAGTCTTTGGCCCTTGTTCAGCACATTTCTGCAGCTACTGATCTGCTCAACCATACACTCACCTCCACTATTGATACGCTCATCCCCATTACAACCATTATTCTCTCTCACCTTGGTTGTTTCCCCCGGTACAGCCCTCATTTTCACTTCCCTAACTCCAAAGGGCGCAGACCTTTATAACCATTCACCGCCAGATCTGACTGGATCACAGAAAGCAATATTGGATCCTGCTGTCATCTGTGTAAACTGCTTACTGTTCCAAGACCATCCTGGATTGCAAAGATAACCCATGGATTCTTTTCTCTACTGCAAGTCATCCTCTTAAACCCTTCTCCCTTGTCTCCTCCACCCTTACCTCTAACAGCAAGCGCGAGGAGTTCATGCATTTCTTTGTCACAAAGGTTGAAACTATCTGGTCATCTGCCTCTGCTAGTTCCCTCCCCACCTCTAACCCACTGGGCCAAACTTTCTCTAAGGCTCCCCACTGCCCTGCCCTGATCTTGTGCCTTTCTCTAGTTTCTCTCATATCACCCCTCATGCCCTCTCTGAGCTCATCTTGTCCATGAGACCCACCTCTCAGTTCTCTCGACCCTATTCCCACTAAAATACTGACCACCCAACCTCTCTTCCTGGCTCCCTGACATTTTTAATGGTTCTCTTTCCTCTGCTTCTGTCCCTCTCCAGTTCTGATCTGCTGTCATCACTCCTCTCCTAAAAAAAAGCCCTTGACTACTCTGTCCTTGCAAACAACCTCCCCATCTCAAACCTCCCTTTCCTTTGCAAAGTCCTTGAATGTGTTATTGCAGCCCAAATTCATGTCCATTTTTCCCGGAATTCCATGCTTGAATCCGTCCAATAAGGTTTCAACCCCTGCCACAGTACCAAAACAGGTCTTATCAAAGTCGCAAATGACAGCCTTTGTGACCGTGACAAAGTCAAACTATCTCTCCTTATCCTTCTCGGCCTGCCTGTACCATTTGACACAGTTGATATTGCCATCTCCTCCATCGCCTCTCCACAGTCATCCAGCTGGGTGGATTGCACTTGCCTGGTTCCATTGTTATCTAGCTAATTGTA
Organism: Heterodontus francisci; assembly: GCF_036365525.1. Classification (NCBI taxonomy): domain Eukaryota; kingdom Metazoa; phylum Chordata; class Chondrichthyes; order Heterodontiformes; family Heterodontidae; genus Heterodontus; species Heterodontus francisci. The sequence continues at coordinate 86,878,711 of NC_090387.1, forward strand.
GCTAATCACCTTCAGTGCCTTCTCTTCCCACATCTGCACTGTTAACTGTGGTGTGCTCCAAGGATCTATGTTGGAGCCCTCCTATTTCTCATCTACATGTTGCCACTTGGCCACAAGATCCAAAAACTCATGTACAATAATGCTTTACCTCACCACCACCTCTCTCCACTCCTCCATTGTCTCTAAATTAAGTTATGAAAGTGCTTCTTTTTTTTTGAGGACTCGTATTTCAGATTTACGGGCATTGGTTTATTTGGGAAAACTGAAAAGATTCCATGGATGTGTTTTTTTACAAGGGTCGCTGAGAGGTCTTGTCTGAAAATAAACCTTAAGCTCAATAAACAACAGAAACCTTTGTAACTTGGGGGAGATGTTTACCGAGAAGTGGCATGCTAAGATTTATCGTGGTCGGGAAGTTTTGCTTTTAGGATATTGTTTTGGTTCAGTTGGGGTATAGACAGTATTAAAAGTTGTTGGGTTTGTAGCCTGCTGAAAACCCCCAGCTCCTCTTTCTCTACCTCTTTGGAAAAAACCTGCGATTCCAGTGTCTAGGAGCTAAAAGCCCTGATGCTGCATTTCTCCTGAGAAACACCTGGAAATCCTGCCAGATTACTTTTCAATGCCGCCTGATGAGAACTGCTCCAGAAAAGATCCCAGTGACCCATCTATGTGTACTTAGACGCCAGATTGTATGCCAGTTTTGGGGCACAACATATCTCATACTTTTTCTTCAAGAATTAGCAAATATTTGGCCAAAGTAGTCTTTTTTTTTGTGAAAGACCTCTGCAGCAAGAGAATTTATTTATTTATTTTTCTTTAACCAGTGAGTGTGTGTGTGTATGCGTGTGCGTGTTGGGTATTTAAAAACGGAACTTTCATATTTCAATCTGTATGTTAATGCTGCTTCGTTACTGGATAAGTCTTGTTTTATAATAAACTGATAATTTTGTTGTCTATTAAAGAAACCTGGTTGGTGCATTTTATTCTGGGAGAAAGGGTAGAGTATTTGATTGACCGTATCAGTACCTGGGTAAAAATATGTTGTGACCTGTAGAGAAGTGAACTAGAAAAGATGGTGCACTCCTCCCACCTCGGTCGTAACAATTGTCAGACTGCTCGTATGTCATCCAGTACTGGGTGAGCAGAAATTTCTTCCAATTAAATATTGGGAAGACTGAAGCCATTGTCTTGGGTCCTTGCCACAAACTCTACTTGCCAGCTTCTAACTGCATCCCTCTCCCTGGTAACTGTCTGAGGCTAAACTAGATTGTTTGCAACCTTGGCATCATATTTTATCCCAAGCTGAGCTTTCAACCACATATCTGTGTCATCACTAAGAACGCCTATTTGCACCTTCATAACATCATCTGACTCCATCCCTGTCTCAGCTCTTCTGCTGATGAAACCCTTATCCATGCTTTTATTACCTTCAGACTTGACTATTTCAATGCACTTCTGGACGGCCTCCCACATTCTATCCTCCGTAACTTGAGGTCATCCAAAGCTCTATTCCCATGTCCTAACTCAAACCAGATTCTGTTCATTCACCATCCCTGTGCTCACCAAGCTACACTGGCTTCCAGTTAAGCAACAATCTCGATTTTAAAATTCTCATCCTGTTTTCATAATCCCTCCATGGCCTCGTTGCTCCCTATCTCTGTAATCTCGTCCAGCATCACAAACCTCCGAGCTATCAGCATTCCTCTAATTCTGGCCTCTTGAACATCCCCAATTTTATTTGCTCCATCTTTGGTGTCTGTGCCTTCAACTGCCTAATCTGTCAGCTCTGGAACTCCCTCCCTAAACCTCTCCACCTCTCTACCTCACTTTCCTCCTTTAAGACTCTCCTTAAAAGCCTACCTCTTTAACCTAGCTCTTGGTCATCTGCCCAAATATCTCCCTCTGTGGCCCAGTGTTACATTTTGTTTTATAATGCCTTTCTGAAGTGCCTTGGGGCGTTTTATTACGTTAAAGGTGCGATAAAAATACAAGTTGTTGTGGTTGTTGGACATGTTTTATATCCTTTTTTAAATATAGGGATCACATTAGTTATCTGCCAGTCTTCGAGCACTATTCCCTTTTTAACGAATTTTTAAATGTTAGAATTAGAATTAGAATTAGAACATTACAGCGCAGTACAGGCCCTTCAGCCCTCGATGCTGCGCCGACCTGTGAAACCATCTGACCTACACTATTCCATTTTCATCCATATGTCTATCCAATGACCACTTAAATGCCCTTAAAGTTGGCGAGTTTACTACTGTTGCAGGCAGGGCGTTTCACGCCCCTACTACTCTCTGAGTAAAGAAACTACCTCTGACATCTGTCCTATATCTATCACCCCTCAACTTAAAGCTGTGTCCCCTCGTGTTTGCCATCACCATCCGAGGAAAAAGACTCTCACTATCCACCCTATCTAACCCTCTGATTATCTTATATGTCTCTATTAAGTCACCTCTCCTCCTCCTTCTCTCCAACGAAAACAACCTCAAGTCCCTCAGCCTTTCCTCGTAAGACCTTCCCACCATACCAGGCAACATCCTAGTAAATCTCCTCTGCACCCTTTCCATAGCTTCCACATCCTTCCTATAATGCGGTGACCAGAACTGCACGCAATACTCCAGGTGCGGTCTCACCAGAGTTTTGTACAGCTGCAGCATGACCTCGTGGCTCCGAAACTCGATCCCCCTACTAATAAAAGCTAACACACCATATGCCTTCTTAACAGCCCTATTAACTTGGGTAGCAACCTTCAGGGATTTATGCACCTGGACACCAAGATCTCTCTGTTCATCTACACTACCAAGAATCTTCCCATTAGCCCAGTACTCTGCATTCCTATTACTCCTTCCAAAGTGAATCACCTCGCACTTTTCCGCATTAAACTCCATTTGCCATCTCTCAGCCCAGCTCTGCAGCCTATCTATGTCCCTCTGTACCCGACAACATTCTTCGGCACTATCCACAACTCCACCGACCTTCGTGTCATCCGCAAATTTACTAACCCACCCTTCTACACCCTCTTCCAGGTCATTTATAAAAATGACTAACAGCAGTGGCCCCAAAACAGATCCTTGCGGTACACCACTAGTAACTAAACTCCAGGATGAACATTTGCCATCAACCACCACCCTCTGTCTTCTTTCAGCTAGCCAATTTCTGATCCAAAGCTCTAAATCACCTTCAACCCCATACTTCCGTATTTTCTGCAATAGCCTACCGTGGGGAACCTTATCAAACACCTTACTGAAATCCATATACACCACATCCACTGCTTTACCCTCATCCACCTGTTTGGTCACCTTCTCGAAAAACTCAATAAGGTTTGTGAGGCACGACCTACTCTTCACAAAACCGTGCTGACTATCGCTAATGAACTCATTCTTTTCAAGATGATTATAAATCCTGTCTCTTATAACCTTTTCCAACATTTTACCCACAACCGAAGTAAGGCTCACAGGTCTATAATTACCCGGGCTGTCTCTACTCCCCTTCTTGAACAAGGGGACAACATTTGCTATCCGCCAGTCTTCCGGCACTATTCCTGTCGACAATGACGACATAAAGATCAAGGACAAAGGCTCTGCAATCTCCTCCCTAGCTTCCCAGAGAATCCTAGGATAAATCCCATCTGGCCCAGGGGACTTATCTATTTTCACACTTTCCAAAATTGATAACACCTCCTCCTTGTGAACCTCAATCCCATCTAGCCTAGTAGCCTGAATCTCAGTATTCTCCTCGACAACATTTTCTTTCTCTACTGTAAATACTGACGCAAAATATTCATTTAACACTTCCCCTACCTCCTCTGATTCCACACACAACTTCCCACTACTATCCTTGATTGGCCCTAATCTAACTCTAGTCATTCTTTTATTCCTGATATACCTATAGAAAGCCTTAGGGTTTTCCCTGATCCTATCCGCCAATGACTTCTCGTGTCCTCTCCTTGCTCTTCTTAGCTCTCCCTTTAGATCCTTCCTGGCTAGCTTGTAACTCTCAAGCGCCCTAACTGAGCCTTCACGTCTCATCCTAACATAAGCCTTCTTCTTCCTCTTGACAAGCGCTTCAACTTCTTTAGTAAACCACGGCTCCCTTGCTCGACAACTTCCTCCCTGCCTCACAGGTACATGTATGTAATAGTGCCTCTGCTATCTCTTCCCTAACCTATTTTAATATATGTGGATTATCCTCCCTAAATTTGATTAGTTTATCAATATTCTTCCACTCATTTCTGTTCATATGTCTTTATATCTTTTCTGATCTCTTCTAGTGTCATGTTCACTATGTAGCGTCCATGGTAAATACAGAGGCAAAGTAAATATTTGATATTTCTGCTGTCATTATCTGTGAGTTTATTATGTGGATCTTTTTGTGGCCCTCTTGCTTCCCTGATGTTTCTTCTGTTCTTTATACGTCTATAGAATACTATTTATTTTTCTATTCTTTGATTATTTATTTCTTCTCTTTACCTTCCCAATTGTTTCCTTTGACTTCTTTCCTAATCTTTTCATATTCCCTTATGTAATTCTCTTCATTGTTGCCTCTGTACCTTATCCTTTATTTTTAATCTTGCCCTTATTTCTTTATTCATTGATGGTGTGTCATTACAGGCTGGTTGCTTTTTAGTGAGATATATTTTTCCTGAACTCTATTGATCACTGTTTAAATGTTTCCCGCTGCTATTCTATTTCCTTGATTGTCTGTAATTTTTTTTTCCAGTTTATTTTCCCTAATCCCATTCTCATCCCCTTAAAATCAGCTTATTGACAATTTATTACTTTGGTCTTTGTCTTAATAATGTCCTTCCTAATCTTTATCTTAAACCTTATTATGTTGTCATCGCTATTGCTTCGATGTTATCCTACATTTACCTCTCTCATCTGTTCTGGTTCATTTCCCATTATGAGATCCAGCAGTGCTTCCTCTGTAGTTGTTTTTTTAATATATTAGATAATCATGAAGTCCTGCACACATTGGGCTGAATTTTGTATGAAGGCCAAAGATCCTAGCAGCAGCATGGAAAACAGGTGCTGCTTCTGCTTAAAGCGTGATGCAGCTGACCGAACGTGATCACATTTTGGCTGGCCAGTTAACTCAGAGGAGGCGTGAGGCCCGTCACACTGAAGACCGGAGACGGGAAATGAGGTGCCAATAGCGGTATCAGCTAACTGAATGGCAGGTTTTGGTGCCATATTTATATGGCTGCCAGCCCTGCATGCATTGCTGCCTATTTTAAAGGATTGACTGACCTCCTGTGCAGAAGACACCGAAAGAGCTGAACAAGAGCCTGCTGCAACCATAGCAGAGGGAAGACCTCTGGAGTTCCTCTTCCCAAGAGATGGGAAGAAGAGATTGCCCCGCCTGACCAATCAAGCCTGGACAGAGATTGCAGAGGAGGTTAGCAGCAGTGGGGTTACCCACCACAACACCCACCCCCCCCAATGACCATGGATGTAGTGCACAAATGGATCAGTGACATCCTTCACTCCGCCAAGGTGAGTTCTTCATTCTGCTTTCCTTTTTGGGTATTGCATATGGCAATGCAAGAGGATACACTAGGTGGGGAGGGAGTGACCACCCAGTTGATGGCAAGGGAGTCAAGCAGCAGCATATCCTTTCAGAGGCATAGCTGCATCTTGGCGAAAGGCGACTATCTGTCTTTGTTGACCCCCACCAGGTCCCTCGAGAGTGGATGTTGTGAAGGAGGCATTCATGAGCCCCCATCATGGACCAAAGGGCTTTCACCAGCATAGTTGCTGTGCTAGTCTTCGTGGGGAAACTAACAGTGTTCCTTCTTCTGCTTGCTGGAGAAATGGGCACACAACAATAAAGAGAGGGACAAGACTGGTGGAGGACTCCCAGACCTGCATATCCTGACTCCAATAGAAGAGAAGGCTCTGGAACTGGCTGGGTCTCAAAGCTGTTGATCCATTGCTGATGACGAAACAGAGTTGTCATCACAGGAGAGAGTGAACAAGGGTGTTCTGGCCCACAGATGAGGCACAGTGCTCATGTGTCCACACGAGACACATAGACTTCCACATCAGGCATGGTAGAGATGAGTTATTGGGAAGCCCTTAATACCTCAATGTTTGTGTGTTCTCATGCAGGTCTTGGTCATCCTGAAGTATGCACAGCTGGAGAGAGACTGGAAGGTGGGGGGGGGGTGGGGGCAGGGTGAGGGGGCAGCACTCCACCTCTGAGGAGGAGGAGGAGAGACCCTCAAAGGGTACAGGGTCCCCTCGTTTCCCCACACCCTCCACCAGCGCAGATACTCCTATGCCAATCGGTATGCATTTGTGATTAGATTCAGATTCACAAGCTGGTGAACACATCACAGATACACCCAAGCAGTTGATGGAGGCTGTAACACTGGCAGGGGGAAGGCTATGGGAGGGCAGGCCCATGCTGAGCCCAGGCTGGTAACATGCCTCTGGAGTCATGAGCAACATGCCAGCTGCTGGAGGTGCAGCAAGAGGTAAGGGAACATCTGGCAGAGCTGCCAGAAGCTATGCACACCCATGTGCGGACGATGGAGCAGTCCATCCAGGTCATGAGTGCTGCCATGTCTCAGGTATGTGTGTTCATGGCTTCCTCATTCGAGAGGTTGGCAACCCTCATGCAGATCCAGCCCCAGCAAACCTCTCAGTGGATGCCAGAGTTGCACGCAGATCTCATGCCATTGCCTTGTCCATGAGCGCTCTGCAGCAGTGGCAAGGTGAGAATGGGACAAGGCTCCTGGAGTCTCCACCAGGTGCTCATCCTTTTCAGGTGAGCAAGGAAAAGCAAGTGTGCCTTGCAAGGGAGGAAGAGGGGCTGCCATCTGCCCTGGGGTCTCCTCTCAGGGCACTCTGAGTGTGGACAGATGCTCCTCAGCACCTTCAGTAGCTGCAATGACAGAGGAGGGTCCTGCACCTGTGCAGGAGCCCCTCAGCAATCCGGGGCCCTCCAGGCCTCAGGCAGCCAGAGGACGGCTGTCAAGGCCATCCCAAGCCACGGATAGCCTGATCAGTAGTCTGCCTCCAGCTGAGCAGCAAGCGCAGAGATGGTACCTCATAGGAGCACACGTAAGCAAGTTAAGAAGCCAATGGACCTCTCCACCTCACTGTCCAGGTCGGTTCGATAGCATACATAGTCACTGGTCCTCTTGAACAGGGCATTGGTCACCTTCTTGATGCACCAATGGGCCTCAGCCTGTGAGATCCCATACATGTCCCCTGTAGATCCCTGGAAAGATCTGGAGGTGTATAAGTTGAAAGCCACAGTGATCTTCAGAGCCACTAGCATTGGCTGTCCCCCAACCCCCATGGATCTCAGCTCGTCCTGCAGCATGGCGCAGAGATTAGTGACTGCCTCCCTGGAGAGCCTCAGTCTGCTGACACTGCCACTCAGACATCTGGAGATAACTGAGCCATGTGCAGTAGCCTATGTCCTGGGGATAGGCCCTTCCTCACGCAAGACACTGTTGGCGATCCCTTGTGCCCTTCTTCAGCATGCCTACCTGGAGGCTGGTCTGCTTGCTGCTCCTGACATTCCTACTGTCTCCCCACTGGTGCCCAGAACCTCCTCCCTCTGCGCTGCTCCTCCTCCTCCTCCTCCTTAGGGAGGGGTCATGAAGACTTGTTGGATTACGCCCGTGGCAGATGGGCTGTCTCCTAGTCCTGCGGATTCTTTCCAGCCCACCTCCCCCCCAAACCTTTCCCTGGCTAGCACCTTGGCAGCAAGTGCCACAGCCCCTCTGTGACCCTTGCAGCACGCCCCCTCCTTTAGTACTGGCAGCTTTACATGCCCCCTATGTTTGTGTTGGTACTTTTACATGCCTTCCAGCAATTCCGTACATTCCCCACTCTCCCTTCCACTGCACATGGGCTCTCCAGATGGCTGGTTGGCAGAGGCAGCACTAAACTCTCGCCTCCTTGCCACTTCATTTAATCAAGTGGGGCTGTGAAGCCGAGTGGTTCCCATGCGCCATTGGTAGTGGTAGAAGTGTGGAACTGCAGCAGTAACTGCACGCAGGCAAGGGGTGTCCGACATGCATAGTGGATTTATTATAGATTTCACCGTTGGTTCTTTGCAGATTATACTTGTATTCAGGGTCTAAGACTTTTGGGTACATTAGGGTAAACAACTCATTAACAGATTTGTTGCTGAAGGAACAGTTAGAGCATAGAGGAGCAGTGGATGAGAGGCTAGTTATGCACTGGGAATGGCTAAACTATATGTGGTCCATATAGATATTGCTTGGGCAGTGACATGTCAGGGCCTTTGTGCCCATCTCTTGATCCCAGGCTGTCTTGGCTGTGAGAGGGGAAGAAGAAATGAGGGGCGGAATATTCAGGATCAGAGGCAAGGAAGGAAGGGGACTGATGACTTTGAGGTCCAGTTGTCGGATGAAGGGATAGGCCTTTGCTTTTCCTGGTACACTTTTTAAGGCCATGGATGAAGTACTGCATACTGCTAATGTTTCATGGTTCTCTGATGCAATCCTTCAGAGGTTGGCTCCTGAGATGCAATCAAGGTTCTGCTCCAGGTCTGACTTCATCGTATCTTTGATAAAAATGTCCTCAATTACTCAGTGAATAAATGCATCAAGTGCGGTGCTGCTAAGGCGTTCAGACCAGAAGGTTTCAGGCTGGATGTCTACTTTTTGCTAAGTTAGTTCTCAGCTGTGGCAGTCTCATGGTCCTCACTACCTTGTACAGGAAGGAAAAATATTGGTCAGGTTCTTTGCTCATGATTGCTATCCAGTGCCCCGACTCAAAGGAGTACAGGATGAGAGCTACAGTCATTCTAATACCAGATGCAGCAACCTATCATATATTTCAATTATATTTTTTCCCATGAGGCCTTTCTTTGATCAGGGAAGGCTCATATATTCTTTCGCATGATCCCTGTTTAAAATACATTAAATTCCTTTTTCCCAACTTTTAATTTTAACAGACGGACGATTAAAGTAGTTAATTGGATAGATAGAGAGAAGTTATTTACTCTAGTGGGAGAATCCAGAACAAGAGGACAAAACCTTAAAATTAGAGCTAGGCTGGTCAGGGGTGAAGTCAAGAAGCACATTTTCACACAAAGGGTAGAGGAAATCTGGAACTCTCTCCCCAAAAAGCTGTTGAGGTGGGGGTCAATTAAAACTTACTTTTTTTTATTAATTCACGGGATGTGCGCATCACTGGTAAGGCCAGCATTTATTGCTCATTCTTAGTTGCCCTCACTGCTGGTGAGCTGCCTTCATGAATACAATTGAGTGCCTTGCTATGGCATTTCAAAGGACAGTTATGAGTCAAGCACATTATTGTGGGCCTAAAGCCACATATAGGCCAGACCAGGTAAGGATGGTAGATTTCCTTCCCTAAAGGGTGATTTAACCAGATGGGTGTTTATGACAATCTGGTAGTTTCATGGTCACAATTACTAAATTTTTATTCTAGATTTTACTTAATTAATGGAATTTAAATTCCCCAGCTGTTGTGGTGGGATTTGAACTCATGTCTCCAGGTCATTAGTTCAGGCCTCTGAATTACTAGTCCTGTAGCATAACTAGTATGCTACTTTTCCCCTAGGGAGGGAGAAAAACAGTGATAGATTTTTGATAGATAAGGAAATTAAGGGTTACGGAACCAAACCAGTTAAATGGTCTTAAGGTACAGATAGGCCATGATCTAACTGAATGGTGGAACAGGCTTGAGGGTTGAATGGCCTCCTCCGATTCTTATGTTCCTGGAAAATTGTGGGCCAGTGAGGGTGGAAGTGGAAATCTGAGAAGTTCCTGTGTGTGACATTGCTGGAAATGAGTTAATATCAGCTGACCTTCAGTAATTAATGCAGAGTTGTTTGAAGCTTGCACACTTCTGGCATACACCAGGAGCATAGAGGCAAAATTTTCACCAGCTATTGTTTCGTCTCCTGCACTATTGAGCTCAGTAACATCCAAACCAGTTGTTGTGTTAGTTGCAGAGCTTCTGCTGGAAAATTGGAGGGTCCCTATGTGATAATACTGTTTCTGTGTCTAGGGTTTTGAATGAGATACATGAACGACAGCTGCAGGAACAGAAATGGAGGGAAGAATTGGAGAGGCTGCGAGAGGAAGAGGAACTGAAGAAAAAATCCAAACGGGCAAGAAAAGATCTGAGTATCAAGGATGATACAAAGAAGTTGCAGATAAGTGCAAGGATGGTACGAAAAGAGGGTAGTTGGAAAAGCTGAGAATAGAGAAACATACATACCTTCATTAACTTGAAAAGTGTTCTGTGTGCTATTAATCTTTTAAGATTTGAGATCAGGACAAGGAAAAATAGTGAATGCCTCTTGCCGATGGCAGCTAGCTGGAGATGGACCATTGGATGTAACCTAGATAGGCTGGTGCTGTTGAGTGTCTGTGCAACTCAACATTTAGATATCCTCATTGACTTCTTCCCTTCCCCTTCCACCTTTATCTTTTTCCCAGAGAGATTAAAAGGAACAACCCCATAATGATTTTTTTTTGCATCCTGGGTCTCTATCAATAACCCTATTAAAAATTAGGCATTAATAATTACAATTGCCATTATTTTCATGTGAATCTTTGTTACTTTTTATTGTTGAATATTGTATTTTAAATGTTGAGCCCTTTCACTGTTTCAGTGGGTAAAGTACCCTTCCATGTGGCATTCTACCATATATGCCAGTCAGTCACAGGTTTGATCCTTGGACTGTGCTGACTTCATGTGCTGAATTTTTGGGCTCTGCAGATGTCGGGAACAGAAGCTGATGGGGCCTGAAAATTACAAGACGGCTGGCGTCAGCGTCAGGCGATGGGGGCTCAGGGTCCAGGAAGGCTGGGCTGCCAGCACTCCTGGCAGGCCTACAGGCCCTCCTGCCTGTTGGGGGGTACAGCCAAAGGTCACCCTGGGGAAGGGCTTCCCCCTCCCCCATCCCCACAAAGTGGTGGCCTGGCTGCTTTTTTTGTGTTTTCTAATTAAAGTTTTTAAAAAGCAGCTGAGAAGGCACATTCCTGTTGAAGCACCCTCCAAATTATTTACCTGTACTGCAGCTGGGTGCTTTCCTGAAGCTGTAAGGCCTCTGATTGGCTCTCTAGTTTTGAGAGCCTGCACGCCACACTTAATTAGACATAAAACCTGTCTCCATGCTAATTAAGGGCTCACTCACATGAAAATCTAGACTATAATCAGTTTCCCACCAGAGATACAGGCAGGTTTGGGAGCCAAAAATAGTCCCAAGTCCTCTTTTTTAACTAGGTGGGGAAAATTCAGCTCCATATTTCTCAACTGAGGCAGCAGTTGGATTGGGCTAAGGAGATGAACACCTATCAGGATATCCGCTGCTGACTGCTGGTCACTTCAGGAGGAAGGCACACCACTGGGAATCTCAGATGATATCAGGATCAGCAGTGATGCCCCCTTGATCAAGCCTCCTGGTAACATTTGTTGCATCAATTCACTCAGGAACAATAGCTAGTTGGGTGAGTTACTGGAGAGTGGTGGGTTCCTCAGGTAAAGTCAGCAGCTCAGGAAATAAGCAATGAATTGGAGCAACAGGAAAAAAAAAATCAGTGCTTGGAATTTCAGTTCCTTGGGTTTATGATATGCAGTTACACTCCTTGAGTTTAAAGTTCTGGAATTATATTCCTTGGGTTTATATCTGCAGATACTTTCCATGTGGCTAAAGTTCTGGAATTACATTCTTTGGGTTTCAAGTTCCTGAATTATATTCCTTCAGTTTAAAGTCCTGGAATTATATTCCTTCAGTTTAAAGTTCTGGAATAACATTCCTTGGGTTTAAAATTCTGGAATTACATTCCTGTGTTCAACCAAAATGCACATTTGTAACAGTGGTTGTCAGATTCCTAGCCTGCTACTCTGACGTGGGCTTGAGGCCTAGGAAATGTTTTAGAAGTAAGGCAACTTTGTCATCTTCTGCCCCTAAAGGAGCAAAGCAGCACCTCCTTCGTAATCTTCAATCCCTTCTGGGATTGGTAGCTTTCTCTTGTGAAGTCTTGTGACTTTCCTCAAGGGGATCGATGTCAGCTGTTAGGTTTTGCCGTTTCTGCCGGGTCTGTCAGGTATCTTTATGGGTTGAATTCCTGGGGTAGCACAGGAAACACCTCAGACTGCATCCAAAGCCACTGCTGAATGAACTAGCCTGCTTCCCACTGACCAGTTTTTGGGTTGGAGCTGAAAGGGAGAGGAATTCCAGTGGATCTGGGTTCAGCCCCAAATTCCTGCCCTCCAAAAGCAAATCAAATTGCTTGGCCAATTGTGGAGTATTGATTTAAATATTAAAAAATCAAATATCCCAATACTTCCCTTTCTGCAAGTGCAGGAGGTGCAGTCATGGCAAATGTTATGTACTGGGAGAAGGAAGGTCATTCCCAAGCCTTTGGGATTAGCAACTCACCAAATCTCCTTGGACACCACCTTCCAAACCCATGACATCCACCACCTAAAAGTACAAGGGCAGCAGGTGCTTGGGAACACCAAGCCACACACCATCCTGACTTGGAACTATATTGCTGTTTCTTTACTTTTGCTGGGTCAAAAACCTGGAACTCCCTCCCTAACAGCACTGTGGGTGCACCTATACCACACAGACTGCAGCGGTTCATGAAGGTGGCTCACCACCACCTTCTGAAGGGCTACTAGGAATGGGCAACAAATACTGGCCTAGCCAGCAATGCTCACATCCCATGAAAGAATAAAAAAATGAAAATGTCGCTTTTGTTATGTATTTTTCTACAGAGCATGAATGTTTCAACAGTGAAGTCTGATATCCCTGAAGGAAAAGGCACCATTGCCGATCATTATGATTCATTTCACACAGATCGTGGTGAAACAGAGGAAGGACAGAGAAAGAAAAAGGGCCGAAGCAATCATGCAATAATGGATAGGTCTGATTCAATCCAAGAGGATGTGCTATTTAAAAGCCAGGAAAAACTGCTTTTCCAAAGATTTCAAAGGTATGAGCGCAATCAGAAGAAAATTTCTCAAATTCTGGAATTCTGGGATAGAACGCGTGGAACCATTGTCCTCCCAGCATTGGATGATAGCCAAAGCATGGGAGATGAACATTCTGCAGAACGGCCTGCGCCCTCAGGAAAAAAGGGTAAAAAAGATCGACATGACAGAGCCGAGAAAGAGAGAGCCGAGAAGGACCGCTTGGAGCGAGAAAAGGCTGAAAAAGAAAGATTGGGAAAGCTGAGAGAGGAGAAAAGTGTCACATCTCCACAGTCTGATGTCATAGCTGATGGCGACAGCAGGGAAAGTACAGAGAAAGAAGTTGGTTTGGGAGTGCCACAGATCAAGCTGCCTGTGGCTGACCCAGAGGACTGCTATGGGAAAATTGTTCTGGACAGTGGGAAAGTACCATCAGTTGAAGAGGTAAAGATACAAGCAGTAATTATATATAGCATAAAACCATGTTTAATAAATCACTAACATTCTGGGACTTCTTCAAATCTGCTTTTACACTGGACCGGCATAATTGTTCCAAATCTCCACAGCACGGTCCCTTTTTCTACATCTCTGTTAGGCACCAGGGGTATTCTATAGACCTCCTAATGGTGAGAGAGACATAGAGGAGCAAATCTGCAGGGAAGTCACAGAGATGTGCAAGAACTATAGAGTAGTGATACTGGGGGACTTCAATTACCCAAATATCAATTGGGATAATGTTAGAGTAAAGGGGAATGAGGAGGAAGAATTTACTTTTTACTGGCCTTCTCAACATGCCCTGCCACTTTCAAAGATTTGTCTACATATATCCTCAGATCTTTCTGTATCCCCTATAAAATTGAACCACTTTGTTAATGTTGCTTCTTTGCATTCTTCATACCAATATGTATAAGAAATAGGATCAGGAATGTCACGACAACCATTCATTTATTTGGAAGAAAATTAAAAGTGCATTGATGCAAGGTGATCTTAAAGGAATTGTTATCCACATAATGCTGAGTGCTGAAGCTAGGCTCAATGCTCCAGGTTAGAATGGAAAACCAGAATTTCCAGTCCTGATTGCAATCAGTGACTCCTGTAGGAATGTGCACATATGAACATCGGGTGGGGACATTGATGTCCACTCTGCTGGAATAACCTGCAGATGTACACAACTGTGTAGGCTCACATATATAAATGATCAGATAGGTGACGCATCAAAGCTTGCAAGCAGCCATGAAATTCCCATCTGCAAAAGTCAACTCTTTCAGGAAAGGCAGAGCGAGATCTGGGATGGGAGGAAGGATCACTGGAAACCCCCTCAATATGATAGCAGGATCACTGGATCTGGATAGGAGTGGACAGAGTGAGAGAGAATGGCACTTTCCCCAACAGCAAGGAAGAATAGACAGTAATAACAGCAAGATTTTGAAACTTAAATATGAGTATCTTTCCTCTTCCTTTATACCTAAAGAATTTTGATGTTGCTTTCTCTTGCATAGGTTTTAGATAGTCTGGGCCAGGGCCCAAGTGGTCCCCCTATCCCGCCCCCTGCCCTGTTTGCAGTGGTGCGATATCCTGTGGAGCGAAGACCCACTTCAGGACAGGATGCACTGAGTCACTTCTTGCTTTTACCTAATCCAGAAGAAGGAAAATTGTTGTTTGAGGATAAGAAAGAACCTGAACCAGAGCCTGAAGTTGTGGTTCTGATTGTTAAGGTATGTCTGGCAGCAGAGCACAGGTCTGAGCTAAGTGAAAGAAACTACATCTAATGTTCTCCATGGCAAGTACTAAATACATTCTTGGGCCTTTTTGACAAGATGCCGGTCTCAGCCACAGCTCAGAGGATAGCATTTTCACCTGAGTTTTGGGTTCAAGCCCCACTCCAGAGATCTCAACACAAGATCTAGGCTGACCATCCCAGTGCAGTACTAAGGGAGTGCCTCACTGTCGGAGGCAATGTTCCCTCTAAATTTTCCTTGTACTGGGCGGGCCACAAACTCCTCTGAGTACTATCTTTTTGTCCATGGGCAGCTTATATTTTAAAAGTCACTTAAATTTCATGAATTTGTGAGTGGCCTGTTTATTTCAATGCATGGTATGTTCCCGATTGCTTGAAGGCCGTGCACCTTAGTGGAAATATTACTCTCCTGCCACTGGTCCCATTCTACTTCTCCTCAAAACTTCCTTTTCATCTCCACCTCTTGCAGGTCCCAATTCATCTCTCTCTAAC
Source organism: Heterodontus francisci (assembly GCF_036365525.1). NCBI lineage: Eukaryota > Metazoa > Chordata > Chondrichthyes > Heterodontiformes > Heterodontidae > Heterodontus > Heterodontus francisci. Next base: position 86,893,882 of record NC_090387.1, read on the forward strand.
AGGTCACATTAAATATCCAATCTCACACGTCCTAATCCACCTCCCCTCTAACAGATCACGTTATACTTCTACTCTCATTTATCACAATCCACCTTTCTTCTCGCATGTCCCATTCTACCTCTCCTCACACATCCCATCCTGCCTCCACTCTCACATGTCCCATTCTAAATCTTGGCTCGCTTCGCAGTTGTGGTGTCCCTCTCCTCACATCCCATTCGACCTGTTCTCATGTCCCTCCTATTCGACCTCCTCTCACTCATCCCACACCTGGACTGTTAGCCCCCCTTTCCTGACACAAGAGTTCACACTTTCAGTAGAGATTATGAAATCGAAAGGAGTGGGGAGGATGCAGAGAGCTTGAAAATATTGACAGATTATAAACAACTTTAAAAATCCATTCATCTTGTTAAACAATGAAATGAAACTCACATAGGCCCAGTCAATCTTCCATTATCCATTAACCTCGACAGTTTCAATTAACCTGCGGTTTCCAGGCTCATAAATGTGGCTCAATCAATGCTAAAAGTAGGTGTTCATTGGCCATTCTCCATATACTTGATCAATAACCCAATCTGCATCATAAACCTGCCCATCAGAAAGCATTAGGTAGTTATTGATACGAAATCCATTGATCAACTTCATCCCTGGCTGTGTGCGTTCATCTGTCCGTGACTGGCTATGACCACTGGGTTGTGACCTTTAGTTGCTGTGAGCCTTTCTGGGCCATTCGGCTCCAGGTTGAGTCCTGGCACATTGAGAGCTGCTGAATGGGGAGCAATTCCAAGTCTTACTCTGTTGACCAGCACTTTCATCCACCTCAGCCCTTCCCCTACCCTCACAGGATCATTGGCTACTGGGGAATTTTCTCCAGTCTCTCTCCATCCCACAATACTTGGCCAATGAATCTGGAGCACTCTCACCTTCTGCTCTTCTCACCACTGCTGCAGAAAAATCTAAGCACCCATGAGGCATTGTGGACCATCCACGACAGCAGAAATGCATTCCACCACAATCTGTGACCTCATGATCTGCAATATCTGTCACTCTACCATTACAATCAAACCAGGAGACCAACCCTGGTTCAGTGAGGAGTGTGAAGAGCATGCCAGGAGAAGCACCAGGTGTACCTAAAAATGAGGTACTAATCTGGTGAAGCTACAACACAAGACTGCAGCAGGTCAAGAAAGTGGTTCGTCACCACCTTCCCAAAGGGAACTAGGGCTGGACAATAAATGCTGGCCTTGCTGATGACACCCACGTCCTGTGAACAAATGAACAATAAGTTCTTTCTTTTATTTGAGTTGTGTAAGGGTCTGCAGTGTCTATCAAAATTGGTTGCACAAATCAAAACATAAAAGGAAATATTTTGTCACAGGAGGAGCCACAAGTTCAGCACAAAGGAAAATCTAAAAAAGACAAAACAGACAAAGGGGAGACAGAGCGTGACAAGCGTCGGTCCGGTGGTCACAAAAAGAGTCGCCGTGATTCCCGCTCTTCACTTCTTTTGGGTGCCCCATCACCTCAATCTGAAGCTGACCACAGCAGTGTTATGGAGGACACAACCAAAGAAGATTTCAAAGTTGTCAGGTAAGTTACATAGCCCTCATTTGCATGGAGGAGCATTTCATTTCAGATGTTTATATTGGTAGTGAGTCCTCTTTCATCCACTAAAATCTATGTTATATTGTATAACAGAAATGTCTTAGGCAGAGGGTGTCACAGTTAAATTGATTGTATCTCAACTTTTTAATTATATTTTGATTTGTTTCTTTCTCTGCTGGAGATGTTGACTTTTGCTGAGGTACAGTTTAAAAGATGACAGGAGCCTTCTGCTATCTTCTCCAAGTGGTGTTTCTCCATGTGTACTTCAGCAGTCTGTGGAGGGCATTGTGTTTCAAATAAACTGACAGAAATAATGGCAAATACAGGACCATTAGAGACATTCAAAATGCAGTTGAATGCTGAGACGGAAAATTTAAGATAGTGGAGGGTTCAATTCCATATGGTATTTTTCCATCCTAGACTTCTCGAATATGTTGAGACTGATAATAGTAGCCCTCAATGGTGCGATGATGTTTGGAAGGGTGTTTAATACTGGAAAGAACTTATCTGACTGGACTTTTAACTGCTGGTTACTCACCTTCCTCAGGAGATTAGGGATAACCCACGACCAGGAAAATAATAACTGGTCAGTATAATCCAGAGGTGGGGAACCCGCGACTCTGGAGCCACATGTGGCTCTTTAAAATCTAGGGCTGGATTTTATGATCCTGCAGCCGCTTGCAAAATGGCAGAAGTCTCACATGTGACATCAGAGGCTTCGCCGTCGCAATTACGAAGCGGGCGGCCATTTTGCATAATGCAGATGGCCGTTCCCCCCAATCACGTGGCGGGGGCAGCAATTGAGACACCATTCACTGCATCACCTGATGTTGGAGCAGTTGCTGGCGCCATCTTTAAAAGGCTGCCAGCCCTGCATATAGTCTCTCTGAGCATTGAGCAGCAATACCTCTGTTTTGAATTCAATCTCTCCATCAACAAACAAGCTGCCAGGCAACCATGTCAGATGTCAGAACAAGGGTGACCTCACAGTTCAATGATGCCTCCCTGATGTTTGTCAATTTTTAGAATCATAGAGTGAGATAGCACTGAAACAGGCCCTTCGGCCCACTGACCATCAACCACCCATTTATACTAATCCGACATTAATCCCATATTCCCTACCACATCCCCATCTTCCATCAATTCTCCTACCACCTACCTACACTAGGGTCAATTTACAATGGCCAATTTACCTATCAACCTGCAAGTCTTTGGCTGTGGGAGGAAACCAGAGCACCCGGCAGAAACCCACATGGTCACAGGCAGAACTTGCAAACTCCACACAGGCAGTACCCAGAACTGAACCTGGGTTGCTGGAGCTGTGAGGCTGCGCTACTAACCACTGCGCCACTGTGCCGCCCCCCCAAATTTTGCTCTGCAGAATGCCTGTGGTGGCTCTATAGTCTTCACAACCATACCAATATTATTTAACCTACCCTGTAATGCCCCCCACCGACAAACACAGACTATACATTTTTAGAGTTCCCCCTCTTCACACACAACCCCTTGCAGAGTTGCCCCCCCCCCCACCACCACCACGCACAATCCCCTTGCAGATTCAACATAGTGACAGTGTCCACTGCAAGCCCCCCTTCCGCTAAAAAATGACAGTGAAGTTACCTTGCTTTTCGAGGCAACGGGGACTCTTGCCTCAGTGGTGCACGCTGCCATGCCGCTGCAATCTTTCTCACAGCAGCCCATGATAATGACCCAGTGGGGCTGCGATTCCCCCTGCCCCCAATCACGTGGTGGGGGCGGTCTCTCCGGCGACGGCATCGGCTGCCTGTACGCAGGCATTGGTGCCATTTTTAAAGGGTAGCCAGCCCTGCCAGCTCAGATATATTTTTTACGTAATACTGCCCCCCACAATGTGCCAAGGAGAAATCTATCGCCCCTTTCCCACCCCCCAATAACAATTAAATTCAATATTTGCCTTCTCCCCACCCCCAAAAACACTTAACCTTCAACACTTGACCTTTCCCTCCCCAAACTGAACAGAGTGCAAATGTCAACCCTTCCCATCATCCCCTCCCCTAATGATGTAAATTTGACCCTGTCTCCGCCCACTGCACTAAAAATCATAAGCTCCCCCCCTTCCGCACCACGGTGGCATCTGCTTTCCCTGGACAGGAAGTTGAAGGTGTGTCAGTGCCGAGCCCCACTTAGAAGATCACGGCTCGAAGGTAAGATCACAGTGTATTGGATTTAAATTTATTCGTTTCCTTCATTTAAATATGATAATAAGAGTCCCATCGTCCAGCGGCAGAGCGGCCACCACAGAGCTTGGTCACCACAGAGAAGATCGGGCCAGGCACTCCCGGTGTCAGATTCTAATTTTTGAAGCTGCAGTAAAATGAATTTGTTGTTTGAATCGATGCATCTCGATATGGTGTTTATAATGTGTCATGTGTTTAAATGTAATATAAAAAACTTTAATATAACATTTAAGAAAACTCTACGAAGGAAACCAGGGTTTCGGTTATAAAGTTAACAAAAAATTGAATTCTGCCTGGCAATTGTTAGCAAAGTTCAAAAACTTTGCCGAGAAATATCCAGCTAGAAGTGAAAGAAAACATGCCGTTATGATTCTGCAGCAAAAAGTTTGATAAAGCCAAAGGCAAATATATGATTTGTGTAGCATCAAGATTCAACTTTGAAAACAAAAATAACAGTTTTTAACTATTCCTGCGATGTAGAAACTGGAGTTTTACCCAATCTATATACAATATTGAAATTACTTGAAATTCAGTAGAAATTGCAATCATTCTTACAAAAGTCAGAGAAAAGTTAAATCAAATGACTTTTTACAGCATCAGATAAGTGATGTTCCTTAGATTCTTATGAACATTTTTTCCTGTTAAGGTATGCTTATGCCTTTATTCAATTCTTTATTTTTTATTGTCTTGCAGCTCCCAATACTTTTTTATTTTAGGCAATTTGAAAACAAGGGTTGCTGATCTCTGGTACAATTGATGGTCCAGATGGCATTCTGTTAGTCCATAATTTATGTTTTTGTTCATCTGGTCTTTGAGAACTTTTCCTCCGATCTATCATTGTAATCTTTCCCACAGAGTCTCTCCATATCGCTGGATTGTGCAACCTGGTGAGGAGGTTGCATTACGAGTGCATTTTAGTTCAGTGACGTGTGGGATGTTTGATCAAACACTGAACTTTGAACTCCTGGAAACACGAAGATGTTACAAATTGTACTGCAGAGGAATCTGTTCGTTCCCAGATATAAGCAAAGATCCCAGGTAGGTTTCTAAGTTAATGGAGCATATGTATTACAGGGGTAGTAATCATGAACTGTGGGACAGTGTAAAGCGTGGCTACCCGACCTGAACCTGACCAGACCCGACGAAATGTCGGGTCGGGTCTCTTTTCCGGGTCCAGCATGTGGGCTCGGCTCGGGTCGGGCTGGACGTGGAAAGTGCTGCCTTGCTCCGGGAAGAATCTTCAAATGAGCATTCAGGACGTCAAGATGCGAAACGTGCAGTCTGGACTCCGCACTCTGCAGTAAAGCCTGGCTACCTGACCAAACATGTGTCGGGTTCGGGTCGGATCGGGTATTTAAAAAAATTAAAGGACTCAGGCCCAGTTCAAGTTTGGGTTGGCTGTTGTCGGGTTGGGCCTGGTTCGGGTTTTAATTTTATACCGGAGCCAGGCTTTAGGACACTGGGCATGCCTATATGATAATAATTATACGTATTAATTGCTTTATGGGGTAACTTTCTTGAATTATAAGTATTTGGAAACCTTTTCTTGTTTGGGAGGCATTAGAGTGACGTTTTTAATGATATCAGGCACAGGTGGTGCAAGAAATTGTTCCACTGTGATTTATTATGTTGTATATTTGTAAATAAATTAACTTGCCCAATTGTAGCATTGTTGACAATGTTATAACCAGTTGAGAAAGGTGTCTAGGGTTCCCTCTCAGCCTTCACCTGGTCTTACCATAACAGGGTTTATTTCAAACACATCGTATTTTTAGCTCCCCCTTGGTGAATCCTTGATCATCGCTTTCCAATTATAAGGCACAGGCACATCGTGAATATTGATACCCACTCCTGAAAATTAGGACAACCCAATTTCTAAGCTATAAATCCTGATTCTAACTTGGGGCAGGAATCAAGTATCAGTGGAGGCAGCGGCAGTCAGCATGAAGCACTGGGTGATTTCCCAGTCTAAGTAAGTATCCATTCAATAAAGCCAATGAAGTACTTCTGAATTGTTGTCAATCTCAACTGGAGTGTACAACCAGCACAATCATTTCTAAAGCTGCAATGAAGCTTAGACTGCTTCCAGTGTGGTCTCCAGAAATTTGGCTGGAGATGTGAGTACAAAATCTGGGCTGTTATTCTAGTGCAGTACCTAGGGAGTTCTGCACTGTTGGAGGTTCTGTCTTTCAGAAGAAATATTAAACTGAGTCCCCATCTGGCCACTCAGTTACACACAAAAGATCCCATAGCACTGTTTTACTGGTCAATATTTATCCCTCAACCAACACCACTAAAAACAAATTATCCGGTCATTGTCACATTCCTGTTTGTGTAGTTTTACTGTGTGTAAATTAGCTGCCACATTTTCTATATTACAACAGTGACTCCACTTTAAAAATAGGCCATTGGCTGTAAAATGCAATGCGCTGTCCTGATGCTGTCAAAGATGCTATATAAATGCAAATATTTTTTATGGGGACAAAGGAGAGGGAGAACTTGGTGAGGGAGAGATAGAGGAATAAGCAAGCTGGCTAAAAACTTACCAAGATAAATCAAAGAAGTCACCAGAAATGAAAACAAAGCAAGTTAAGCACAATAACAAAACTTTTTTGTACAGTGAAAGAATTGTTATTTCCTAAAGGATAAAAATGGTGGAACAATTGTCAATGGAGGGAAAATAATAGAATTGCTTAATGATTATTTTTACAAAGTCATCACAAGGGAGAAAAATACTGTCTTGTAAATGGTCTGACATTGTCAAAATAACAGGAGAAGCTTCGTACAACGAATGATAGTATTGCATGGTGTAATTTCCAGGCTGCAGTAGCTAAATGTAATCTCCTTAAAGAGCGAGCCTTAATGACTGCTTGCTAGGATCTCTGCCCTGTATAGTTATCTGTCTTTTTATTTCCCAGGGTTGTCTTTCGACATTGCATGAAGAACTTGAAGGAGGAGGAAATCCCGAGGAAGAAGTACATCATGAGCACAGGGGTATTTCAGTTTGGCCCACTGCTCTGTGGACTAACAAGGGAAAGGCAAGTAATGGCGTGAAGCAATATAATGGTTAATCAGTATGCAGCTAGGAGCTAGGGTTGCCACCCCTCCAGGATTGCTCTGAAGTCTCTAGGAAATAAAGATTAATCTCCCGAGCACTGCTGCAAGTAACCCAGGGTAAAAAAAAACAGAAGCGTTAGGAAAATGAGGTTTTTTTTAATTTTCTTTGAACATTTTTGTTTATTATTTATAAAAATATTAGAGATGGGGAGAAAAGCTATTTGACTGGGCGAGGCATTTGAAGGCAGGAGATCATGTGATGAAACTTCCAAAAACACCAGAGTTGGCAACTGATCCATATTGTGTTGACGTTTATCATTACTGCAAGATAAAATGGTTTCCTGTTTTTAACCTCTGTATTTGTGTAACTTGTGGAGCACTGGGGCCGAAGAGATATTTTTTAACTTATATACCTCTGTAGTTTGCACTGTTATTTTCCTGGGACATACATCACTTCTTGGCCAAGCTGCCTGACTACACTTGCTGCCTACCAACAGTCCCATTGTGAGCTGACCTCAATGTCCCTGGCATGGGATAATGCTGGGCACATAATTTGGAACAGTAACTGGCGTTACAGAAGCTAATCGCCCTCCTTGAGGTGTATGTTGTGCTGCCAGCCGCTTCTGGCACAGCTTTGCAGCACACCACCTTCAGGAGAGCACTTGTGCAGGAGTCTGTGCAAGCACCAGAAGCAACTGAATGCATGCTACAATGATGTCATACAGCCCAACTGGCTGATGTAATGCCCATTTACCAAATTTGGGCTCCACAAGTCCATTGGATGAATTCGCTTGTCACTCACAAAAGATTAAGCTTTCAGCTTAACACTAGTGTTACTTAGAGGGCCAGGCACCTAACTTGCAGGTAAGGTAATTTTGAAGAATTTATGCTAATGCAAAGTGCCTGAAGTTACTCTGGAGTATTTTTCGAGGTGTTGTGGTGAGTTCCTGCATTTGACATGGAGTGCTGCTGCAACCTCTCAGGGAGCACGTGACCTGTCCACACAAAAGCTGCAACATGTATGGGGGCTGCAGCTGAAATTTCTGTGGGTCTGCAGCAGGACAGGAGTAGAGACTGGGGAGAGGTCACCCTCTGCAAGATACCCTTTACCAGCTTGGAACCAGACTCCTCTATGTTCCTTGACAGTGGCAGGAGGCTGTCTCGCAGGCCAGCCAATGCACCCAGCATTTCGGTGTGCATTCCCATCAGTGATCTGCTGTATGCTACCCCATTAAGGTCCTCATCTGAGTCGCCTGTAGCAGAACCTGACTGAGACCTTGCCGTCCGGTGAGCTGGCAAATGAACGATCCTTTACCTCTGACCTGGCTGCAGCCCACTTGTGCCGGATGACTCACCACATGCAGATCTCAATTCTATACTAGGCTCTAAGGTGCATGTAGTGCCAGCATTTAAGCTGGTGACTGCGTCTGTCAGATCTGGTGACAGGGCCTGTTCATAAGTGGTGTTGTGTTGCTCTCTCCTCCTCCTGGGGTGACTATGGCTGGGCACATGGAAATTCTTGAGTGTCTGAAAGCAGAAAATCAGAATGCCTTCTCAGGCAGCCCCATGATGCTGAGAACTATCTCCTTCTTAGGGCTGAGAAGATGCAGATGTCCTTGCCCCCCATCGATTGTGCCACCTTGTCCTGCAGGAGAGAAGGAAGAATGTGGTGGTGGTGTTGTACATTGTATGGATGATGTGCCTGCCAATAGTTGAATAGCTGGATGTATGTGGAAGGTGGCTAGAGGTGAGTGTGAGGCTAGCAACATTAGTAAGTGTGTAAGGGTGAAGTAGAGTATTTGGATGTTATGTGCGAGTTCTGAGCGCTAGGGACTGCTGCTGGCTAACTAATGGGGATGTGGTGCATTGAGCAGCATGAGAGGCTGGTGAACTGTTAGGTATGAGATGTCATGTGAAGATGCATTTGCTGACCTTGACTGCCAGATGAAGCCTTAGACTTCTTGTGGCACTGTTGCCAGGTCCTCAGGTCCAGATGCCAGGAATTGGCATCCCTGGCCACCTGCACCCAGTCCCTTCTGAGGGTTATCCTTGAGGTTTTCCTGGTCCTCCATGGAAATATGGGGTCTTTGCTCCTCATCCTTCACTCTAAGGCTTTCAGTGCCATATCCGTGATCCTGGAGCCCCCTCTCTGCTCTGGCGTTCCATTTTCTTTCTTTAGAATTGCAGCAATAGTATTCAGCAACAACCTCCTGTGAGTCAGTGCAGCTTCCCTTTAAGAGGTCAGATTGTCTTTCAGAACAGGAGACTGGCTGCTCCACCTGCCATCAGCACAACACTGCTAGGCTCCCTAATACCTAATTCTTTTCTAACCTTTGCCAGTTCTGATCAAAGGTCACAGACCTGAAAAGTTAACTTTGCTTCTCTCTCCACAGATGCTGCCAGACCTGCTGAGTATTTCCAGCACTTTTTGTTTTTGTTTCTGCTAGGCCTCCTGCTGAGTGCAGAAGCAGCTAGCAGCATGGGAGCTGCTCAGCACAATGCTACGATCAGGTAAATGAGATGGCAGCACCAAATTTGTGTGCTGTCCACCTGCACCGGACCTGGTCCGGGCAGGTCACAAATCATGCCCCCATGACAAAATAATGGCACAATCCAATTTTTAGCTCTCTTCCTCTAATTTCTTCTCCCTTCAGATGGTAGGTGCCTGGCTAATTCTGTTTGCCACCTTCATGTGATGCATGGTGTAGGTTGGAAACTCAACAGTGTGTAGCAAATGGTGCTAAATCCAAGTACATCAGGACACAAACATTTCTGAGGCACTTCACCATCTTGATAGACCTATTTGTTGTGGGACGACCTTAAGAGGACCACCTTAAGAGCTGTAAGTGAAGGTCACTGGAGGAAGTGATGTTGCATCATGCATGACGAGGGAGATCTGGTTGTAGCCTGACAGAGTGAGAAGTGTATTAGTGTGACTCCTGCAGTAGCTGTATGTGTATCTATGTTATAGTTATAATAAAACCCACATTTTCTTTGGATTTTAATTGTAGTCCTAAGAGTCTTAGAATAGTTTGCATACCAAAGAAACAAATAATATTACATGGTGGAAATATTTGGGATATATTTTTTCTGAGGACCACACCAAGAGCAAACAAAGAACAGCTAATTGTTGACCTGAAGTGGCTGAAGATTCAGGCAGAAAGCAGTTGGCAGGAGATCCCACAACAGTGTAGTGAGCTAGGCTGCAGTCAGGACCCCAGGAGGTGTTGAAACTCTGTGAGCACAGCAGGCAGTTTGCCAGGAGATCTGAGCTTTCAACTAATCAGGCAGTGGGTCAGAAAAATTTGAAAAGTAGTACAGCCATAACTGCTTTAGTTTTTCCGGTTTTTTTTGCTTCGTGGGCAGGGCGTAAGCCAAGAAGAGTAGGAAGTGCTCAACAGCGCCACTGGAGGTCCAGCACAAAAAGAAAGGCTGGTTGTGGCAGCTACCAGTACTTTAAAAAATTCTCTGGTTTAAAAAAAATCAAACAAGCGATGTAAACCAAGAACTGCTCTCTCAATTTAAAAAAATCAAGTTGTGTTAACAAAGCAGCTGTAGTCTCTCATTCTTAAAAGGGGCAGGACTGAAAGAAACAGAAAACTGTACCTGTGAGACAAAAAAACCTGAGAAAAGTCTTATATCTGGAAAAAACAAAATCATCCAGAAAATGGCTTTCAGGTATCCAGTTATCGACTGGTAGGTAGCAGACATAGTGTCTGAATTTAAACTGGTTCAACAATGAATGAGACTGTGTTTCCTGGATCAAGAAGTGAGTGAACAAGAGAAACAAGCTGTGAAACTCAGGCTCGCCGTGGGCAACGAGGGCCTGCAGCAGATCAATATATCAGATGTCAGCTGAGGATCAGAAGGAACCAAGCAAGCTATGGACATTCCTGGACGAGCAACTGAAGGTAAAGATCAATTTCAGAGTACATAGGCTTGAGTGTATGACCTACGGGCAAAGGCAAGATGAGACCATTGACCAGTTTGTTGCAAGGTGCTGACAAAAAGCTCAAGAATGCAACTTCGCAGATATTGAATTGTCAGAATGGATAATAGAGGCCTTTCAAAAAGACCTGCTAGAAGAAAAGAAAGGACACGCCATAGATGTACTACTCAATGATGGAAGGAAATTTGAAGCCATCGTAGCTGGGCACCAACAGTCACAGGCATTGCGGGTGGCTACAACAATTGGTATGGTAACCAAGGCTGAGAAGTCAGCTAAGCCTTGAGGCAAATGTGGCCTGACTCACCCAATTCACAGTTGTCCGGCATACCAGGACCTGTGCAAAGCTTGTGGCATGCGAGGATATTGGGCAAGGCAGTGCAGAATGCTGAGCTCAGATACTGCACACAGGAATGATGGTAGATCACATGCAGAGAAAACACTTGCAAAACTGCTTGGCAAATGCAACAAAAGATATGCCAATGCATAACAAAAGCCCAAGCAGATACATTAGGCTGGCGGAGAGACAGATTGTCAGGAGGACATAGGTGAAGAATGCACTTGTGTGAACAATGAGCAAGCATTTCACAAAGTTAATTTGGATCAACATGTCAATGCTAGTACCCAATCTGAGGCATTTGCCGTGATAAGGATTGTATGTCCACAGAGGAGTTTAGAGTAAAAATTGACACTGGAGCAAGTACAAACATTCCACCAATCCATATACTGAAGGACATGTACTTAAAGAAATGGGAATCTGTGGTACGACCCACCACAGCTAGGATGACTATCTACATTGGTTCTCCAATCAAGTGCATTGGAACGATAACCTTGCAACGCAGATATGGGAGCTCTGAATGGTTACCACAAATGTTTTATATTGTAGACACAACTGGACCAGCTGTCGCAGGACTTCCGGTATGCCAAGATTTACAAATCGTCACAATACATGAGGTCAGTAACGCACTGAAGATGGGAGAATATATCCAGGTAGAGTGTATCGGGCTGGTCCATGTAAAGGACAACAAAAGTGCTGGGAGCCTTGACACGACAAGGCAATGTGACTGGGAGTCTCTCCTTGACTTCAGTTCATTGCAGCAAGCACCCGGAGGCCAGAGGAATTGCTGGTGATTGGTGATGTTGCCAGTCATAATTTTTCTAAGCTTTCCAAAGAAGGGAAGGTGAAGGCATCATATGACAAGCAGGCAGAACCAGATTTAGCTCGATTACAACTAGAACAGAAGGTCAGAGTCCTCAATCATGCATCGGGAACTTGTTATCCTGCAGTGGTTGCTGGGATATGTGACTAGCCCAGATCAGACCAGGTCCAGACACCCAATAGTGCGGTTCTGAGACAGAACCAAAGTCAACTCAGAGAGCTGTATGGCAACACTGCATGTGACAACCTTGTGGCATCGTTGATACATTCAAAGACAACGTACAGAGGCTATGAGCATGGAGGAAGTCGAGCTCAGCTTTGAGAAGAGGTTTACGATAACAAGATCAGGATGAATAAGCAAACCGCCTCGACATTTTGGAGAGTGTTAAAATTACTTGTAAATAACGTTTTGTTTTAATCATGTATAGTTAGTCCAAACTGCAACATCATTGTATATTGTACATATGTTTCTATCTTTGGAAATAAGGTGGATGTTGTGGAATGACCTTACGAGCACCACCTTAAAAAGCTGTAAATGAAGGTCACTGGAGGAAGTGATTGTGCATCACACATGACTAGGGAGTTGTGGGTGTAGCCTAACAGAGTGAGATGTGTGTTGGTGTGGCTCCTACAGTAGCTGTATGTTCTAGTTAAGTTATAATAAAAATCCACAGTTTCTTTGAATATTACTTGTAATCCTATGAGTCTTACAATAGTTCACATACCAAAGGAACAAGTAATATTACACTATTCTTCTGCACTGTAGAATCATCAAATCTTACAGCACAGAAGGAGGCTATTCCACCCATTTTGAAAGTGCTACCCAATTCTTTCTACTCCCACACTATTTGCATAGCCCTGCACAATTTTTTCCTTTTCAAGTATGTATCCAATTCTCTGTTAAAAGTTACTATTTAATATGCCTTCAGTATCCTTTAAACCATGCACTCCAGTTCATAACAAGTTGCCACATATAAAAAATCTTTTCTCCCTTCTGGTTCTTTTCTAATTATCTTAAATCTGTGTCTTCTGGTTACTGTCCGCCCCCCCACCCCCACCAGTGGAAAGAGTTTATCCTTATTTACTCGATCAAAACCCTTCATAATTTTAAACACAACTTCTAAATCTCCCCATAACCTTCTCTGTTCTCAGGAGAACAATCCTAGCTTCTCCAGTAGACAAAGCTTCATGTATGTGCCAACACAGTACTACTTCTTTTACACTTGGAATGGTAAGTCATCAGTTACTGTAAATTCAGGCAAATAAGTTGCAGCTTAATACAGCTTTTATAATCTGCAAGCCTGGTGATGTGACTTGTCCACTGGATGGAGAACTGGACCCTGCAGCAAAGCAGCCACAACATCAGATTTGATGGTGCATGTAAACAGCTTGGAATTTACTTTGGATTGGATCAAGTTGACGTAAGAGAAATGATTAAGTTGATCTTGATAGATCAGTGCAAACCAGGGCCGGGATTTCACGTTGGGCGGACGGGAGCCAGCCACCGACTGAAAAGTTGGTGGCGAACCCACTTCCGCCTTGCTGGGGATCCGACCCGCATTTTACAGGTCCCCGTGCTTTAGTTGTTCCGAGGCGAGACTTTCACCTGTTTGAGGGAGGAAGTCCTGCCTCATTGAGCTGCTGGCCAATCAGCGGGCCAGCAGCTCTTAGTCCCAGCAGCGCCACTGGGAGCAGTGGCCTGCTGGGATTTTAGCCCAGCCGACTGCACAGGAAGACGTGGAGCCGGGAGTCCAGGTAGGTTTTTAAAAAATTTTTTTCCATCGGTCGGGGCATAGAGTAGAAAAATTGGCAAGTCATGCTGCAGCTGTGCAGAACCTTAGACTTGGAATATTGCGTACAATTCTGGTGGCCACACTACCAGAAGATGTGGAGGCTTTGGAGAGGGTACAGAAGAGGTTTACCAGGATGTTGCCTGGTCTGGAGGGCATTAGCTATGAGGAGAGGTTGGATAAACTCGGATTGTTTTCACTGGAACGACGGAAGTGGAGGAGCGATATGATAGAGGTTTACAAAGTTATGAGTAGCATGGGCAGAGTGGATAGTCAGAAGCTTTTTCCCAGGGTGGAAGAGTCAGTTACTAGGGGACATAGGTTTAAGGAGCAAGGGGCAAAGTTTAGAGAGGTTGTGCGAGGCAAGATTTTTACACAGAGGGTGGTGAGTGCCTGGAACTTGCTGCCGGGGGAGGTGGTGGAAGCAGGTACGATAGCGACGTTTAAGAGGCATCTTGACAAATACATGAATAGGATGGGAATAGAGGGATACAGACCCTGGAAGTGCAGAAGGTTTTAGTTTAGATAGGCATCAAGATCGGTGCAGGCTTGGAGGGCCGAATGGCCTGTTCCTGTGCTTCACTGTTTTTTGTTCTTTGTTTTGGTTGCCTTGCCGGGGGTAATCGGTTGGGCCTCGGCGAGGCAAGAATAGTCGTTTGGGGGGAAGGGGGGGTTGCGTGTTGGGTCTTGCGGGTGATTGGGGAAGTGGGGGTGGCCCTCCATCGGGCACCCTGTACCCGATAAGCAGGGCCTCCCCCCCGCAACTCCCCCCCCCGCCCCGAGATGATCGGAAGCCGCCTGCTTTTCCCAGGCGGTCTTTCCAGGCTCCAGGACGCCCAGTTGCCATGTGTAAAATCTGCTTGGAGGCGGGCGAAGGCCCTTAAGTGATCGTTAAGTGGCCACTAAAGGGCCTTGATTGGCCTGAGGTGGGTGGGCCGTTTTCCCCCCCACCCTACGTAAAGGGGGCGGAGGCGGGAGCGGGTCGGGAAAGCCTCCCAGAGCCTTCCGCTCCATGTTACGCCAGCACCCTGCCACCATCCGGCTCGTTGGGGTGGCGTAAAATTCCGGCCCACGACTGCAGAATGACTCATGTTTGTATACGTATAAAATAAAAATATTATTTTGAAAAATATGGCTATTGTTAACCTACAAAGGAAATACTGTCCACATCCTGAGAGCATTTGGTCTTTTTTTTCCCCACTGTCTCAATCCTTTTAATCCTACATAGGTAAGTATTGTTAGCACAAGGTATGTCCTTTGGAACAGAAAGTTCCAGCAATAGTCAGCAGATCTGGCAGACCTGCTGAGTATTTCCGGCACTTTCTGTTCTCATTTCAGAGTTCCAGCATCCGCAGTATTCAGCTCTTATTTTAGTATGTCCTTTGGATTTCAACTCATCATAGAATGTCACAATACAGCAACAAACCATCCACTGGACTAATTCTGTTCCCTTACTCACTCCCAATATTCTTTAGTATTCTTTTCCCAAGCAACTGTGTATACTTCCTTTTATAAGAATTTCTGGACTCTACTTCAACGGGTGTTCGTGGCAGAAAATTCCACATTCTAACACCCCTCTGCATCAAGAATTTTTCCTCAACCTGCCTTTTTAAATTCCTTTTGTGATTATATCTTGTATTTGTGCCTCCTCAGTACTGTCTTGGCAATCAGTGCAAATGATGGCCCTGAATTTCCTCTGGAGTGTCCCTGATCTACTGCCATAACTTTGGTGGGAGATAAGAACGTAAGAAATAGGAGCAGGAGTAGGCCATTCAGCCCTTTGAGCCTGCTGCGCCATTCAGTGAGATCATATTGATCTTCTATAAAAATATATTATATATTAACGGCTATAAACTGAGAGAGGGGAATATGCAACGAGACCCAGGTGTTCTCGTACACCAGTCGCTGAAGGTAAGCATGCAGATGCAACAGGAGGTAAAAAAGGCAAATGGTTTGTTGGCCTTCATAGCAAGAGGATTCGAGTACTGGAGCAAGGATGTCTTGCTGCAATTATACAGGGCCTTGGTGAGGCCACACCTGGAATATTGTGTGCAGTTTTTGTCTCCTTATCTGAGGAAGGATGTTCTTGCTATAGAGGGAGTGCAGCGAAGGTTTACCAGACTGATTCCTGGGATGGCGGGACTGACGTATGAGGAGATATTGAGTCGGCTAGGACAATATTTGCTGGAGTTCAGAAGAGTGAGGGGGGATCTCATAAAAACCTATAAAATTCTAACAGGACTAGACAGGGTAGATGCAGCAAGGATGTTCCCGATCATGGGGGAGTCCAGAACCAGGGGTCATAGTCTAAGGATACAAAGTAAACCTTTCAGGACTGAGATGAGGAGAAATTTCTTCATCCAGAGAGTGCTGAGCTTGTGGAATTCACTACCACAGAAAGCAGTTGAGGCCAAAACAT
The DNA here is from genome assembly GCF_036365525.1 of Heterodontus francisci. NCBI lineage: Eukaryota > Metazoa > Chordata > Chondrichthyes > Heterodontiformes > Heterodontidae > Heterodontus > Heterodontus francisci. Next base: position 86,910,071 of record NC_090387.1, read on the forward strand.
TGTATGTCTTCAAGAAGGAGTTAGATATAGCTCTTGGGGCAAAAGGATATGGGGCAAAAGCGGGAACAGCCATGATCATAATGAATGGCGGAGCAGGCTCGAAGGGCCTAATGGCCTGCTTCTATTTTCTGTGTTTCTATTTCAACACCATTTTTCTGCAATATCCCCATATCCTCTGATGTTTTTAATATGTAGAAATCTATCAATTTCAGTCTTGAACAATTGCAATAACTGAGCCTCCACGCTCCTCTGATTCACCACCCTCTGAGTGAAGAAGTTCCTCCTCATCTCAGTCCTAAATGGCCTTACCCTTATTCTGAGACTCTGTCCCTTGATTCTAGACTCCCCATCCAGGGGAAACAACCTTCCTGCATCTCCCCTGTCGAGCCCTGTAAGTATGTTTGAAGGAGATCACCTCTCTTTTTTTCTAAACTCCAGAGAATAAAGGCCCAGTCTATTTAATCTTTCCTCATATGACAATCCCTCCATCCCAGGAATTAGTTTGGTGAACCTTCGTTGTGCTCCCTCTATGGCAAGTACATCTTTCCTTACGTAAGGAGACCAAAACTGCACAGAATACTCCAGGTGTGGTCCCACCAAGGCTCTATATAATTGCAGCCAGACATCTTTACTCCTATACTCAAATCCCCCGTAATAAAGGCCAACATACCATTCAACTTCTTAATTGCTTGCTGTACCTGCAGAGTATTTCTTAAATGGTGAGAGGTTGGGAAGTGTTGAATTTCAAAGGGACTTTGGTGTCCTAGTTCATGAGTCACTGAAAGCTAATATGCAGGTTCTTTTGGGCCTCTAAGGAGGTCCTTAGAGGCCCAAAAGAACCTGCATTTTAGCTTTCAGTGACTCATGAACTAGGACACCAAAGTCCCTTTGAAATTCAACACTTCCCAACCTCTCACCATTTAAGAAATACTCTGCATTTCTTTTTTTCCAACCAAAGTAGATAACCTCACATTTCTCCACATTGTATTCCATCTGCCAAATTTTTTCCCACTTGCTTAGCCTCTGCAAATCCCCTTGAAGCATCTTTGCACTGGAAACCTGGGAGAAATGATACAAACATCTGTTTTCCACCGTTTCTGTTATTTCTCCAGGGAGTCTGCCAGTCTGCCTTCGAAGCTATCACAAAATTTCAGATTCCATCTGTCATAGCTCAACATTCTTAAAAATTTCTCAGGTCACTCTCCATAACAGTTAACAGTGGAATTAATATACACTGCACCGTTTCCATTGCTTAACATACATCTGGTAATGGGGCCCCCAAGACTGTACACAGTAATCCAACTCAGGCTAGCTAAGATCTTGTATGATTCCATGTTGCCTTCTTGTTTCTGTATTTTATAGTACCTGTATTTCAGGATCATGCTATGCCAAGTCTGCTCTGAAGTGTCAGTCTTCCAGCTTTTCCAAATTCCCCTCTTCATCACCAACCACTGATTCCCACCATCCCTTTCCCGCCCCTTTGAAAACAGTGCTGCCAAGATGCACCTGAAAACAAGCAGAGGATATGGAAATGTGGACTGGATAATAGTTTGACATCCTTCAACACATGTCCTATCATCCTGCCCCTTTATATGTCATTCACAAAGTCCAACTGGAACAGGAAAAGGTGGGCCCAACTATCAAGGTATAAATCTTAGGGAGGATCTTGGAAGGTACCAAATTTACACGCATGTTTCAATCAGGCACCTTATTACAAGGAGAGGATTTATCTCAGTAGATATTTCATTGCTCTTGTCAGTTAAAGTACTTAAACTGGAGGCTGAGACCTGAAACTATGAATTCATGGTGGGGGAGACATTAAAATGGCCCACACTGTGTCTTGACAGGGAATTCCTTGATGGGTTCCAGAGCACATGCTAGTCCTCCAGGTATTCCTCTGTATTTGATAAGGAAGAGGAGAAGATGGGGCCAGTGTAGGTTCCGACTGCATCAGAGGGGACCGAGTAGGGTAAGAAGTCAACCACTAGATTGTACTGAGCACAGAACGTTTACCTACAGCAGCCTGAGCAACACTGCACAAAGAATCTCAGATTTCTTAAAGGTGAGCTCCATGAAGCCAATTTTGAAAAATATCACTGCTGGAGGTAATGGTTTCCACTGTTCCTCATTCCATGCAGCGGAACTTTTCGAGTCTAGTGCAGAAGATCGGTGCAGTATTTGACAGTCAGTGCTCCAGTGTTGCATTAAGCAGATAACTAATACACTGTTCACTAGAGCTGCCTGCTTCACTTCATGCTCTCTGTTACGACCAGGTGGGGAAGAGGTTTAGGGTTCACTTTCAGCCTTCACCTGGTCTTACTGGAACACCGTGTTTTTACCTCACCTTTGGTGAATCCTTGTTCACTGCTTTCCAATTATAAGGCAAAGAAACCAGCACAACAGGTTTTCTCAGGTTTAAAGAAAAGTGAAATTTTATTAAACTTAAACTAAAAACTCTAATTCGGTTAATGCCTACAGATACACGATGCATCCCACGCTAGCATGCATACGCGATAAACACATACAAATGGAAACAGAGAAGAGCAAAAGAAAAATAAAGTGGAAAAGTTTGAGGCAATCTCTGAAGAAAGTTTTTGTTACTGTGCTTTGAGCTCGCTGTAGAGTCCTTGATTGTAGGTAGATCTAGCTTTTTGTTGGGGCCCAGTATTCTTCTCAAACCTTGTTCACTGTTTGAGACTTTTCTCTCTTGGGGTTCATGTGTCTTCAGTGGGTTTTGGAGTTCCATGAGAAAGAGTTGGGAGCAGGCAGACAGGAGAGGAGGTCTGCTTCAGTCCAGGAGCATTGTGCTTTTTCCAAGCTCTCAGTTCAAACTGTACAATTCTGAAAAGAAATCCAGACTGCCAAATAGGTTAGTCATGTGACCAACTGGTTTGACCACATTTGTTTGTGGATTGTATTGTAGCAGGGGATAGCTCCTTTGTTCCAAACACTGTTAATATGCAAAAATGACTTTCCAGCTAGGGGCTTGGCAACCCTTTGTCATAGGCCTTCTCTTCTTCCCAGCAACAATTTGAAATTTAATGCCCATGTGGTGAAATTAATGTGCCTCATTCTTGGCAGGTGGGGGCCTTCATGACACTCCCCATGGATGCACCTTTTCAATGAGAGGCCAATGGGCTTTTTTCAGAATGACAGGCTTCCAAAAGGAGCAGGATACTGTCAATTGTGCTCATCAATGGAGCTCCAATTGAAGATACAATGAATTACATCATTAGAAAGGGATACCATGCCCTAAATATGCAGCAGGTGAGTGGCCATGTGTCTAAAACCCTGCCTGTCAATGTAATGATCTGTTTATAGTGAGACAGTCCTTTGTCACAGTTTTTTGACAATCAAAGTATGGTTAACGGATGACTTCTTGAAAATAAGTGTTGTCCTCTGCAAACCCAGCTCCCAGTCAGGGTTCCTTAAGGTGCCACTTAGGAGAGATGCAAGAGCTCAATGCATCCACTATAATAATAATAGAGAACACCTTTGGAATTCTGAAAGCATGGCTTTGTTGTCTGAACTGAACAGCTGTGGTAGTCCACAGTTTTCTTCTGATGTAAATATTTTGCCATGCAACTGTTTTAAACTTTACCTTATTTCCTCATGTCCATATGATGCCAAGTGTGTAGGGTCCAGGGCAGTACTGTAAATCTTGGAAGTTGTGGCCATGGAATCTATCCCTACAAGATGCAGGCGTACACGCCCAATGGAGCTGTAAATGGGCTTCACTTAGCAGAAAACAAGTAGTTGATTCTGGATGGAAAGTTTGGCCCAAGCTTCACCATCAAGGAAACATAGTCTGAGCACCTCTGGAGAATTTCCCTTTTTGGCTAGGTCAGCTTGTGGACCAACCACTCTTGGAAGTCCTCTCCTTTCTACTGAGTGAATGCTGTGGTAATGCTCTTCATGGCTGATATTTAAATGATGCCCTCCCATGGGTTTGAGATTGTGATAAAGTTGTGGGCAGATGTTCAACCCCACTGGAGGACCTGTGGCCAAATGGTTGCCAGAATTTCTAGGCCACAATACTTAACTAAGTTAAAAGTCTTGCATGCAACATGCACTTCCTGTAAATGCCACATCTACTTACTTCAAACTCTGCTGCTGACACCCCAATTGCTCTGACTTACAGGGAGCAATGCCATGGGAGATCAATGAGTAATATTTGATAAAGTAAATTTATAGTGCACAGTATAAAAACCAAATAAAACAACAACTTGCATTTATATGGCACCTTCAATACTTCCCAAAGCACTTCACATCAGCGTTGTCAGACAAAATTTGACACAGCCACATGAAGAAATATTAGGACAGGGAGCCAAAAACTTTGTCAAAAAGGTAGGCTTTAAGGAGCAACTTGGAGGGAGGTAGTGAGACAAAGAAGCTGATGGAGGGAATTTCAGAGCTAAGGGATGAAGCAGCAGAAGGCATGGCTGCCAATAGCAAAGTGATTAAAACCAAGGATGTGCAAGAGATTAGAATTGGAGTAGCACAAAGATTTTAGATAGTTAGTGGGCTGGAGGAAGTTACAGAGATCGGGAGGGGGCAAGGCCATGGATGAATTTGAAAATAAGGATGAGAATTTTAAAATCCTGGCATTTCTGAACCAGGAGCCAAGGCAAATGGGACTTGGTGCAATTTAGGATACAGGCAGCAGTTTTGGATGAGGACAGGTTTATCAAGAGTGCAAGATGGGGAGCTAGACTGGAGAGTATCAGAATAGCCAAGTTTAAAGGTGACTTTGAGAATGTTGCAACGTGTTTGGAGTGATGTGCCTGTCATAGCTGAATAACTGGGAATATGTGGAAGCTGTGAGATGTGGGTGTGAGACATTTCAGTGGTGTTGAGTGTATGAGGGTGAGTTGGAGTATCTGAATGTTAGGCATGAGCCCTGATTGTCAAAGATTTTTCAGAGGTGAGTGATAGGAATGTGGTGCATTGAGCAGTTGTGAGGTTGGTGATGCAGTAGGTAAGGTATGGCATTTGAAGGTGCATTCACTGACCATTTGAAGTCATTGAACTTTTGTGGCACTGCAGCCAGGTCCACAGGACCATACTCCTTGCATTGACCTCCATGGCTATCTGCTTCCATTCCCGTCTAAGCATATGTCTGAAGGACTTGCTGGCCCCCTGTAGAAAAATGAGCACTCTCCTCCTTTCCACCTCCTGTATTAAGCTTTCCATACTGCATTGGAGAACCTGGGAGCTCTCTCTCTGGTGTGCTGTTCCATTTCTCTTCTTTCTTCATCCTGATAAACTCTTACACAAACAGTTTCAACCCCCTGCAGCAGCCAGAGTGCACCTCATCTTTAAGAAGAGCAGGCTGACTTTGTTGCTAGCCTCACACAAACATGAGCTCCTTACTGAGCATGCATCCAGTCAACAGTACATTTCGCACTGGCCTGCATGCCACAATCATGGAGATGAGCAGGCAACACAAAGCTTTCGAGCTGCCTGCACCACTTCCATTGGGCACGGGGTAATCATGCATTGTGATCCCCCATGTCCATGAACAGGCCTTATCTAATTTTTAGTCCAAAGTCTTTGACTTGTCAGTCTTAGCCTTGTTGCTTGCTGAATTCTGAATAGAGCCAAACCATTTCTCTTAAATCTCTCCTAATTATCCAGCAGTCTTCTGGCACAGCACTGTTGCAGGGTCAGATGAATGTCATTGGTGAGCCTACACATCAAAAGTTTCACTTTGTCTACAGTGCAGTATACCCACAGATCACCCAGTAAACTAATATCAGGAATAACTCCAATGAAACCAATTTGACAGTGAGATGAGATTCAGTTAACAGAAATGTGAGGTCAACTTATAAGGGACAAAATACTGCTGTGATCAGTATCCCATCTGGTCTGGACCAATTATCCATGTCAAGTTTACAACATGCTTCGAAGTGTCAAACAAGTGATGAGTATGTTACACTTCAGAGCCCGTCATGCCTAGCTGATTGTCCCAAATAGTAAGTGAATGTACCATATATACTGAGCTGCACATACGAGAAGGTCTAAGGTTCAATTCCTTGTCTATTGAGTTTAATACCCTCAATATCCCTGGACTAGAACAAGCATGATGCATGAACACTGTACAGTCATCCCTACTAGACAGAGCACATATGGACATTGGGGAAGCACATGATCAGGTTCGTCTATGATTCATATTACTCTTGGAGAGGATGGAGTGCTAATTCACCACAATGATACTGGACGAATACAGTTAAATTATGAGAACAGGTTGCAGAGACTAGGCTTGTATTCCCTTTGAGATGGTGGTGGTGAGCCACCTTCTTGAACGCTTTAGTCCATGTGTTGTATGTGCACCCATAGTGCTGTTGGGGAGTGAGTTCCATTTTTGACCCAGCGACAGTGAAGGAATGGTTATATAGTTTCAAGTCAGGATGGTTTGTGACTTGGGGTAGAATTTGCAGGTGGTAGTGTTCCCATGTGTCTGCTGCCTTTGTTCTTTTAGGTAGTGGAGGTCGAGAGTTTGGAAGATGTTGTCGATGGAGGCTTGGTGAGTTGTTGCAATGCCACTTGTAGATGGTACACACTGCAGCCACCACATGCTGGTGGTGGAGGGAGTGAATGTTTAAAGTGGTGGATGGAATGCCAATCCTGCCACAATCTAATTGAATGGCAGGACAGTCATGAGTGGCAGAATACCCTCCTCCTATTCCTGTTTCCAAGATTTTTAAAAAAATATTCGTTCATGGGATGTGGGTATCATTGGCTACACCAGCATTTATTGCATATCCCTAATTGCCTTTGAGATGATGGGGGTGAGCTGCTTTCTTAAACCGCTACAGTCCATGTGGGGTAGGTACACCTACTGTGCTGTTAGGAAAGGAGTTCCAGGATTTTGACCCTGCAACAGTGAAGGAACGGTGATATAATTCCAAGTCAGGATGGTGTGTTGCTTTTAGGGGAACTTGCAGGTGGTGGCGTTCCCATGCATCTGCTACCCTTGTCCTTCTAGATGGTAGAGGTCACGAGTTTGGAAGGTGCTGTCTAAGGAGCCTTGGTGCATTGCTACAGTGCATCTTGTCGATGGTACACACTGCTGCCACTGTGCGTCAGTGGTGCAGGGAGCGAATGTTTGTGGATGGGTGCCTTACATGGTTGAGCAGCCTGACAGCCCTCAATGTCTAGGCTCACATAAAGAATGGCACTGGAGTTACATGTACCTGTGGCATCTGTACACAGAACATGCAAGAGGGGAGAATATAAAATGGGGAAAAATGATTCAATCAATTCAATGTTGTAGGGATTGTTATAATACTGTTATATTTCTGATTTTTTTAGGTACAAGGAGGGTCAATACCCAGAAAACAGGGAAATCATTAAAATAATGAATACTTCGCCCATGGAGGCCGAGGTGTCCTTCGGTTATCAGAATGATGTAAAAGCCGCCACCTACCTTGTGGATCCACCCCGTGTGACTCTTGCAGCCTATCAAAAAAAGGTATGCGTATCCACAACACAGTGTGAACCATCATTGATGTGAAGTCACGCACAGTCACACAAACAGTAGCTGTATTGCCAAATACTTCAAATCACATGGCTGGTCTGCACTGCATTCTTAAAATCTTTGCATGTTTAAAGATGAGAACTTTGAGACTTTAAATGTTTTTTTTCCCCAAGAGGTTACAAGCAAGTACATATTTTTCCTTAAGCTGTCATTCTTTTTTTTAAATTTGTTTATGGGATGTGAGCATTGCTGGCAAGGCCAACTGTTGTTGCCCATCCCAAATTGCCCTTGAGAAGGTGGTGATGAGCCACCTTCTTGAACCACAGCAGTCCGTGTGGTGTAGGTACCAGTGCAGTGCTGTTAGGGAGGGAGTTCCAGGATTTTGACCCAGCAATCGTGAAGGAACAGAGATATAGTTCCAAGTGAGGATGGTGTGTGGCTTGGAGGGAAATTTCCAGGTGGTAGTGTTCCCATGCACCTTGTTCATCTAGATGGTAGAGGTCACAGGTCTGGAAGATGCTGTCTAAGGAGTCTTGACGAGTTGCTGCAGTGTATCTTTTAGGTGGCACACACTGCAGCCAACATGCCCTTATGCTGGAGGAATTCATTGTTTAAGGTGGAGAAGGTGCCGATCAGGCAGACTGCTTTATCCTGGATGGTGTTGAGCTTCTTGTGTTATTGGAGCTGCACTTATCCAGGCGAGCAGCGAGGACTCCATCACAATCCTGACTTGTGCCTTGTAGATGGTGGACAGGCTTTGGGGAGTCAAGAGTTGAGTTAGCTGCTGCAGAATTCCCTGTCTCTAACCTGCTTCTGTAGCGACTGTATTTATATCGCTCGACCAGTAAAGTTTCTGGTCAGTGGTAACCCCCAAGATGTTGATGGTGAGATATTTAGCAATGGTAATGCTATTCAATATCAAGGGGAGATGGTTAGGTTCTCTCTTGTTGGATGTGGTTATTGCCTGGCACTTGTTTGGTGTGAATGTCACTTGACAATTATCAGCTCACATCTGAATTTTGTCCAGATCTTGCTGCATTCGGGCATGGACTGCTTCAGTATCTGAAGATTTGCAAATGGTACTGAACACGGTGCAAACATCAGTGAACATTCTCACTTATGATGGAGGGAAGGTCATTGATGAAGCAGCTGAAGATGGTTGGATCTAGGACACAACCAAAGGAACTCACCTCACCTCTGGAATTCAGCTCTTTTGTCCCTGTTTGGACCAAGGCTGTAATGAGATCTTGAGCCAAGTGTCCCTGGTGGAACACAAACTGGGAATCATGGAGCAGGTTATTCGTGAGTAAGTGCTGCTGGATAGCACTGTCGACGACACCTTCCATTACTTTGCTGATGATTGACAGTAGACTGGTAATTTGCCTGATTGGATTTGTCCTTTTTGTGTGGGCAGGACATACATGGCCAATTTTCCACATTGTCGGGTAGATGCCAGTGATAGCTATACTGGAACAGCTTGACTAGGGTCGAAGCTCGTTCTGGAGCATGTCTTCAGCACCACAGCCAGGATATTGTCAGGGCCCATAGCCTTTGCTGTATCCATTGCACACAGCTGTTTCTTGATATCATGTGGAGTGAATTGGATTGGCTGAAGATAGGTATCTGTGATGTTAGGGACCTCAGGAGGAGGTTGAGATGGATCATCTATTCGGCAGCTCTGGCTGAAGATGGTTGCAGATGCTTCAACCTTCAGCACTGATATGCTGAGCTCCCATCATTGAGGATGGGGATATTTGTGGAGTCTCCTCCTCCAGTTAGTTGCTAAATTGTCTACCACCATTCACGACTGGATGTACAAGTCTGCAGAACTTTGAACTGATCTATTATGAGATCGCTTTACTCTATTGCATGCCATTCCCATTGTTTAGCATCCATGTAGTTCTGTGTTGTAGCTTCACCAGGTTGGCACCTCATCTTTATGTAGCCTGCTACTACTCCTTGAATGCTGTCCTACTCTCTTCGTTAAACCAAGGTTGGTCTCCTGGCTTGATGGTAATGGCATAGTGAGGCATGCCAGGCAATGAGGTTACAGGTTGTGGTGGAGTACAATTCTGCTGCTGCTGATGGTTCACAGTGCCTCATAGCAGCCCAGTTTTGAGCTACTAGATCTGTTCTGAATCTACCCCATTTAGCAATGTGTTAGTGCCAGACAACACAATAGTGTGTCCTCAGTGATGAGACTTTGTTTCCACAAGGACTTTGTGGTGGTGAGTCATACCAATATTGTCATGGGCAGATGCCTCTGCAAAAGGTAGATTGGTGAGGCCGAGGTCAAGTAGGTTTCTCCCTTGTGTTGGTTCGCTCATCCTGAAGGCCCAATCTGGCAGATTTGTTCTTGTGGACAGCCCGTAGCAGTGCTACCAAGCCACATTTGGTGATGGGCATTGAAGTCTCCCATCCCGAGTACATTCTGTGCCCTTACTATCCTCAGTGCTTCTTCCCAAGTGGTGTTCAACATGGAGGAGCACTGACTCATTAGTTGAGGGAGGGCAGTAATTGGTAATAAGTAGGAGGTTTTCTTCCCATATTTAACCTGATACCATGAACACTCATTGGGTCCAGAATCCACATTGAGGATTCCCAGGGCCACTCCCTCCCAACTGCATACCACTTTTTTGCTTTCTCTGGTCTGTCTCCACCAGCAGGACAGACCCCGGGATGGTGATGGAGGAATCTGGGGCATTGGCTGTAAGGTATGATTCGATGACTGTCAGGCTGTTGCTTGACTAGTCTTTGGGACAAGTCCCCAGATGTTAATGAGATGGATTTGCAGAGTTGACTGGGCAAGGAGTGTCTTTGTCGTTTCTGGTCAATGCCAACTGGTCCGCCCGTTTGTTTCTTATTCGACTTATCTGTTGTGGTATGATACAACTGAGTGGCTTGCTAAGGCATTTCAGAGGTCAGTTAAGAGTCAACCACATTGTTGTGGGTCGGGTGTCAAATGTAGGCCTTACCGGGTAAGGACAACCGATTTACTGCCCTGAAGGGCATTCGTGAACCAGATAGGTTTTTACAACAATCTGGTAGTTATATGATCATCATTACTGATACGAGCTTTGTATTCCAGATTTATTAATTAATTGAATTTAATTTCCCCCAGCTGATGTGGTGGGATGTTAACACATGACTCTGGAGCATTAGTCCAGACCTCTGCATTACTCATCCAGTAGCACAACCACTACGCTACTGTTCTTTGAATGGACAGAGGGTACAGTGCAGAATTTGGGCGGTGTTAGAGAGGGTACAGTGTAGCGTTTGGACAGAGATGATGATGGTTCAGTGTAGGGTTTGGACGGAGATAGTGAGGGTACAGTGTCGGGTTTGGGAGATGGTGAGGGCTCAATGTAGGGTTTGGATGAAGATGGTGAGGGTACAGTGTAGGGTTTGGATGGAGATGGTGAGGGTACAGTGTAGGGTTTGGGAGATGGTGAGGGCTCAATGTAGGGTTTGGATGAAGATAGTGAGGGTACAGTGTAGGATTCGGGCGGAGATGGTGAGGGTACAGTGTAGGATTCGGGCGGAGATGGTGAGGGTACAGTGTAGGGTTTGGGTGGAGATGGTGAGGGTACAGTGTAGGATTCGGGCGGAGATGGTGAGGGTACAGTGTAAGGTTTGGGAGATGGTGAGTGTACAGTGTAGAGTTTGGGTGGAGATGGTGAGGGTACACTGTAGGGTTTGGGAGTTGGTGAGATTACATTGCTGGGTTTGGGTGGAGATGGTGAGGGTACAGTGTAGGGTTTGGATGGAGATGGTGAGGGTACGCTGTAGGGTTTAGGTGGAGATGGTGAGGGTACACTGTCAGGTTTGAGTATAGATGGTGAGGGTACACTGTAGGGTTTGGGTGGAGATGGTGAGGGTACAATGTAGGGTTTGGATGGAGATGGTGAGGGTACAGTGTAGGGTTTGGACGGAGATGGTGAGGGTACGCTGTAGGGTTTAGGTGGAGATAGTGAGGGTACAGTGTAGGGTTTGGATGGAGATTGTGAGGGTACACTGTAGGGTTTGGGAGTTGGTGAGATTACATTGCCGGGTTTGGGTGGAGATGGTGAGGGTACAGTGTAGGGTTTGGATGGAGATGGTGAGGGTACGCTGTAGGGTTTAGGTGGAGATGGTGAGGGTACACTGTCAGGTTTGAGTGTAGATGGTGAGGGTACACTGTAGGGTTTGGACGGAGATGGTGAGGGTACACTGTAGGGTTTGGGTGGAGATGGTGCAGGTACACTGTTAGGTTTGGGTGGAGATGGTGAGGGTACAGTTGTAGGGTTTGGACAGTGCCAGCGGGAGTATATTTGTATGGTGATTGTGATTGGTACATTCTGAAATCTATGAATAACAGATGCATGACTCCAAATCCCAAGACCATAATTTCCACATGAAGTAAGTCAATGTAAAATGGCCAGGATCATTTGTACAGAATGTGTTTTGCTGAGTTTTTTGATTACCTGTTGAAGGAATGTTTGGAGATTGAGCAATCCCTGGCTGAATTTCCAATGAAGGATAAACCTTGTATCAGGAAAATGTTTTTAAAATATGTATGATGATGGAAATGTTAAAAATACACAAGCAGATTGGTGATTGTGGTGAAAGATTCAAATACCAAGGCATGCCAGTTAGAAAAATGGAGATTTGGTACGATTTTGGTGGAAATTGAGTGCTTTTCTCCCCACCAAAAGAGTAATTGGGATGTGGAATAAATAAGGAATTTGAAGCAGACTATGTAAATGTGTTCCAGAGACAAATAGACAAGGAATTTTATCTCCTGGCTGCGGAAACAAAGAGCATTCTTTCCTGTGCTCCATGTAGTCAAGGATGAGAGCCCTCTTCAGGCCAGCTTTTGACAGAACATGGTTGAAGATCGAACAGAGTCAGCATTGTCTTGTTATGAGTTTCTACTTCACATACAACAGCAAGTGAACAAATGAGCCACAAAAATATGCAAGCGTCAGCTGAATGGAGACAGCTCATGTTGGTGCAAGGAGCGCCAGTATTTATATTTGCTTAATAAAAATAATTAAATATTAGTATCCTTGTAAATCAAACATATTTTAGCTTTCATTGAGCCAACCTACATTTTCCACACAGTATGGAAACATTTAATAGGGTGATGATAAAACATTATAAGTAGAATGAAGCCATTTTATGTGCGGAAAAGGTGGATTTGATGTATGTGGTCAGAATTCTTAAGCTCACAAATTGTCCCTTTCAGGACATCACAATCTGGGCCTACCCGACTGCACCTGGAAAATTCGATGACTGCCTCGTCTGTTGTATACGAGAGAATCCCGAGCCAGTCCTCTTTAATGTATCCTGTTATGGAGTACGTGCGGAGCTGGAGCTCAATCGTAAACAGCTGCACTTCGACAAAATGATTCTTCACAGGTTAGACATTTAACAAAGCCAAATTATGGATAGGGAAGCAACACAAGCTGGCATGGAATCGATGGGCCAAATGACCTCCTTCTGTGTGGTAATGACTCTATGACTATATAAAAAGACACATTAAGACATTTTGCATTCAGAAATGTAGTTTGCCCATAAGGGTGCATCACTGTTATCTTGATTGAGTTTTCAAAAGTATGTGTGTCCCAGAAAGGCAAGCCTGATCATACTCTCTGCTGCTTGTTGCTGAGAGGCAACCTCTGCAAGGCCAATTCATTGTTAATAACAGGAGCTTGCTGTATGAGGAGCAATGAGCACAAGGCAACATCCTGCCACACACCCAGTGTTCTGCCACATCCAGCTCCCAACCACACCAGTCCCCAGCCACAACCAGCTCCCTGCCACACCTGATTCCTGCTACAACATGCTCCCTGCTGCAGCAGGTCCCTGGCACACCAGGCAGCCTGGCGCACTCTGATCCTTGTTACACTGCGCTTCCTGTCTCACAGCACTCCCTGTTTCACCTGCTCCCTGTCTCACCGCGCTACCTGCCATATCACACTCCCTGACACACTGCACTCCCTGTCTCACCGCGCTCCCTGCCATATCACACTCCCTGCCATATCGCACTCCCTGCCACATTGCACTCCCTGACACACTGCACTCCCTGTCTCACCCGCGCTACCTGCCATATCGCACTCCCTGCCACATCGCACTCCCTGCCACACCACACTCCCTGCCACACCGCACTCCCTGCCACATCGCACTCCCTGCCACACCACACTCCCTGCCACATCGCACTCCCTGCCACATCGCACTCCCTGTCTCACCGCACTCCCTGTTACATCCTGACTCCTGTCGTATCACACTCCTGCCTCCCTGTGCTCACAACCTGATCACTGACACACTGTGCTCTGATCTACACCCCCGCCTTGTTTGAAATTTGGGACAGGACAGTTTTTTCCCTGATCAAGTTATTGTGAGGCTAATAGAGTTATGGAGTTGGATTAGTACATACAGTAGAAATGATCAGATGACTGGATCAATTACTGTACCTAAGCCAAAGTAAATTCAGCAATACGAACTATAATTTGCACTTATATAGCACCTTTAACATAGTAAAACATCCCAAAGTGCTTATCAGTCTCTATCATGCACCGTCAGTCTTTGTCACAGCTGAGGGCTGAGTTCACTGTTATGTCACCTGATTTCACTGTTGCAGTGCTTCAGCACATGGGGGCTGAGGATATGATACGAACATATGGATTAGGAGCAGGAGTAGGCCACTCGACCCCTCGAGCCTGCTGTGCCATTCAATAAGTTCATGGCAGAACTGATTACTCCACATTTCCACCTACCCCCGATAACCTTCCACCCCCTTGTTTATCAAGAATCTGTCTACCTCTGCCTTAAAAATATTCAAAGACTCTGCTTCCACTGCCTTTTGAGGAAGAGAACTCCAAAGATTCACAACCATCTGAGAGAAAAAATTTCTCCTCATCTCTGTCTTAAATGGGCGACTCCTTATTTTTAAACAGTGACCCCTAGTTCAAGATTCTTCCACAAGGGAAAACATCTTTTCCACATCCACCCTGTCAAGACCCCTCAGGATCTTATATGTTCCAATCAAGTCGCATCTTACTCTTCTAAATTCTCCAGCGAATACAAGCCTTGCCTGTCTAATCTTTCTTTGTAAGGCAGCCTGCCCATTCCAGGTATTAGTCAAGTAAACCTTCTCTGTACTGTCTCCAATGCATTTACATCCTTCCTTAAATAAGGAGACCAGTATTGTACACAGTACTCCAGATGTGGTCTCACCAATGCCCTGTACAGCTGAAGCATAACCTCCCTACTTTTGTATTCCATTACCCTCATGATAAACGATAACATTCTATTAGCTTTCCTGATTACGTGCTGTACCTGCATACTAACCTTTTGTGATTCATGCACTAGGACACCCAGATCCCTCTGCATCTCAGAGCTCTGCAGTCTCTCACCATTTAGATAATATGCTTCTTTTTTATTCTTCCTGCCAAAGTGAACAATTTCACATTTTCCCACATTATACTCTATTTGCCAGGTCTTTACCCACTCACTTAACCTATCTATATCCCTTTGTAGCCTCATTATGTCCTCTTCACAACTTACTTTCCTACCTATCTTTGTGTTATCAGAAAATTTAGTAACCATACCTTCGGTCCCTTCATCTAAGTCATTTATATAAATTGTGAAAAGTTGAGGCCCCAGCACAGATCCCTGTGGCATACCACTTATTACATCTTGCCAACCAGAAAATGGCCCATTTATGCCTACTCTCTGTTTCCTGTTAGCTAACCAATCTTCTATCCATGCTAATATGTTACCCCCTACACCATGAGCTTTTATTTTCTGCAATAACTTCTGATGTGGCACCTTATCAAATACCTTCTTGAAATCTAAGTACAATGCATCCACCAGTTCCCCTTTATCTACAGCACATGTAACTCCCTCAAAGAACTCCAATAAATTGGTTAAACTTGATTTCCCTTTCACAAAACCATGTTGACTCTGCCTGATTACCTTGAATTTTTCTAAATTCCCTGCTATAACATCTTTAATAATAGCTTCTAACATTTTCCCTAAGACAGATGTTAAGCTAACTAGCCAGTAGTTTCCTGCTTTCTGTCGCCTCCCTTTTTGAATAAAGGAGTTACATTCGCTATTTTCCAATCTAAAGGAACCTTCCCCAAATCTAGGGAATTTTGGAAAAATAAAACTAACGCATCAACTATCTCACTCGCCACTTCTTTTAACACCCTGGGATGAAGTCCATCAGGAACTGGGGAATTGTCAGCCCACAACTCCAACAATTTTTTCAGTAGAACTTCTCTGGTAATCTTCCATTTCCCCACTTACAGCTAATACTGCGATGTTACTTGTATCATCAATGAGTAGCTAAAGTAAGTGTGGGACACTTGGGGGAATGAGGATGGGGAATTAATAACAGGGAACAGGGAAACGGCAGATAATTTAAACCAATATTTTGCATCAGTCTTCATGGTGGAGGACACTATGAACATCCCAACAATAATAGATGAGCAAGGTGTTAATGGGAGGGAAGAACTTGTAACAATCACTATCATGAGGGAAAAGGTGCTGGACAAACTGAAAGGACTAAAGGCAGACAAGTCACCAGGACCTGATGGCCTGCACCCAAGGGTTTTCAAAGAAGTGGCTGTAGAGATAGTGGAGGCATTGGTCATAATATACCAAAACTCACTGGATTCCGGTAGGGTACCAGCGGATTGGAAAACTGCTAATGTGACACCGTTATTCAAGAAAGGAGGGAGGCAGAAAGCAGGAAACTATAGACCAGTTAGCTTAACATCAGTCATTGGAAAAATGCTTGAGTCAATTATTAAGGAAGAAATAGCAGGACATTTAGAAAAACATAATGCATTCAAACAGAGTCAACTGGTTTTATGAACGGGAAATCATGTTTGACAAATTTGTTCGAGTTCTTTGAGGATATAACAAGCAGAGTGGATAAAGGTGAACCAGTAGATGTTGTGTATTTGGATTTTCAGAAGGCATTTGGTAAGGTGCGACATAAAAGGTTATTGAACAAAATAGGAGCTCAGGGTATTGGGGGTAATGTGTTGGCATAGATTGAGGATTGGCTAACACACAGAAAACAGAGAGTCAGGATAAATGGGTCTTTTTCAAATTGGAAAGCCGTAACTAGTGGGGTGACACGAGGATCGGTCCTGGGGCCTCAGCTATTTACTATCTACATTAATGACTTAGAGGAAGGGACAGAATGTAGTGTATCCAAATTTGCTGATGATACAAAAATAGGTGGGAAGGCATGTAGTGATGAGGACACAAAGAATCTGCAAAGGGATGTAGATAGGTTAAGTGAGTGGGCAGATGGCGTTCAATGTGGGAAAGTGTGAGGTAATCCACTTTAGTAGGAAGAATAAAAAGGCAGATTATTATTTAGATGGAGAAAGACTACAAAATACTGCAGTACAGAGGATCTGGGTGATCTTGTGCATGAAACACAAAAGGTTAGCTTGCAGGTGCAGCAAGTAATTAGGAAGGCAAATGAAATTTTGGCGTTTATTGCTAGAGGGTTAGAGTTTAAAAATAGGGAAGTCCTGTTACAACTGTACAGGGTGTTGGTGAGGCCACACCTGGAGAACTGCATACCATTTTGGTCCTCGTATTTAAAGAAGGATATACAAGTATTGGAGGCAGTTCAGAAAAGGTTCACTTGGCTGATTCCTGGGATGAAGGGGCTGTCTTATCAAGAATGGCTAAACAGGTTAGGCCTTTATTCATTAGAGTTTAGAAGAGTGAGAGGTGATCTTATAGAAACATATAAGATTTTAAGGGGGTTCGACAGGGTAGATGTTCAGAAGATGTTTCCACTAGCGGGGGAATTTCAAACTAGGGGACATAATTACAGAATAAGGGGGCACACATTTAAAACTGAGATGCGAAGGAATTTCTTCTCTCAGAGGGTGCTGAATCTCTGGAATTCTCTGCCTCAGAGAGTTGTGGAGGCTAGGTCACTAAATGTATTTAAGGAGGAGGTAGATAGATTTTGGAAATCTTGGGGAGTCAAAGGTTAGGCGGAGCAGGCCCGAAAGAGGAGTTGAGGCCTGGGACAGATCAGCAATGATCTTATTGAATGGTGGGACAGGCTTGAGGGGCTGAATGGCCTACTCCTGCTCCTATTTCTTATGTTCTTATGTTCTCAATGGTGAAGACCGATGCAAAATATCTGTCCAATTCAGCTGTCAAATCCTTATTATCCATTATTAATTCCCCAGACTCACTTTCCGCAGGACCAATGCTCACTTTATTAACTCTTTTCTTTTTTAAATATCTAAAGGAACTTTTATATCTGTCTTTATATTTCTAGCTAGCTGTCTGTCGTACTCTAATTTTAATATTCTGTCCAATCTTCTGACCTGCCTCCCATCTTTGCACAATTATAGGCTTTTTCTTTAAGTTTGATTCTATCTTTAACTGTTTTAGTGAACCACGGATGGTGGGTCCCACCCTTGGAATTTTTCTTTCTCGTTGAAATGTATCTATTCTGTATCTTCTGAATTATCCCCTTAAATGTCTGCCACTGCATCTCTATTGACCTATCCCTTAACCTGATTTGCCAGTTCACTTTAGCTAGCTCTGCTTTCATGCCCTCATTATTGCTCTTATTTAAGTTTAAAATACTAGTCTTTGACCCACTCTTCTCTCCCTCAAACTGAATGTAAAATTCAATTATATTATGATCGCTGCTACCTAGGGGTGCTTTAACTATGAGGTCATTAATTATTCCTATCTCATTGAACAATACCAGGTCTAGTATATCCTGCTCTGTGGTTGGTTCCAGAATGTATTGTTTCAAGAAATTATCCCAAAAACATTCTGTGTACTCCTCAGCTAGGCCATCTCTGCCCATCTGATTTTTCCAGTTTATATGTAGGTTAAAATCCCCCATAATTATCGCTGTACGTTTCTGAAAAGCTGCCGTTATTTCTTCCTTTATACCCCGTCCCACAGTCCCATGATGGTGGATGCCCTGTATTATTGGCCATGGTGCAGCTTACCTTAGCTCATTGGAACCCTGTGCACAAAGGCACCCAAAGTTCTGTAACTTGGGGGCTTCCTCACAATGTGATTTGAACACTGCTTAAGACTTTAAGGGCAGGCCGCTAGAGAATTAAAAAGACCAAGATGTTGTCCTAGGTGAGTGACATTGTGCTTAACATTTGGCCACTGTTACTTGGTCCCTATTTTTCTGACTTTCACGGCCAAACAGCAAAGGGACTTAGGTCCCTAGTGGCTGTAGACAGGGAAATAATGGCACCAATAATTCAGCATTCTACTGTTGCTGCTGCCTGTTATTCCAGCCGCTTTCCCCCACAGTACTTTAGTCCTTCATGTGCTATGTGCCAGAAGCACTTTTGAAACATTCATAAGGCTTAGGTTGGTTGTGGAAAAAGACAAAGAACAATCTAGACTACGAACTGGGGGAAAGCCAACTTCAGTGGGGTAAGAATGGATCTGGGCTGAATAAATTGGAATCAGGGGTTGGCAGAAAAAATAGTAGCTGAACGATGGGCTACCTTCAAAGAAGAGATAGTTCAGGCACAGTCAAGATATGTTCCCTCAAAGGGGAAAGGTAGGGCGAACAAATCCAGAGCTCTTTGGATAACAAAAGAGATAGAGATTAAGATGAAGAAGAAACAGTGTGCTTATGACAGATGTCAAGTGGATAATACAATGGAGAGCCAAGCTGAATATAGAAAGTTCAGAGGGGAAGTGAAGAGGCAGATAAGAGAAGCAAAGACGGAGTACGACAAAAGACTGGCAGCTAACATAAAAGAGAATCCCAAAGTCTTCACTCTGCACATAAATAGTAAAAAGGTGATAAAAGCAGGGATTTGCACATGGAGGCAGGGGGAATAGCTGAGGTGCTAAATGAATACTTTGCATCTGTATTTGCTAAGGAAGGAGAAGCTACCCAGGCCATGGTGAAAGAGGATGTAATTAATACAGCAGAAGGATTTAAAATTTGTAAGGAGGAGATATTAGAGATAGGTTGTTTATACTTAAAGTTGATAAAGCACAGGGCCGGATGAGGTATATACAAGGATACTGAGTGAATGAGGGTGAAATTTGCAGAAGCACTGGTCATAATTTTCCAGTCTTCCTTAGACTCAGGGGTGGTGCCAGAAGACTGGAGAATTGCAAACGTTACACCCTCGTTCAAAAAGGAGTGTAAAGATAAGCCCAGCAACTACAGGCCAGTCAGTTTAACCTCGGTGGTGGGGAAACTTCTAGAAACAATCATTCAAGACAAAATCAATTGTCACATGGATGAATATGGGTTAATTAAGGAAAGCCAGCACAGATTTGTCAAGGGAAAATCGTGTTTAACTACTATCTTGCTGGAGTTTTTTTGAAGAGGTAACAGAGAGGATTGATGAGGACAATGCTGTTGATGTCGTGTACATGGACTCCAGAAGGCATTTGGTACAGTGACGCACAAGAGACTTGTGAGCAAAGTTATAGCTCATGGAATGAAAGGGACAGTAGCAACATGGATACAAAATTGGCTGTGTGACAGAAAGCAGGGAATAGTGATTAATGGATATTTTTTGGGCTGGAGGTTTCTAGTGGAGTTCCCCAGGGGTCAGTATTGGGACCCTTACTCCTTCTGATATATATGTTAATGACCTAGACCGTGAGGTACAAGGCACAATTTCAAAATTTGCAGATGATACGAAACTTGGAAGCATTGTGAAATGTGAGTGTAGAACTTCAAAAGGACATCGACAAGTTAGTGGAATGGGCAGGCAAGTGACAGATGAAGTTCAATGCCATGAAATGTGAAGTCATTCTTTTTGGTAGGAAGAACGTGGAGAGACAAACAAGATAAAGGGTACAACTCTTAAGGGGGTGCAGGAGCAGAGGGACCTGGGTGTCTACGTGCATAAGTCATTGAAGGTGGCAGGACAGGTTGAGAGAGTGGTTAATAAAGCATACCGTATCCTAGGCTTTATCAATAAGGGCATAGGGTACAAGAACAAGGAGCTTATGTTGATCTTGTATAAGACATAAGTTCAACCACAGCTAGAGTTTTGCGTCCTGTTCTGGCGCCACACTTTAGGAAAGACATGAAAGTATTGGAGAGAGTACAGAAAAGATTCATGAGAATGATTCCAGGGATGAGGAACTTAAGTTATGAAGATAGACTGGAGAAGTTGGGACTGTTTTCCTTGGAGAAGAGAAGCCAAGAGGTGATTTGATTGAGGTATTCAAAATCATGAGGGGTCTGGACAAGTAGATAGGGAGAAACTGTTCCTACCCGTGAAAGAATCAAGAATGAGAGGGCACAAATTTAAAGTAATTGGCAGAAGAAGTAAAAGCGACGTGAGGAAAAACTTCTTCATGCAGCGAGTGGTTAGGATCTGGTAGGCACTGCCAGAGAATGTGGTGCAGGCAGGTTCAATCGAGGCATTCAAAGGGAATTGGATAGTTATCTGATAAGGAAGAATGTGCAGGGATATAGGGAGAAGGCAGGGGAATGGTACTAAGTGAATTGCCCATTCGGAGAGATGGTGCAGACATGATGGGTCGAATGGCCTCCTTCTGTGCTGTATCAATTCTATGATTCTGTAAAGGAGCAGCCTGGCTTAATTGAGCCTGCTCAGAATGTCTTGGAGCTGTTATCCAGACTGTAACTACCGACTGATCACATGGCATTGTGCGAGGGAGCCAGTCTCCGCACAGTGTCCCCTGTCCACAGCAGGGAGGAACAAAGCAAAGCAACTGTTCCCATCAGACTATCATTTTGCATTCCTGAGTTCCGCTGAGCAGCTGCGCTGAAACAGCATGGGAAGCCAGTTTCTCTCTCGACTACTGGATGTATAGCTCAGAGATATATACTTAGGGGAAATTAGGGTATTTCAAAGACCCACAGGGGAAAAATTAAGGAAATGGACAAAATGCAAAGCAAGAAAACATAAGAGCCTGGAGATGATACATTGTAATATTATACAAACTATTATCACTTCTGTTTCAAGCAACTCTGACTATTACTTTAACAGAGGGTGTTATTTTATACTGCTTAATGTCTCTGTTAAATAGTGCACTTTGTAAATTGTGTACAATGTAATGTCCAGGCTAATGATGTTAACACAAATCATAAGACTGTCCAGATGGTTAGATCTTCTTTGATGCATTAAATAGTGGTTTTATTGGATTTGTGACTGTTGTTGTGGAAGAAAATGATTTTCAGTGGGCTTGTATGGTTATTTTTGTTGTGACATTAATACTTTGCACTGCATGCCAATGGAAAAGGTGGAATGATTAGAATGTAACAGAGAATAGTGATGAAATTATTCAGAGTCTAATAGTGAGATAACACAAAGCAAGATGGAGTATTGAACGAATGACTAATACAAAAGCAAAATACTGCGGATGTTGGAAATCTCGGATAAAACAAAAAATGCTGGAAATCCTCAGCATGTCAGGCAGTATTTGTGGGGAGAGAAATTGAATTAACAATTCAGGTTGTTAATCTTTTGTCAGAGTCGAAGTTCATTGACTGCTCAATGGATCGCTTAGAGATGGTGGACTTCTTTGAGGCTCATGGAATAGAATTATCCAATATCCAATTGGATAAAAAAAATGGCTTAAGAACAGAAAACTGCAAGTCAGAGTAAATGATTGTTTTTCAGACTGGAGGATTGGTGGACAGTGGTGTTCCCCAAGGGTCAATGCTGAGACCAGTGCTCTTTTTGCTATATGTAAATGACCTGGTTCTTAGAATACTGAGTAGAATCTCAAAATTTACTGATGACACCAAACTTGGATGTGTGGCAAATGGTGAGGATGATATAAACTGCCTGACACAGGACAGAGGCTAGCAGAATGGGCAGAGAGGTGGCAGATGGAATTTAATACTGACAAGTGTGAGGTGATGCATTTTGGCAGAAGGAATAGGGACAGGCAATATATACTTAGTGGCACAGTTCTAAAGAGTGTGCAGGAACAGAGGACCCTGGGGGTGCATGTGCATCGATCTTGGAGGGTGGCAGGACATATTGAGGGAGTGGTTAGTAAAACAAATTGAATCTTGGGCTTCATAAATAGAGGCATTGAGTACAAAAGCAGCAAAATTATGCTGAACCTTTATAAAGCTCTGGTTAGGCTCCAACTGAAGTATTGCATCCAGTTCTGCTCACCACACTTTGGGAAGGATGTGAGGGTCCTAGAGAGGGTGCAAAGGAGATTTACCAGAATTATTCCAGGGATGGAGGATTTTAGTTACAAGGTAGGTTGGAAAATCTCAGATTGTTCATTAGAACAAAGGAAATTGAGGGGAGATTTGATAGTGGTTTACACGATTAGTTAGACAAGGAAAAACTGTTCACATTAACTAATGGTACAAGGATTAGGGGACACAGATTGAAGGTTTTAGGTAAGAGATGCAGGAGGAATATATGGAAGGACTTTTTTACGCAGCGGGTGGTAATGACCTGGAACTCACTGCCCACAGGGTGGTGGAAGCGGAGACAATCAATGCCTTCAAAAGGAAATTGGATGATCACCTGAAGGAAATAGACACGTGGGGCTACGGGGGTGAAGCGGGTGAGTGGGACTGACTGGATAGCTCCATGGAGAGCCGGCATGGGCACGACGGCCGAATGGCCAGCTTCTGTGCCATAAATGGCTATGGCTCTGACTTTCATCCCAGTAGTTTGAGCTGCATTTCAACCTAGATCCCAGGGCAGAAGATCAGTGACTGACTACTGCAATATCACAGAATATAGTGCATCTTGAGCACAAAAAAATCCTGATATCAGGATAGTCTAACTTCCCAAAGTTGGCCCCCTGCACACAACTATTTCCTGCAAACTATTTAGATCTACAAAACGACAACCCCGTAACAGTACTTTAGCATATTTTTCATTTACTCTGCAATCCTCCTTCAGAGCCTGGTACTGACAATGTCACTCTAATCCCTCCCACTTTTATATTTTCCTGAACAGCAGCAGCTGTGGTAGCACTCTTGCCTCTGATTCAGGAGGTTGTGGGTTTCAATCCCACTCCATAGAACTTCAGCACATAATCTAGGCTGAGTCTTCAGTGCATTATGCGGGACTACTGCATTATTAGAGGTATGGTCTTTCAAATGAGCTATTAAACCAAGGTTCTGTCTGCCTGTCAGGTAGACGTGAGAGGTTCCATGGCACTATTTTGAAGAGGAGCAGGGGAGTTCTCCCTGGTATCCTGGTCAATATTTATCCCACAATCAACACATAAAACAAATCATCTGGTCATTGTAACATTGCTGTTTGTGGGAGCTTGTTGTGCACAAATTGATGGCCACATTTCCTACATTACAACTGTGACTACACTTCAAAAATGTTTTCTATACAAATGCAATTTCTTTCTTTTAGAAGGGACACCAAGAGCCTCACGATGCGGAATATTTGCCTCCTGCCGGTGGCTTGGAGAATCACTGGGTTGGAGAGTCTGGGTGATGATTTCTCTCTGTCTCAGGATCAGGGCGTCATTGATCCCAAGTCTGAATTTTGCGTGCATATGTACTTCAGAGCTATGCGACAAGTCAACCTAAGGAAGTATATTCGATTGGAGGTAAGATGGGAGGAGAAAAAGATGCCATGAAATATGTTATTTTCGTTCACTAGCCTCTTTATTCAAAATAAGATAATGTTCGAAAGGTTGCACAGCCAAAACATGAGCCTTGACGTTAGACACGGCTGGTGCACTATGAAGGGGGCCTGCTTGGGTGCGAAGCCCCCAATGTCAGCAGTGCAGAAGGCCCAGAGATGTTGGACTCCCAAGGGAATCCCAACTGGAGGCAGGAGGCCTCCAGTGGGGAGACAAGGAAGTGGCTCCCTGCAATAAGGTAAGTGTTGGTGAGGGATCATGGTCAGGGGTGGAAGCCTGCGTCAGGGAAGGCTCAAAGTTTCCTTGTGGATTATGGAGGAGCACCCTTGTGCCATCTGGCTTACAAAGAAACTACAAACATAATTTAAAATGCGGATAATGAGGCAGCTCAACAGATTGTTGCAACACAGACCTGCGTAGGAATAGGAGTTGGAACAAATTATTCAGTTAGATTATGGCCGATCTGTACCTCAACTCCATTTAGCCATCTTTGATCCAAGTCCCTTAATAACCAATGTGTGTTTATGTTCATATTACACTGTGTTTTTGCCATCTCTTCAGGTCTATGATGCAGAAAACATTCTTGGCATTGTTCAGACTGAAAACATTCTGATCCTTGCAGAAGCTTATGATGTGGCACTAGACATCAGTTTTCCAAAAGGTAGGCTTGTTTCTGATCCAGGCTCCAACACCATTCACTCCTTATATTAAATAAAAGCAAAATACTGCAGATGCTGGAAATCTGAAATAAAAACAAGAAATGCTGGAACCACTCAGCAGGTCTGGCAGCATCTGTGGAGAGAGAAGCAGAGTTAACATTTCAGGTCCATGACCCTTCATCAGAACTGGCCATTCACTCCTTTGCAGCTTCATTCCTTTGTTTCCTGCTTTTACACCCCAAGACAAGTCAAGCAAACAAAATGTTAAGTCTTCATGTCCTAGATCTTCATATCAAAGGGATAACTTCTTGTCATCATTGTATTTTCTGTCCGTTAACTTGCCTGCATCTCCACTCAATTATTTTAACACATGACAGCAAATAAAACTTGCATATTTGTCTATCTCCTTCCAGTAGGAGGACCTCAGTTAACAGGAATGAAAAACAAAACCACTGATGCTGGAAATCTGGAACAAAAATGGGGAATGCCAGAAACACTCAGCAAGTCAGGCATTAGCGCAGGGGCTAACAAAATGAGTTAACATTTTGTGTGTGGACCTCATCTCAGAACTGGCCTGTTAACTTGAAACATTGACTTATCTGTTCATTTCACAGTTACTAACCAGCCTGCTGTTTAACGTTTTCTATTTCTGTTTTAATAGAGGTCTCAGATGGATTATTTAGCACAAAATGTTCTCAATCAAATTAACAGTGACAATGCTATTTGCAAGGGTTGTGCATTTCAGACAATTTCGCCACAAAATAAATGTAATTTCATACCTATGTCCCAGAGACACAGCAGACTAATATTTGAAATACAGATTTACTGAAACTTTAAAATGATGTAAAGCCATAGGTCTTTGTCACCACAAAGGAAGCTGAAGCTAGCTGATGTACTTCTGATGTACTGTGTATGTGCTGCACCAGTTAGAAGCATCATATTTCCTACATTACAATAGTGACTGAATTTCAGTGAGCACTTCATTGGCTGTGAAGCGCTTTGTGATATCCTGAAGACTTGAAAGGCACTGTATAACTGAAAGTTTTTCTTTTATTTAACATGCATTGGCGGCTCTAATTCATACCCCTGGCTAGTTTAGTTTAAGGTCACCTGTGCCTTTTGGCACATGAGGCAACCCATTCCTTCCACAGGAAGATGTTTGATTCCATCACAAGTTGCTACCTTTTCGACTGTCCTGTGATAGGTCATTCCGGAGCAGCTTGATGATGTGACGAAAGCACCATACCACTGACAGGCAGGCTAAAGACTCCCTTCCGGCTCCTTGAGCTTCACGCTACTTCACCACTACCATGATGCTTAATTTGAAAATACATTAACACCTCATCCTTTTGTGTCTGTAATAGGCACAGATGGTGGGATTGACTTTGGAATCATCAAAGTTATTGATCATGTGAAGCAGACCATCACCTTGAAGAACAAGGGCAAATATGAGATTGGATACAGGTACTTGTTTCTTTCTCTCTCCTGAAGGCACTGATGCATGTTAGGCTACAGTTCCATGGGCATAAGAATAGGCAGTCCTCTTATCACTTGCCCAAGTGACCATTTTTTGTGTCTGAGTCCAGTTGTAAATGCCAACTTGCAATTCACCCCAGATGGACATCACAGCTGATCTTAATCGTATCCACATTTACACATTTCCCAGAGGTAATGAGCAGGAATATGAGCTGATTTTTCCCTCCCTAGCCCAGGGGTGCTGAAGTTACTTTTGGTGCCCCAACTGATGCCCTAATCTAGCACAGGCCAAAGATCAAATCTTAGACTTTATGGCTTGTACCAGATCACATAGGGGATTTTCTCATCAAAGGCACTAACTGCCTATAAACTGCATATTTTTTTTTAATAGAGGGGCTCAGTGTACAGGTCGTGCAATATCTCCCAATTTTAGCAGACAGCTTTTCAGTTCATAATAGTGGTAATCGCTGCCCATGGATAAAGCGAAGGACACAAATACTGCCTGGAACAGTCCCTTAGCTGGAGCATTGCAATAAACTGAGCTGTTTCAAACTAGCATTTGCAGCTCTGAAATATGGGGTGCAGCTCATAACTTTTGGGTTTGAAGAGGTTTAAAAACCATGAGGTAGATTATCGCTGAGTGTGGAAAATGGGCTGTAGCAATTGGCTGCCCGTTGTACACCCCACTTGATTTTCCTCACCATTAACATTAATGCAAACGATAATCAAATGGGGCGGGTTTGTAACAAGCTACTGATCCACAGCTGCCTATTTCTGCCCCAGTCGAATGTGAAATTCTAACCTCCCCCCAACTTTCCACCCAATCCCCACCCTGTGAGTGAAACCCAGTGTTTGGGTTGCAATTGGTGCTGGTAGGAGCTGGCCGCTCATTGCTTGGCCTTCACACCAAGTACAGTGTAACTGCAGTTCAAAGTGACATTTAAAATGGTCCCATGCATCTGTTGGATCCCCTCCACCTTCTCACAAGATCTTTAATACTTAATTTTCAATATTTTTAATGACTTACTGTCAAACAATAGCT